>NW_017731537.1:250843-285989 GCF_001890085.2 Hipposideros armiger
GGAAACTGTAAGAGCTTCTGGAGTGAATAGCAGCCTCTCCTCCTTAATAGACTTTTTCAAAAAGACACTGCCACACAGTTATTATCACATCTCAACATTAAGGAAATATTCTATATGCTTATGGGACATGTTGATGATGATGATGATGATGATGATGATGATGATGATTAATGATGTGCTATCACTAAATTAACATTTTTAGTTCAGTTTAATTATGTAGAGTAAAAGTGAGTAAAACCTTATGGAATCAGATTAACAAGGGAGCAAGTTAATTTTGAATCAATAGAAGCCCAAGTGATCAAATATTGTTGAAGAAATAGGGACTTACTACTTTCAGTTGCAAAAAAGCTGGACTGTTGCCTGACACACATTCTTAATAGGTCTATTTAAATGATTAGGTAAGAATTGTTTATAATTAAACTATGAATTGTCCTTTTGTTAAGTTCATAAAGGACTTGAGATTGATTAAAATGTCCATTGGCTTGACTGTTTTCAGGATGTGACAGGGTCAAATTTTATTTGTGTGTTATGTGTGAAAAAAATAACTGAAATTTATGAGCATATTCCAGTATCATATACATTTTAAGAGGAACCACAACCATTAATTTTTCAAAAACTAAATGTTATAATCCTAATAAAGATAGCCCATGTACTAGAGATTCTGCCTTCTGGGTGGCTCATATCCTTTCGCTTTCCTCTACTTCCTGAAACCAGGATTACTTGCCTAGACAGTGAACTCCTAATTAGCCTTTCTGCTTCCTGTCCTCCTGCCTTTAACATATTCTCACTTGGCTGCCAGAGCGGTTTGCACGGCAAGTTTGAAATAGAGACTTATGAATGACAATTTGGTTAGCTGTTTGAACCTGGGGGAGTTCCACTGAAGCTGTACTCTGCCTTTCTTAGGTTGCTTGTTCTTTGTGATGTTTTTTTCTAGTAATTAATGGACATTATGGGGATAATCACTGCCTTCCCCACTGTCTCCAAGAAGTGCTGGGCCTCTCCTCTGAGCCAAGGGGATGGGTTAAAACGCTCAACCTGATCATGTCAATTTCCTGCTTGAAAAACCTTTGCTAGCCTCCCACTGCTTTTAGTATCAAGTTTTAAAGCATTAAGATGGCCCCTAAGCCCCTATGATGGTGCCCCTATGTATTTCCTGACTAATCTACCTTCCTGCCTGTTCTGCAGCCACCCTGGCCCTGTCTTTTTCCTCAAACATGGTAACCTGTTCCCATTTGATTCTGTCCTGTCTATCTGGAAATTCACCACATTCTTTCGGTCTTAGCTTAAATGCCACCTTCTCAGGTTATCCTTCTCTGATCCCATCCTCATCCACTGTCCCTACCTACAGACTAGGTCAGCCCCATTCTCTCCCTCATCACAATGATCAAATTATAATCAGATCACTACAAACTTAATTATAGAATTAATGTCTACCTTCTCTGTTAGACTAGAAGCTCTTGAAGGCAACGGCAGGTTCTAATCAGTTTATGTTAGTCACCCCAGCACCCAAAGCTATGTTCAGCACATGAAAGATATTAACTAAACATTTGTCGAATTAATAAACTTAATACGATTTTGGAGATACTTTGAAGTTTTGACTTGATAGATCATAGAACAGAAACAGGTTCTTCTCTCTTTGATTATGAAACCTAACACCAGCAAATTAAACTCTTTCTTTATTGACTTAAATATTTGTAACCAGCCTCAGTCATTTGATTTCCACTCTAAATGTACTGAATTTAATATCAAAAGAAACTTTCATTTCAGAGGAAGTGCACTGATCGTATCATCCACCAAATGTAGTTTTTAAAAAAAGGTCTGTGGGGGAGTAGGAGCCACAGATAACGAAGACATCTTAAAGCATACTGAGGAGTAAGACAAAAGAGGCAGCTTGTTAAAAACAGGTTAATGCATATGGAAGTAGATGTCACTAATTTCATATAATTTTGCTGTCAGGAAGCCAAGGGCTTTGGGTTGTTTGTTCACTGAAATAGATGGACCTGAATTTGTACTTGTAATTCTATTTGTCTTGGACCAGTAATTTAGAATCCAGGTGTGGGCCTGTGTTGGAGGTAGAGGAAGGGAAAGGAGACCGAGAAGAGAAGAGAAAAATAAAATGAGATGTAGATAAACAAAGGAACTCTTGACATTGAATGTGTCTTCAGCATAATGCCCTTCATGACTGAGTTATGGATGAGCCGCAATTATAGATTAATCCTCTGCTGTGTTCTGTGGAGTGTTACTAGTCTGAGGGAAAGGAAAAGGTAGTGGTTCTCCCTGCTCAGGTAAATTTGGAAGGTTGGTTTACATAAAACTTAGCAGGTGTCTTCATGTTTTGACTTTTCAGAGAAAGAGGAGAATATTCAGCATTCCCCAGTCTTGCTGGGCTGTGCAGCAGTATTTCCAGGTCCCCAGAACTGATGTCTCTAGTAACACTGCCGGTTAGCTACTCTTTGGGTAAAACTGGAGGACACATGTAAGCCATCCTAGACATACCTCCACAAGGTGATGACTTAGGTAATGAAGGTGCCTCCTCTTGGCAACTCAAGGGCCTGACGGTATAAAAATATAGGTGATGTGATTAGCAAGGCCTTGCCAAATTTTACATAGTCATGAGGATTCTATTGTGACAATAAATTAGAAGTTTAATGGGATAGGTATAGAAACCTACCTTTAATTTATCTGTTAGGTAAACATTTTGAACTTAAAAAAAATAAACAAGTTGCTAAATCAAGTTCAAGTTCTCAAATGATCTGTTACCACTCTTCATTGCCTTGATTCCCCCCACCCTCCTCCTATCTTTGCAAATGGCCATCAGATAATTTGTGAATGTTCATCTACCTGGGCAAGTTTTTAAAATACATTTTGGAAATATGTACTGTTGCCATTTTTTTATATTTTCTAAATTAAATTATAGAAAAGAATGATAACTTTAATATTATAAATTGTTATTGCTTTTCATTCCAATAACATTGAAAAATTCAAGGAAAGGCCCTGTAGCAACTACTACATCTTTTTTTTTTCCACTTTCTTTTTCTTTTTTTTGCATTTTATTTTATTAGTTCCTGGTGTACAAAGCAATGTAATAGTTAGCATTTATACCCCTCACAAAGTGATAACCTCCTTACCTAAGTTACTACCCCTTTGACATCTTATATAGCTATTACAATTCCATTGACTATCTTCCTTATGCTATACTCCACCTCCCATGATTACATGTACAGAGGGTGCCAAATAAATATATACCAAAGTGGACACTTAGGTCAACGTTGCTCAAGTGCTAGTTCACCATAATCAGAGTGGCTGGATGCTGATGGTAACCACTTTGAGCACCTCTTGTAATTGCAGAAGTCAAATGTGACTAGTACTCATCTTTTGCTATTGGTATGTATTAAGTATTACAATTTTAATATAGCTTTTTTTTTTCTTAAAATGTGTATGCATTTTTTTGGCTACATCTTCTTAGTTAAAAACTGCCACTGACAAGGACATAGACTGTTCTTCTAGTTCCATTGGCCTGCTTTGATTTATTCCTCATTTATTTTGAGTAGGTTTACTACATTAAAAATACATTTTAATAGAGATTTTATTATAAAGCATCATCTCTGTTTTCCTCACAAATGATTCTAATATCATTTTGATTTGAATTCTTGAATGTTATAGCTGGAAGCAGCATTAGAAACAGTTTAGTCTTACTCTCTGGACAGGAAGCTAGTGACAGAGGCAAGAGTAGAACCTGGGCCTTCCTGCAAGAGTTTTGTTGTGTGTCTCCTTCCTCCCTACCTCTAGATGGCCTCTTCTGTGTAATGATGTAATAATACCTACCTCACAGGTTTGCCCTGAGACTAAATGAGACAATGCATGTGAAACACTCAACACACTGCTTCACACATAGTAAATGCTCATTAAGTAGAAATGAAAATTAATGTCATCAGCCGTTCAATTATTTGTATTGAACATCTACTATGGGCTTTGGAAAAAGCTTCTGTGCTGATGTCATGGACCCATCCCAAGCTCTTCATGTCACCCCTAGAACTAAATCTGTCACTGACAGGGTACATACAGTAAGGCAGTCCACTAGGACAGTACATGCCACAGCCTTCTTTCTCCTCTGTAAAATGGGTATAAGACTGAGAGAGAAGCTTGACATAAAAAATGGGAGATGATTCTTAAAGTCTAGATTTGCTAAAGATACTCATTTCAGCAGATCCACTCTCTTAGGTTGCCAGTTCAAATATTTTCAAATAATTATTGAAAACTCAAAATTGTTTGTCAAAGGATCATCATAAGAAGGGGAAAAAACCTAATGCCTCTTATGTCTGGATTGTTTCAGTTTAAAAAAAATGTATAACTAGGGCCAGCCTAGTGGGACGTTGGTTAGGAGTTGGCTTGGGACACCAGCTCTAAGCAGTAGGGCCCCAGTTCAGATCCCACATGAGGGCCAGTGACACTGCACCCTCTACAGCTAAGTTGGTGACAACAGCTCGACCTGGAGCTGGGCTGCCGTGAGTTGCCGGCGATGGCGTAGGCTGCAGTGGGGCTGGCCGGCAGCAGGCATGAGCTTTTGTGAGCCACCATGAGCCGCCGTGAACAGCCGTCCAATGGCTGGCGAGCGACTGCCTCACCCGGGAAGAGCACAATGATAATACCAACATGGGCCAGTGAAGCGACATCCTCCACAACTAGACTGAAGAACAAAAGGACAGCAACTTGTCTGTTCCCCTCCTCAATTCCCCAATAAAATCTTTAAAAAAAAAGCATAACTATATACCACTATACCTCTATCTTTACCTACTTACCTATCTACCTACCTATAGTGTGCATGTATATGTGTGTGTGTGTGTGTGTGTATGATGAGCTAAAGATCATACAAATTTTAAAAAAACTAGTTCAGTCATATTTTAAAGAAAGAAGAAAAGAAAATATAGGCTATAGGTAGTGGCTGGTCATGGCAATAGCTAGATGGTTTTTCTGTATTTTAAAGAACCGGTTGTCATACTAATGTTGATTTCAACAGCTTCAGTCACAGCCACTGGGAAATACCCCACACTTCAGAATTGTGGTTTGTAGCAGTTGCAGTGTTCCCTCCGTGCTTTAAGGGAACTGGATATTTTTCTGCATCTCATCTGTCACCCAACATTTATTGGGGGCACCCTGTAAGTGAAGCATTGTGGTAGATCATGGGTGAGTAAAGGTACATTTATTACACTTCCTTTCCATAAAGCATTTACAATCTAAGAGGCAACCAGCAGATCATTTCAAATGTATAGAAAAAAAGAAGTGGATCAGGACAAAACAGAGGCTAGAAGAACCGGGTTACTCCACTGCAGGAGCTCAGAGGATGAAATGTTTGATCTGAGTCTCAGGAATGAGTAGGGATTTAATCTCAGGCAGATGGCCTGACTTGTGCAAATGGTTGTCTTAAAACTACATGATCCATTCAAGCAACTTCAACCATTTGGGTGTGCTAGAATGTAAATTGTCACAGAAGAGATGTGGGATCTCAGGCAGGGGAGAAGGGAAGCAGCAAAAGCATTGTGAACTTTATTCTAGAGATGTTTGGTAGTGTTTGGTGGGTTTTAAAATAGGGAACGATGTGGTCAAATTGGTGTTTTATGAAGAACACTCAGGAGCTGTGTTGTAGATCGATTGGAGGCAAGACACAAGTTTGAAGGCTGTAGAAATAGATTACATGAGTGATGAAAGGAAGTTTTCATTGGAGCAGAGATAGAAACAAGGGGACAAACTTAAGTATAATTAAAGCCAGGAATTACTGGGGCTTAGTGCTTAGTGATGGATTGGATAGACAGAAGGGTGAATGGGAGGAGAGGTAGGAAGTCCACCATCCAGTGGATGGAGCCCTCTTCCAGATAACAAGGTGCATAGTGCAGCCAGAATGGAGATTCAGGAGATGGTACATATTTGTGTGGGAATAGAAGGAGTTCTGTTTTGGAGGTGTTGAGTTCAAGGTGAATATCTAGGTGGATATTTATTTAAACTTAGGGGAGGTTTGACCTTGGAATGTTGATTTGGGCATCTTCAGTGAATTGATGCTAATGGATATCCTGAGAGGAGAAATTTTCTTTTGGGGAGAGGGTCTGGGCTATGAAGAGTAAAACACTCCAGCAAAATGAATTAGAACCTGAAAGAGTATGGAGAGGAAATCTATTTTTACCTTAGCTTTTAGACCTGACTTCTTTGCCTGACCTCAAGTTCTATCTGAATTGGGCCTCAGAAAACATGAAGTCATTTTGAATCTTGGCCAAATATGTTGTTAATTCAAGCATATATCCATAAACTTAATGCTTATGACATAAGTTTTTCTAATGGCTCTTCCTCTAACATGTGAAAAAAATGACATGATATATGGAGACTAAAGGTTCTAAAGCTCTCTGAAATAGGTAGTGAATCACTCACGCTATGGCAGACACTTTTCTTTATTATGATAATACAGATATGTTACAAACACCTTTTTATGTAGTTTAGAAATTATTGTCAACATGGTTAATCCTGACTGTTCTTCTCTGTGGCTTAAAGATGTTCTATTACATACTCTTGAGCCTGTTTTCGCATTGGCTATCTTGATTGGGATTTCACTTGAGCAATGTTCTGCAGAAAGTCATCAATTGAAATAAGCATGTGTAGTTGATCTACTGCCTACCAATTTAATGTTAAGATTGAGTATCAATTTCTGTCTCGACCATGGTAGAATAACTGGCCCAACTTATCCAACCACAGTAAATAACTATAACACTGGGCCAAGTGTGTAAAACAACCAATTTTAGGCTAGGAAGACAGCCAGTATAGGTATGATTCTTGAAAAGAGGGAAACATGCAAGATTTCTTGATATTGATATAGCAATGGTCTCACAGAACTGAGGTGTTCATTTGAATGTGAAGTTCAGAGCTGCTGAAGTGGCAAAAATTTGATGGTCAGCATACTGGAAAGGAGGAAGCTGTGCAGAACGGAGTGCAGAAGTGGGCATTGAAGGGGTTCCCTTTATGTCGCTGGCCCAAGGATGTGCTGTGCATACACAGAGTGGGGCTATATAGGACCTAGCAGAGGATGACTTCTGCAGGGCTAAATCCTTAAGAGATTCCAGAGATCATATAGCACTGGGTTATGTTGGGGTTCTGTCTGGCCTCACTAGAGTGGGAAAAAATCTTGCTGAACATCACAGATACACAGTTAAGCATATGGAAAAACCACAACTTAGGAGTAAGAATCACAATCTATAATGAGGGTCATATCTTTAGAACTAAGAATAAGACCAAATAGACCCACCCTAAAACAATATACAAACAAGCCTAAAAGGATCAAGAGGATCTGCCGACAATTTAATCAACTGCTAGAATAATATTTAATACCTCTAAAAGAAGAGATTATCCAGACACCTTGCAGAGTACCGTGTGTAATTATGATACATGTGAAGAAGTAGAAAGATATGATATCCAATCAAGAAGACATGCAGTCACTGGGAAACAGATGTCAAGATGACCAAGATATTGGAGGTTAACATAGCTATTATAACAATGTCCAAGAACTTAAAGGAAAAGTTAGACATAGTGCATGAGTGGAAAGGGAATTTTGGCTAAGAAATGGTAACGATAAAAAGAACTGAATGAAATACTAGGCAGTTTTGTGTAGACAAAGTGCAAAGGCTAAAAGAAAAAATGTAATAGATGGGATTAACATCCATTAGACTCTCCATGATAAGAGGTTAGTGCACTTAAAGCCATCAAAATAGAAATTACCCAAGCTAAAGAACAGTGAGAAAAAGGAGTGAAATAGTTATGAACTATTTTGAGGTAGAGCATAGATTTAAATGTAAAAATTAAAACTGTAAAACTTCTAGAACAAAATGTAGAAAAATATCTTAGAGACCTTGGGATAGATAGAGATTTCTTAGAACACAAACTACAAAAGAAAAAAAAGCTTGATAAGTTGCACTTTATTAAAATTAAAAGCTTCTGCTCATCAAACGACTCAGTTAAGAAAATGAAAAGGAAAGCTACTTCCTGTTATACACATGTATAATAAAGGACATGTACCCTGAATATGTGTGTGTATGTGTGTGTGTGTGTGTGTGTGTGTGTGTTTGTAACCAATGATCCCATTAAAGGGTGTTGTTTTATGTCATTAGTTTTTAAGAAAATGGAAAAAAAAAAGACAGGATAAGTTTTCTATTTATACCCACTTGATTGGCAATAATTAAAATGTCTGTCATGAGAGAGGATAAAGAGTAACACAAACTCTTACAAATTGCTGGTTGGAATATAAAATAATAAAACCACTTTGGAAAATATTTTTTTCTTGCAAAATTAAATACTCACCTAATAATAAAAGCATTTACAACAATGCTACCTTTTCTGGTATTTACTCCAGAAAAACGAAAATCATATGTCCACAAAAAAAATTCTACATAAATGTTCATAGTAACATTCTTTATAAAAGCCTTAACTGGAAATAACTCAAAAGTCCTTCAAGAGAATAAACAGATTGTTGGGTACTCAATTATATAATGGAATGCTATTCAGCCATAAAAAGTATATCTACTAATAAATGCAAAAGCATGGATAAACATTTACCAGTTGAAAAAAGCCAGACAAAAAAGAGTACATATTCTGTGATTACATTTATATTAATTTCAAGAATAGACAAAAGTTATCAATGATGATAGAAATCCAATCACCAGTTACTTATAGATGTGGTAAAGCTTGGCTGGAAGGGAGCACTGGAGAGTTTTTTAGGGTGATAGAAATATTCAATAATTTGATTAAGGTCTTGGTTTTATGTGTGTAGACACATACATTTGTCAAAACATATCCATTATAAAATCTGTTTCACTGCATGTAACTTTTACCTCCAATATTTAAAAAGATTGGATTTTTAAACCAATAAGCATGAAATAATCAAATTAAAATATTAATTATGATTCTGTATAATATAATATTATGATTCTGTATAACAAATAAAGGCAAGTTTGGTCATAAGTGTGTCAGGTGTTTCAAATTCCTCAAACACGTCTTGGCTAAAAATGTAATCTAGTAGGGTTTATTTGTTGTTTTATGATTTGGTTTAGATTTTCCCTACCTCTCATAGCTTTTTAGAATTTCCAGTTTCTTTAGAAAGAAGCAGAATTAGCAAATTTTCCCTCCAATAAAAGCAACTTATTCCTTAGACAATTCATTGAAATGGAACCTTTTTTGAATTCTTTTCAAAAAGTACACTGAAGGGGCATTGAGGAAAGTTAGTGATTTTATCTCAGGGAACTGGCTACTGATTGAGAAAAGGACCCTGGATAATTGAAGCCATTTGTCTGGGAGCTGAATGTCCAGGCAGGAATAGGACCTGACTTAATTGAAAAGAATTGATGATACCCATTATGAACACTGATCCTCTGAGAATGAAAACGAAAGGGCCAGTCCAGGGTCTCCTAGCATTTAGCATTGTTAGGGGAAGATGGAGTTTATTTTCCAGAATAGCTCTCTGGTGATGAGGATCAGTGATAATGAACTCACACAAAAATCTCTCCATCTCCCTCACTCTCCTCAGGGGGCAAATATAATGGGGAAAGAAGAATGGCAAGCTGAACCTATCATGTGGATATTTTCACTTGGCATATGTATAGCCTCAGCCTACATGAGTAGTTAGCATGGTATAGTTGGAAGAACATGGGACTGGGTGTCAGAGACTCAGCTGCTTGTTAACTGTGTGGCCTTCAGCAAGTCCCTTAGCCTTTCCGACTGTGTCTCCAAGGGTTGCTGTAGGACGACATGAGACATCATATGAAAAGTGCTACCACATGATATGTTAACTGAAGGTAGCCTCTTCCTCCTTTTACAAAAAATCAGCTCTATACAAGAGAGTGATTTGTAGGGTTTCTTGTGGACTCATTTTTTGAAATGGAAAGAAATAATGGAAAGCAATGGCCATTTGCTGGAAAATAAATAGTTGCCATATTACTGTATATCTTTTACTTAAAACACCAGTTTTTGGGTCATTACCTGGAAGCAAAATGATTTGTAAATACTAAGTACCCTTCAAAGAGGCATTAGCATCTATGAATGTTGCATGCTGCATGGACTAAGCTGTTAATCAGGTGTGGTTTATTGTTATGTATTTTTCATGAGAGGAGGAAAAGAGTTCCACAGTGATAGTGACTGAGAGCTAACTAACGTTACTGAACATCCAAAGTCAAATCATTTAAAAATCCTTGACTAGGAATTGACTTTCTGAGCAACCATGTTATAATAATAGATCTTCAGAGTGAAGAACGGTGTTAAATCTTTGAAAGTCTGTATGTGTTAGCTATTTTGCTCTGCAAGAGATGCCCTCCTAAGTTCTAAGGAGTGAAGGGGCCTGTGACAATAATGCAGTCTTCTTGGGAAGTTACTAGGTGAGAAATGAATCATGTGTGAGGGAAGAAAATATTATTACTCAACAGAAAAGAAAGTTGTTTTAATAAGTCATTAGGCTATTTAGGTGAATTCAAATCAGTTATTTTAATGTATTATATATACATGATTTTAAGATCTGTCTTAAAAAAGTGAACTGTGTTGAAATTTAAAACACAGTAACTACTGCACTACTACAAAAATAACTTTTATTTTTCAAAGATTTATCATGTGTTTTTTCAGTAAGTCCAGTTATTAAAGAAAAACATAGAACCTGCAAGCTTAGTTTCACAGCATATCTTATTTGCCTCCCCTATGTGTCTTTTGATAAAGAAATTTTAAATGTATGTTGGATTTTGGTTTCCCAGAAAGACCCTAATTTCAGAGCTCTCAGTATTCCATGCTTTTCGTTTGAAATGTGTGGTCCTCCATGTCATTAAATGGATTGCAAGTAATTGTTGATTTGGTGGGTAGAACTGAATAAATACATGTAACCACAATGTATTTATTCAGTTATTTAGTACTCATTTATTTTTATCTGCTGGGTACCAGGTATAGTGGTAGATGTTGTGACTTGGCCGTTCCCCACATGTGTACAATATAACGTGCTGTCAAAGTTGTAGATGTCTATAGAATATGACAGAAGGACTGTAGTCCTGCCTGTGGTGGGATTTAAAGAGGTTTGATGAAAAGAGCTGCCTTGAGAAGTCATTAAGAATGAGTAGGAATTCCCCAGCAGAAAGAGTGGGAAAGTCTTCCACTTAGGAGTAGCGTAGAGTGTCCAGGCACAAAGCTGTAGAAAAGCATGAGATGTTGGAGAACAGAGGGCATGGTGCTCTGAGACCGAAAGCATTCTTTTGAAGGCTGTATCAGTTAGGGTCTCCATGGGAAACAGATGGCACATTCAAATTAAGACGAGTTGAAGAGTTTATAATGATACTGTTTACAAAGTTGTAGGCTAGATGTAGAGGAACCACAGAAAATGTTGTAGGAACTGGGATCTGTAATTGTAGAGCTGTTAACACTCCTTGACCTAAATGGACAAGAGGAAGGAGCTATTATGGAACCACAAGGGAGAGAGGTGTGGACAGGAGTTGCTTTGAGAGGGTCATGACCTTTGATTGAGGAAGCCAGACCAGGTGGCCTCCGAGGGAGGAACCAGAGGAATAAATATCCTAATCTACTCTCCTCCCTTCATCCAATCTCCTGGCTGGACTGTCTGCAGGAAAATAGTCAGCCTTTCTTCCTGGTCAAGTGGAATTTGGGATCCCCACCTATTTCTTTTGCATCATTTTCCCTGAAAACTTCTATGTCACATACCTTGCTTATCTGATCATCACTGGCATTTGGGCAACAGTATCTTTCCATTCTGATCCTTAGAGTTACCCAACATGAGCAAGGTGAAGAAGATTCCTGAGAGGCTGGGGTGCCTCCTAAAGCTCTGATATTTATAGTTATCATAATTATTGCTGAACTTCTGATTTGTCTATAAGGGTGTTGTTTTCTTGCTTTTGTTTTGTTTTTGCTTTGTTTGGGATTTCATTGACATTTATAAGAGGCTTGTTAGGCATTCTGTGTACTTTACTCTATTTATTGCTCATCACAACCTTATGGGGGAGGCAGTATGACCTGCATTTCATTGATTATAAGACAGACGCATGGAAGAGTTAATAAAACTGGATGCACCATTGAGTAGATAAGGTTCACCTATGCGATGATAAAGTCATGTAGGATATGCATCTTATTTACTGCTCTTTTCTATGATTAATTTAACACTTAAATGCCAGACACAAAAAATATGGTGAGATTAATTTTATCTGAAAATGAGATTAAAATATTTTGTTGCTCCCCCCAAAAAATTCAAACAGGAAAGCTTTCATGTTTGATGTGTGTTAAGCTTCCAAATATTAAATCACAATTTCAATCACAGATTCAGAGCACCTGTCAGGAGATTTGTGCACAAGTTGGTTGAGATGCTGCATGACACTGCAGATCTTGAGCTGACCTGTGTCACTTGCTTTAAGAACGGAGGGAGGACATTTTTTTTTTTCTTAAGTGAGGTCTGAAATGGAAGAGTCCTCTGAGTTGACTCTCCCATGAAGTGAATGATTCCATGTGAGGTTAGATATGAGGTGACATTAAAGTTCACTGCCCTCAAAAGGACTTACCTTCCTGCTGCTCTTTAGTTGTTATTGAGGGTCAGGAGTGGTTGTGATAAGAATGTTTATTTCAGAAGTAATAAGTTTTGTGTTCACTGTCATTGAGGAGTAAAACTCCCCTCTCCCACCAGTTTTTTAATTCTTTGGCCAATGGAATACTGTAACATTGTGTTTTTTGTTTGATCCTCAAATCTCTACCTTCTTTATTGGGATAGCTGACCCAAAGTTGTCAAAAGAGCTCTTGGTTGTTGCCATTGAACCTTCTGTGAAGAACCTGTTGTTTGTTTTTCCTTCATGGCCCAAGGAGTTGTCTCTTTGTATCCTGGATAATTACTTGGTTACACACTTAATGAAATGGTTACTCCATTTAAACTCCATGGAGTGGGGTTTCAGGGGGTGGTCTTTTATGTATAAAATACACGTGCGATTTTTTTGTTTGTATGTTTTGTACCCTGGAACAGAAAAGTGGTGTCCTTATCCACTTCTTTGCTTGATGAACATCTCTTGTCTCTTGAGATGCTGTTCAGATAGAGCATCATCTCTGTGAAATTTTATCTTATTTGCCCTACAAAATTAGTTTTCACATTTCTATCTCTTGTTTGTAGCATTATATTATAATCTGTTTACTTAACTTCTCCCTACTGGACTTTCAAGAGTATAATGTATTCATTTTTTATCTCTAGTAAATAGCCTAGTACTTGGTATTTGATGGGTATCCACTAACTGTTTATTGAATGAATGAATGAATGAATGAATGAATAACTGAAAGGTAGGAACAGGGAATCATTGTATGTGCATTATGTCTGTATTCTAAAGAGATATCCAGGCAATAGGATGTTGGATGAGTTGGTGGGAGGGTAACCAAGAGGGTCAGATAGAAGACCTTTGCAAAAATTCAGACATAGATTTGGGTTGTGGCTGACAAAAAGAGATGAAGAGATGGAAATGAGTATAATTTGACTGGGCATTCATTTTGAAGGCAAGAGATGAGGCAGTGATTAGTCAGACACTCCAAGCTTGGGTCAATGGAGATGAGGTGGCCCTGTTATTTACAACAGGGCAGTTGAGAAGCAGAGCTTGTAAGAAAAGTGAATTTGTTTTTGGCCATGTTGGTTTTGAAGTAAAGATCAGGCATCTGCTCTGAGGAGGGGAAGAGAAAAGAATGCGTTTGCATACCTACTAATTACTGCTGTTATTTTTTCTGTACCTATTTCGTATAGTAGCTATTGTTGCCCTCATTTTGTGAATGCTCAAAATGAATCTCTGTGAGAATATGTGCCTTGCCACAGGTCAGAAAGAGAGAATTAAAGCTTAGGGCTCCCGGGCTCTGCACACCTGGGTTTCTTGTGCTACCACAACATGCTTCTATGCCAGATCAATCACTTCCCCATGCAGGTTTGATATCTAAACTCTGTTCATTATTGTCCCGTGTCTTCTCTCACGTTGTCCCTCTGTTAGCATTCTTCCCTTTTACCTTCAGCCTCACTAAGTGACATTTCCCTGTTATAGGGCCAGCAAATTCTTATCTTCTCAAGAAGACCTTCTATGATCGCCTCTTGCCCTACCTCTAATCAACCCTCAGACTCCTCCACTGGTTAGTTCTTTGATTTATTTAATGTGTTAGGATGTGATCAGGAATATTTAGGCTGTAAAGTCTAATATAAACTCTGAAAAGCCCAATATTCAGATAGAATTGACATGATAGATGCTAACAGCAGGAAGCTTTAAGACTTGCACAGCTGTATTCTTTGTCCAAGGCAGTGATCTTTCATTTTCTCAGAACAAAGACGCCTTAAATGTCCTAGTGTTTGTGTAATCGCTTTTCATCCCATTCTCTGCTAATTCCTGTAGATCTGTTACATCCTGCAGTTTCCATCACTGCTGGGTTTTGCTGGCCTCTAACGGAAAGCCAGCCCCTACCCTGATGGGTACGATTCCCTTACCGGGGACCTTGCCTATGATGTCTTTGCACTTTTGGGGATGGCAACAACCGGCTCTGTGAAACTGGACTTGTTTGGAGGACTCTGGTACTTTATAATCTGTCAAGAAGATAAGGCCCAGGTGATAAACACCAGAACCTTCTGCTCCGGCCTCCTTGGTTAATGACAAATGAGGTGTGTGAGTTGTGAGAGTGAAAGGGGCAGACTATCAAATAATTAGGGAACAATAGGTTAATATTTAAAGCACTAATGTATTTGGGAAATTTCCTTTTCTCAGTTTTGTCATGCAGCTGGCATGAAACCAAGCCAGTGTGCTCAGTTCTGTGAAATCACCAGGACTTAACTGGGGGAGCCTTCTTGGTACTGTGGTGTCATCTACCTCATTTGGCCTGTCCTTACTGAAGACCTACTGTGTGCCCAGTGCTGGGTAAGTACTTATAGGAGTCTACCCCAGACTGAATGACCTTTTGTTTTAGGTTCTGTAAATCGGACAGGTAGACTACAAACCTCTTAAATGTAGTGGCTATCACAACTACATTTGACTTGTGCAATACCTATTACAGACAAAAATAAAAACAAAAAAAGTGCTAAGTGCCTACAAGTAGTGAGGACCTGAACACTTACAACACATATTTAATTTTAATCTTTCATCATTTCTATGAGTTACTATTAGTATTCCATCTTACAGACAAGGACACTCAGACCCAAAGGAGATGACTAATTTCCCCAAGTACTTACAAGTAGTGAGGACCTGAGCCAGCTGATAACCCATTAATCTGGCTCAAGACCCTGTGAGCCTGCCTGCTGTGCCAC
This sequence comes from Hipposideros armiger, assembly GCF_001890085.2. Taxonomy (NCBI): domain Eukaryota; kingdom Metazoa; phylum Chordata; class Mammalia; order Chiroptera; family Hipposideridae; genus Hipposideros; species Hipposideros armiger. Next base: position 266,154 of record NW_017731537.1, read on the forward strand.
AAGTGTGTGGGGCTGGTGGAAGTGAAGGAGCACTGAGAGTGCAGAGCTGTCAGGTTGTGCTTGTGTTATTATCCCCTCCCACTTTACTTACCAGTGTTTGTTGGCCTTTTTTTTTTAACTATGCAATTTACCTAAAATAGAGCTGATTTTGTTTATAATACTGATTTTGTTATAATATTGTGACCTTAACATTTTTATTCCTAAAGCTCACACTGATATTGGCACAATTATTAGAATTTAATGTGATTTACTTCTTAAGGCTATAGGAATTAACCTGGGATCTTTGTAGCAAATGAGCAGAAGGAATAAATGGTTTTCTTTCTTCTTTGCTTTTCTCTTCCTCATGCCTCTTTGATCTGATTATGGTCCATCCTTGGTTTCAATTAATGGCAAGTCCACAAAACCTAGCAATGCTTAGTAAAAGAATGGAAATTCCTTGGCAAAATACATCTCCATTGTTAAGATCTCAAAATAGTGGAAATACTGAAAAGAAATCCATGCTCTTCCTAAATAAACAATAAGTTCTGTCTTTAAAACATTTAAATAATATACCTTAGTATAACATCCACAGAATATTGTCATGTTGTGCTTCATTTGCTGAATTTGAACTGTCCGCTAGTTACTTGAGATTGATTGAGTGCATGCAGAGCTCCTGGCCCAGTTCCAGGCAAACATTTAACATCAAACATGTGTTCTCTGCCCCAAGGGTTTGAGCCGAAGACCTAAGGGAAGACTTAGGTCTTCCAAGACTTCTCTCTTTCCAAGTTTTAGTAAAGGTGTTCGTAGGATTTAAATTTTCTAAATTAAAGTCTCTGTCTTTCTCATATATAATCCTTGTATAAAAGCCCCTTTTGTTTTTTTGTTCCATAAGAGGGAATGGAAGTTTTTTGTCAGTCTCAAATCAAGCATCTGATTCTCAGTTTTTCTTTTTGATAGCTTCACTCCCTCCCCTGCTCCCCATTCTATCAAATCCTTGAAACACCTTGGAATGGCATGATGGCTACTTACACTAGCTTTGTATTTTACTGTGGTGATCACGTAAGAAAATCTTTAAAAATGTCATTTTGTCTTTTTTGAAAAATTGGCTTGCCATTTTAAGTTCTTCTGTTTTGTACAAAGGACATACAGAACAAGACTTCACAATCTTCCCCATTGTTGGTTTTGTTACTGCGAAGGAACCTTGACATTGGGCAAGTAGAAACCAGAGTTGAACTCAGTCCATTCAATGATGGAAGATGTGGTTAGCATGACACTGGAATACTCTTTTTGGAATATCTTTGTACATACATATCAGGAAGCTCTGCTCTATAACCATTGCAGCATTATTGGGGACTGATGAAGCAAATCCCATTTGTTGGTAAATATCCCTCACATACACAACCTTAAATATACTGTCATAAATGTAATATAAGGTTATTTTACAATAATATTTTGATTTATTATAACTGTCAAGTTCTTTCTGTAGCACAGCATGAACTGACAGTGCTCTTGCATGGCCCAGTGCTACTTCTTATTTTCTGTACTCCAATTTCATTGATGGACACCATGTAAATTTACCATTATGCCTCTTGAGTTTGGGTGTCACTTTAATGATAACCCAGTGATTAAACAAAGGCATCTTAAGGATGATAACGATAAGGAACAATTCTCACTAAGTGAAAGTATTACATAATTACTTGCCCTCTAAAAAAGATTACTAACAACAGAGAAAGGAGATACACCTATGAATTACAACAATGAGCTTCTGAATCGATGATTTACATTAGTTGACACTTGTCTTCTTTGTCAGGATAGATTTTTAAAAAATTTTGTGATAAAAATTGGAAGAAAAACCTGTTTGTATTTTCAAATAATTCATTCTACTTGTAGATGGCTGCTACTGATTGCTTCTTTGCATGCCCATTGAGTTTTAAAGTCCATTTCACTTTGGCTTTAAATTTACTTTATTTTTAAATTTCATTTTGACATACTAAAAAGTGTATGTAGCCTTTGGAGTATTTTTTTATTTTTAATCATTTAATGTCATCTTCTTGCTTTGCTTTTTTTTTAATTTTAATAAAGCCATCTGTTTAGTAAACACAGAAAATTGATTGATATGAAACCCAAAAAGTTCATAATGACAACTAAATAACAGATGACAGATTAGATAAGAACAAGCCATTAAGTTGGCCTATAAAAGGGGAGCCATCTGCACCACTAAAACAACCTTCCTATTGGTGACAGTAATAATTTTCTGACTCAGTGACAGATAAGAATTTGTAGAGGAAAATGGAAAGCTTATAAATTGAGAAGTAAAACTTGATTTTGGGTAATTAGTGTAACCATTTTATTTCAGTGTTACATGACAAGTGAACCGAGATGATAACAAAATCCTTTGAGAACAAATAATCATTTATTATGTGCATGCATGTGTGTTTCATCTGACACACACAATGACGAATCTGCCATTATTTTGTTGGGCTGAATTATTAACAAATGTGGAGAGTCGAATTCATTGCACATTAAAAAGTTTTATGCTTCAAAATTCTTTAAAATCCTAGTCTACAGATTAGTGATTTGTAATTAAAACATATATTTAGTAGATATGTTTAAGGTTAACCAATCACAGGCCCCTAGGACTGAAAGGGACCTTTGGGCCATCATCGGTCCTTACCTTGACAATGTTGTCATCAAAGTTGAACTCATTTTTGTGCTAACAAAATACCAAAGCATATCAAGAATAAAATACACTGCTGATTCTTTTATAATAATGGTATATATTTAGTAGAGTTAAACAGAATCTTGTGCAAACAGTTGGATCTGGTTAATTTGAGGGAACCTATAGCTGCTGACATTTAAAAACCAGATTGAATTCGTTGGTTTTAATTTAGGATCGATTTTCATATTCTCTCAATGAGCTAATCCTCTCATTAATGTGAAATGACTTGAACCTTTGCTCTTTAATGTGGAACTATTATTAAAATTAAATATGGTCAAAGTAACTTAAACTGGTATTGGATTATTTTTCTGATAACTATTCTTTCTCTGATTTTTTTATTCACATTCTATATGGAAATATCTTCATTGATGTTTATAGCATAAAAAGACACTGAGATTAGATTGGTTTGGGGGCTTTGTAGAGAATCATCCTATGGATTATTACTAAACTTAGTCTGTACCTAGCAGGGTATAGCAACTTTATGCCTCCCAATCCTATGCTTTGGGTTTTTATCATTTTCATGAATTGAATGGGCCATACTTGACATGGGTAGGGAAAGTTTAAAGTAAAAATGTAAAGATGAAAACAAGACACTGACCAATCTACCTTTCACAAATGGCTACTAATACCATTTTAATGTGCATACTTTTTTTTGTATGCATGTACATACATTTTAAAAATAAAATAGTAATTGTATTTTAAATAATGTTTGGTACCTACTTGTTTTCCACTTAATATGTTGTGAGCATGTTACATATTATTGATGACAGTAATTCACAGCATCATGAACTGTATTTGATATTACCAATTCTTCTTTATAGGACATTTAGATTACCCCAGCCCACCATCATGATAGAAAAATTGTGGTACATAAGTATCTGGGCATCTGATTGTTTCCTTAGAGTTCCAAGAAGGAGAATAGTTAGGATAAATGTATAAAATTTGTTAAGGCTTTTGTTACATACTACCAAATTTCTCTCTGAAAAAGCTAGTGGATCTACCATCACTGTTTGAATATTCATTTCTTTGCAGACTTCTTATTATAATTTTTAAAAACCTTGGCAATTTTAACTGTGAATGTAATGTCTTGTTTTAATTAGAGTTTTTGTTTATTGAGATTGCCCTGTTTGTTTGTTTGTTTTTTCATTTGTTTTCTAGCTGCTCAAATGTTTTTTTTCTTTGAAGTGGCTTTTTGTTTTCTTTGCCCATCTTGTTTCTATAGTTTACTTTAAAATTAATAATAACAATAACTAAACTCCTTTTCTATATTAAAGCTTTTATGTTTCCAAAATGTCATATGTTTGTGAGACAAAAAAGCTCACTTCTATTTTGTTTGATGAAAGCTGTTATGCCAAGCAATATTCATGCTTAACAATTTATTTCTAGATTGATTGGATGAAGAGCAATTTAGACTTCGGCTCATGAGCAGGAGGTGGTGTGGACAATGTCTGCTGCTAATGTGTGGGTCCTGTGTACTCTGGGGAAGATGAAGGGCTCCCTTTGGCAGTTCTCAGTCTTAGGTCTTTTCAGTAGACTCGCTTTTTGGTTAAGTATTTAACCTGCAGTATACGTTGGATAGTTCATAGTAATCATCCAAACAATTAGTTTTTTACTGACCAGGCTGGGGCATCTGGAAAAAAAAAAAAAAAGACAACCAACATTGTGGTTTATTTGATGTATAGGAGCTGATGGAGGGGGTGGGGTGAGTGGAGAAAGAGAGGGGATTCCATTTCTTAGTGCATCTGAATTTCATCATAGTTCAGAAGGAATAGGTACAGTCTCTGAAGGAGTCATAGCAGGAGGGGTAGAATAACATTAAGATTACCTGGAAGTTTCTTAAGGAGGAATGGTTTCAAGTTCACTCTGTGAAACCATTGGAATAGATGGGAAGAACTGGCCTCTAAATAAATCGAAGTTATTCAACCAAAAACTAAGGCTATTGGGCAAACCATGTCTTGGCATTTTATGGAATCGATCTCTGAGGGAGATGTGAGTAGAGGACTGAATCTCCCTCACAGAGTCGTCAGCCTTTCTGACCACAGGATATCCCTTACTTACTGGTATCTGAGGAAACTAGCTGAGTAGGAACTTAAGAAGAAATGCTTTCAGAAAAATATCACTCTTTATATTTGATATGAGTTAATAGCATGCATATACTGCTTGAAGCAAGATATGAAAAAAATTGACTTCTGGGTATAGTGTGTACCTATGATATTTCTTTCAATTTCTACATGTGTTGGATTGTAAAATTCTTAGTTTCCTGTTGTTCTGTATAAATCTTTTACCTTTGAAGGCCTCTGCCTCAGGCTTACTGCTAACAGATTTAGTGTTTCAAAGCTCTCAGCATATTTTGCCTGTATTATCCAAGCTTGTTTTTGCCTCATCATAGTTAAAATGCTTTCCTTAGTGTTTGTACATCCTTGGGTAACAGGGCTTATTTATTTACTCTTCACTTAGTATTTACTGAACACCTAGTATGGCCTAGGTGCTCTCCTGCATATTGGAAATACACAAAAGAAAGTCATGTTTCCTGATCTCAAATAGCAGTTACTCCAATGGGTAAGAAAACCATCTGAAGTGGTAATTATAATACCGGGCAAGAAGAAGTGAAATGATTGAGGTTGAGCAGGAAATTAGGGAAGCAATGAGGAGAGAACTATTTATCCAGGAAGGTTTCTTGGAATAAGGAGTACCTAGTTAAATCTTTAGGGGTCATAAGGGCTAGCCAGAGCTAGGACTGAGAAGTAAGGAACATGCATAGTTTTTGCAGGGACCTGTAAATAATTTTATTGTGTTAATAAATAAATTGTGAGCGGGGATGACAAAGATGCCTGATTTGTTTCCTTACCAACTGTGGGTGCTATTAAGTGTCCCAGGGAAGAGTAGTATTATGAGAATTTTAAAGGAAGTTTTGCCTTGCTATCATCACCACATCATGTTGTTATTATCAACGTATTACAGGTACTATCAGTTAGCACATCCATTGCTTTTAACTGTAGCAATACCAAATACTTATGATGTGACTTTCAAGGATGGTAGATGATAAAAACTGCTTCTCCACAATCCTTATGTCCCTGACCCTGCCCTTCTCTATCTGTTTCACATAGCATTAGCCAAAACTCTGCGTCAAAGTAAGAAAATACCACATTTCTCTTTTTGTACATACACGATTACACCAGACCTATCTTCCCACCCGCGTCGAGGAATCACTGCGCTGAGGAAATGGTGAAGAGAGCTACTTAAAGGATTGGTCTGCGCTGAGATAAAGAACTTGCTTCAGAATGTAACAATGTATCGCTCCCTTCATTGAGAAGGTCTTACTGTGCAAAGTAAATGTCAGCCAAACTAGACTATGCGCCTAGTGAGGCCGTTGAATCACATGCCGGGGCTAACTATTTGTGTTAGTTTCCTATTACTATATAAGAAATTATGCCAAACTTAGTGGTATAAAACAACACACATTTATTATCTCAGGTTATGTGGGTCAGAATTTCCGAATGGTGTACATGGGTTTTCTGCTTCAGAGTCTTACCAGGCTGCAATCCAGATTTCAGCTGGGGCGGTGGTCTCAGCAGCCATGGGGCTAGGAAAGGATTCACTTCAAATTCCCTCAGGTTGCTGACAGAATTCATGTCATTGTATCTGTAGGATCTGGGGCAGCTTGCTTCTTGAAAGCCAACAAGAGAGAGAGGGAGATTAGAGAGCCTGGTACAAGACAGAGTCTTACATAACATATAGTAATCATGGAAGTAACATTGTGTCACCTTTGGATGTTCTATTGGTTAAATATAGTCACAAGTCCTTCCCTCACACAGGGAAGGGTCTTACAAGGGCATGCATACCAGCAGGCAGGCTCATGGACATTATCTGTCCACCACACTGCTTATCTCTCCTGAGGCCAAGAATAAGTAGGTTGAAGGGAGCGGCAGTGTTCCTTAACCATAATTTAGGTAGCACTATTGGTGGGGTACAAGGAGCAATAAGGAAAAGATAATTCTTGTTTCCTTTTAGTTTCCTTGACCAGGAACAAAGATGACACCACTTTGTGGAGAGCACAGATGCTTAAACATGTGTTTTTTTTGTTTTTAATTGGGGAATTGGGGGAGGAGAACAGCACTGGGGAATCAGGGGAAGGGGAACAGACAAGTTGCTGTTGTTTTGTTCTTCAGTCTAGTTGTGGAGGATGTTGCTTCATTGGCCCAAACTAGCACCATCATTGTGCTCTTCCCGGGCGAGGCAGATCAGTCGCCAGCCTCTGGATGGCCAATAATGGCAGCTGCTGGCCACTCACACTGGCTGCCGGCTATACATGGTAGCCCATGGCAACCCACTGCAGCAGGGGACTGCAGCCTACACCGTCGCCGGCGACTCACGGCATCCCAGCTCCAGGTCGAGCTGTTGCTCAGCATCTTAGCTGCAGAGGGCAGTGTCAGTAGCCCTCATATGTGGGATCCGAACCGGGGCCCTCTGGCATCCCAAGCCAGTTCTTAACCAACACGCCACTCAGCCGGCCCTTAAACATGTGTTTTATTTGTCCTACACAATGATTTTTTCTTTAATTGTGATATCTATGATTTTTGAGATAATACGTAAAAATTCTATTTGTGGTTTCATTTTTTTTTCTGTTTACATTACTCATTTATTCAGTTCTTTAGATTCCACATGTAAGTAAGATCATATGGTATTTGTCTTTCTCTGACTGACTTATTTCACTTAACATAATGTTCTCTAGGTCCATCCATATTGTTGCAAATGGTACGATTTCCTTCTTCTTTATAGCTGAGTAATACTCCATTGTGTAAATGTACCACAGTTTCTTATTCCAGTGGTCTACCGGCAGGCATTTCGATTGTTTCCAAGTCTTCCTATTGTAAATAGCACTGCAATGAACATAGAGGTGCATATATTTTTTCGAATTAGTATCTTGGGTTTTTCTGGTTAAATACCTAAGAGTGGAATTGCTGGGTCATATGGTAGTTCCATTTCCAGTTTTTTGAAATATCTCCATACTGATTTCCATAGTGGCTTCACCAATCTGCAGTCCCACCAACAGTGTACCAAGGTTCCCTTTTCTCCACAGCCTCGCCAGCACTTGTTGTTTATTGGCTTATTGATGATAGCCATTCTGACCGGGGTGAGGTGGTATCTCATTGTGGTTTTTATTTGCATTTCTCTAATGATTAGTGAGGTTGAACATTTTTTTCATGTGTTTGTTGGCCATCTGCATATCCTCTTTAGAGAAATGTCTCTTCATATCCTCTGCCAATTTTTTTTTTTAGGTTGGTAGATACAGTCTTTTAAAATTTTTTTTATTTTTTTAATTTATTTTTTTATTGTTAATTTCAGGTGTACAGAACAATGCAATAGTTATCCTTTTCACCCTTCACACAGAAACAGCCCCCCTCCCCCATCTACTGCCCTCCCACCCCCGATATACTTACCTATTACAATTCCATTGACTCCATTCCCACACTCTACTCCATGTCCCATGACTATATGTATATATAATTATAGTTGACATACAATGTTATTCAACATCAGCTTCAGAAATACAGTGTAGTGGTCAGCCTCTGCCCATTTTTTAGTTGGGTTGTTTGTTTTTCTGGTGTTGAGTTGCGTGTTTTATAAATTTTGGATATTAACCCCTTATCAGATATACCATTGACAAATATCTTCTCCCATTCAGTAGGCTTCCTTTTTGTTTTATTGATGGTTTCCTTTGTTGTGAAAAAATGTTTAAGTTTGATGTAATTCCATAGGTTAATGTTTTCTTTTACTTCCCTTGCCCGCAGGGATGTATCAGTAAAAATATTGCTGAGGGTAATGTCTGCAAATTTACTCCCTATATTTTCTTCTAGGAGTTTTATGGTTATAGGTCTTATGTTTAAGTCTTTAATCCATTTTGAATTTGTTCTTGTATATGTGGTTCCATTTTTAAAAATAGAAAGTTCTAGTAGCTTGGGGCTCTACCTTTCTGCATAGAAAAATTGGTTAGGGCTTAGTAGAAGAAATCCACAATTTTTTGTTGCATTTACTGAAATCTCTACTGCTCAGAAACCAGGTGTACAAATACCCTGAAATCAGGCCTCCTGTATCTGATTCACTATACCTGCCCTGTCTTCTGCAGGTATTTGAGATAGACACCCCCAGGAGCTTTGGTTATTTAGTTCCAACTGGCATTGTTATTTTTAATGTGGTTCTTGATCACTTCACCCCTGCTGTAGATTTGGGAGTGTGTACTGTAATAATCTATTGCTATAGAACATAATAATTACTTACAGCATTTTTTATGTGAGTGACCACATCAATACCAACTTTCTCCTGTTGTCTTATCAGGACGATGGTTTCCAGTGCCTTCGTTTTAGCTGCCACAGCCACACAAATAGAGAGAATGGAATAGGCAATTGCAAATACTAGAGAAAAAATACAGATGTCAATATAACCAGGTATTATCCTCAGGGAGCTGAAAATCTAGAAGGGCATATGTGACATTAGGCATAAATATGGCAGTAATATACTATTAGCAACACTTCATCTTATGCATTTAGCAAATATATATATATATATATATATATATATATATACACACATACACATATATGCACACACACATACACACATATGTATATATGCTTAGGGTGCTAAGAAAATTTAACATTTTAAGAGATATTATCTATGTATTACTTTTCGAAGTTGAATTAAATTATGTAGCAATGTGAAGTATGATGTTCCCACAAAAGATGGCGTTAATCAAATGAATGCTAGCGTCATCCATTGTATTACAATTTTAATACAGCTTTTTCCTTTCTTAAAATGCGTTTAAATTTTTTTGGCACCCTCTGTATATATATGTGTGTAATTTTTTTTTAAAACATTATCCAAGTTGTGATGAAGGTTAAAAAAATTGATATTTGAGTTGTGTTGTGCTTTCTCTCAAGAAGCTATATTTGCTGAAGTCTTTAGTTTATGAACAAACTGTTTATCCAGAGAGACATTTTTGGATTTTTGCCATTCCCAGGAAAAGTTAGAATTATGATGAATCTCTTGGAATATGGTTAGTTATCAGTTATATATTTAAAAAGTAGTATTAAATCTCTTAATTGTAGGGAGGTCTTTTAGGCAAGCATTCCAGAAGGCTTTTAGCAATCCATGTTTGTTATACTTGTCCATGGTAAGCATTAAGATATGGCTATTTTCTGTTATGTAATGCAGTCTTTATTTACCTGTCTGTCCCACAAAACCTGTAAACAATTGGAGATCAGGGAGCATTCTTAGTACTAGAACAGAGGTTGACAATTCGAACTTGTGTGTTGAATTTAGAAGGTGATGTGTTGTTGAATTAGCTTCCAATACTTAAAAATTGAGACTTTGCATACAAGTCTCTTAATTTATCATTTCTCTTTAAAAAGTAGAAAATGAATATCAGTTTATTAATTATTTTGATAAACCACAGCACTAGTTACACTTTATGAAATCTGAAATCTGGCTCCTCTATTGGGAGGGTAAAGCTTACCAACACCTTATGTGTGAGTATGTTGGCTATCACATAGTGCCACACTGCAACAGTGTTCATTGCTCATACGTCTGCAGGCAGCAGGGGCTACCTAGGCAACTCTGGTGAACTTGGCTATGTTCACTCCGATGTACGGGGGTGACTGGCTGGGAGATCATCTAGGCTCATCTATGCTGCCCTTGTCTAGAGTGACCCTGCTCTACTCCAAATATTTCTTATTCTCCAGCAGGCTAGCCCAGGCCTGTTCTCATGCTGATAATACCAGTGGAGGAGAGCATAACAGGAATACACAGTGTTTTTCAGGCCTATTTCTGAGTCACATTGGCTACTATTCTATTGACCAAAGGAAATAACATGGCTGAGCCCTGCGTCTGTGGGTGATCTAGAATGCCTAGTGGAGTGGGGAATCCCTGTGAAATTACATGAGTCGTCCTTGCTGTCTACACAGTGCTACACTGTGGGTGCCCATGACTCATTTCAAAGTCCTAGGTTTACTTATACTGTGTGTGTGTTCAATCTTCTTTGCATATTTTAGAGCTATAAAACTATACCCTTTCAAAGACTGAAAGTGTTTAAATAACTGTCATCCTTTTTTTATTTTCCTTTAGTGGTTTCTAGTGTATATGTGAGTTTTCTTTGTGAAAAAAATCAGAAAAAAAGAATCGCTATGAAATCCTTAGCTTTAATATAGACTCTATGACCTTAGTGAAAATTCGACATTGTTTTATGTGAAAGGCCTTCAACATTATGGGAAATACACTTTATAAAACTGTTTATTATTTTGCTTAAATGTGGAAATACTGGGTAAAAAAATTGAGCAAGCAACAGTAATTAAGAGCCTAACCTAAAATCTGCATTTGGTTAAGTAATTGTTTTGTTCATTTATTCATTCATTTGTTGAACAAACGTTTGTCAGCCCTTAGGTATGGTTAAAGAATACGGGTTTTATAGAACTTTGTATTTTGAATGAAAGGGAATAAATAGACACACTTTTTTTAGTGTAGATTCTGTCTTTGCAGGATTACTCATTTTGCTAACCTATTAAGAGTTTCTTTTTTATATGAAAAGATAGGCAGATTTGAGGTAAATAACACAAAAGTGTATACAAAAAAATAGTAATCTGAAAACAGGATTGAATGTTTTAAATTTTGCCTCAAAATTCATCTCGGGGCTGTTAAGGAACAAATTGTCATTCTTAAGACATATGGTTTTTTTTATACCTACAGCTGTTTACATCCTCAATAAATATTGATGTTAAAGTGTTACAGTTTTGTTTTTGTAAATTGCGTAATTGCCCACCCCACCCCCACAGCACTTGCCAAGTTGATGCTTCCTTTTTTAATGGCTGTAATATATTTGTAAACATGTTTCTTAACTTACTTGAAAACATGTTGGTTCCATCTCATTTATTTGCAGACAACTTACTGTCTGTTGAATCTTTAGCTTCTTTTTTTTTTTCCTAATGACTCCTTTGAAATATTATTTTAATGAACCTATGAAACACATCATTGTATTCTTTATATTGTGGTTGGACTGCTAATGAGACTCATCCATTAACTAAATGGCTTTGTAGGCAATACAAATGTAATAAATAAAGTTAGTCTGTTCTTCTTTACTACTTTTCTGCTGATGGGCATACCACATACCGAGAAGGTAATGTTTCATGACCAAACAGTTCAGTCGGTAGGCAGATTGGGAATCTTTGCATTAAAAAAATTGAAGAATATCGTAAAAGCATATATGCAATTCTCACTATTTTTTATCAAGTCATAAGATAATGTATTTCTGGTGTAGGCGTTATATTTCAAGATGGTATGCCTTATAGAGGAAATTAAGTACCCATGTGATCAATAAAAGGATATAAATGGTTCTCTGTAAATAGAGGAGGAAAAAAACAAACCTTAATTTTTGTTTTTAAGAAAGCAGCACCTCTACGATGGATTGCATCAAAAAACTAAATTCAAGTCCTTTTCAATTTGACCTCATTATGGGTTTTGATTTTCTGCCTTATCAAAAGGAGACACAGGTGTCAAAAATGGTCTGGTACATCTTATTTTGGTGGAATCTAGTTGCAACAGCCAAGGATACCTGGGAATCCCATTTCTTCATTATTTTTAGGAAAATGTTATAAGCATTTACTCCTCAACATTCAGTTGATAAGAGCGATTCTTCTTATTATTTTCACATTTATAATTGAATGTTCTATAGGCTTGCGGCTGTTCTGATCTAGAAAAACAGCACAATGGCATTGCCAGCGGGTTAATTTTCTGCTGCTATTTATAGGTAGCATAGTCTGGCTGAGCTGACAGAATTGCTAGGTATCCATAGCTGTGAGTGGGACCAGTTTCTAAGAATAAGAATATTAAATGATGAACATTCTCTGGGGTCCTCTCAAAGGAGTCACTGTGGGTTTGGGCACCGAGAAAGGCAAATGTTGGCAGAGAACAGGCATTTCTTCTCTACTCAGGACCTTCTCTATTGCTTTAAACCCGTTGAGGAGTTGATTTAGTGGAAATGAAATATAAAAGGAAGAAAAAGATAAGATCAAGCTTCGCATAGCAACAAGACTGAAAAACCCTCCTCAGTTTTGGAAGTGATTTTCCTATCAAGAAATTACTAGTACACTTCCAGAAACAAATATCACCTTTAAAAAGTCAATCCAATGCATTTATGTGTTGTAACATTTGTGAAGTCAGGTCCTTCTTACAGGTGATAGCATGTCATAGTTTTTTAAATGGTGTAGTTTCTTAAATTACATAAAATAATGGTAGGTCATACTAATGATGTCATCTCAGAGTTGGTAAACCACTGTTGTTTGGGGATTTTATTGCTTCATTTCTATGAAAGGGTCTGTAATGGAAGGTGAAGATGGTGTTACTGTCTTTAAATAAAGGTGTACTTTCGTGGATTTGACACAAGGATCAACGCCCCCTTTTAGTCTCAAGCTTGATTTCATAGATCATTCTAGATCCTTGCTCTACTACACATTTGTCTAGTCTACAAGCTTTAGTCTTCCTTGCTTGCATCCCTGAAATCTTAGTGTTGTATCTTTCTCTATGGACTTGGCAAAGAGAGTGCCCACATGTGTCCATGCTGCCACAGATACTCAGCTCTCACTCTAGGGTGCAAATGATGTGGCTGTAGATATTCAGCAATAGCCTGAACTGGTAAAGAAGCTTACTATGGGCCATGAGATTCCCTGACCATAAGCTGTGGGCCAGGAATGGTCAACACTTCCTCTGCCATCTTCGACTGATTTTTCTGGCTGATGCACATATTGTATGGCACTCATTGTGAGGCTTGCCCGCCTCCACAGGAATGTCCACCATGACCCATAGTAGTGCCTGTCACAGACGCAGACTGGCTGCCAGGGGTGGGGGCACTACATACATGTCATCTCTGTCACATACACTCAGTCCTTTGTCCATCATTAATTCTGAGATGAATGCTTTAAAATATGTGAAGTATGTGGGGAAAGCGTTAGGATGTTCTTGATCTTAAGTAAAGCACAGCATTTTCATACATTTCACTCTCAAGCAGTTTACCGTGTTCACATAGGGAAATGTCCCAATAACATTGTCTTAAATATTGTCTGGGATTTGCTTCAAAATCTTTTCTTGTGTGGTAGTGGAGGTATAAATGATTCATTTTACCATTCTCTGTACATTTGAATTTTTTTTACAATAAAAAGAAAAAATCTTGAAATGGAGACTCTTTCATATTTTGGTTAATAAAGATTTTTGAACTGGATGATGGACTGATTTTGGTATCAGTTTCCAAAGAGTGTTAGAATGAGGATTTAATGTGGCTTATTATTTAATTAGGAAAAAATCTTGAAAGGTACTTAGAAATCTAGCATAAATTTTATTATCTTCTTGGAAACAACCACAAAAATAAACTTTTGTTGTTGTTAACAAGGGTGGGAAAAATCTCTCAAATCAAGCCTTTTGCTATTTCTGTAGTTTCTCCTCACTTTACTTCCATTCATTTTTATGTCTTTTATGGCCTCAGGAAGTAAGATAACTTGAAATAATTTCAAGGTTGCAAACATATTGCCAAAGATATAGACTCATGGAATTTGTCCTCTGCTGTGCTGCCATGGGGGCCTTCTCAATCTGTTTCTGACACGAGGTAGGACTCTTCAGTTAAAATAGGGAGAAAACAGATGCAAATTAGAAATATTTCTATGTATTAGTGGCTTAATGTTTACTCTTCTTAATTCCTATTCATACTATCTTTGTTGAACACATCTCAGTATGCTTAAGTTTTTGCTATTTGTTCTCCAAAACACCTATGTTGAAAACAGTAAAAATGTAAATGTACCCTAGTGAATGGAGAAGTATTAGAAGTTTCCAATAAAATGCCACCCATAAGTAAAAGAGAGAAAACACACTTCACCGAAGACCTTTTTGAAATGATGATTAATTGCTTTTTAAAGGAATTATTCTAGATATATGCTGAGCTACTCAGCAGTGATTTAAAGTTGGCAACCTGTTAACAGTTCCCCGTCTGCTCCACTGAGGTCAGCCAGCTTCTCCTGGAAAACTGTAGTAGGGGAGTTTGAAAGCAAAGTGCAAACTGCCATCCTTAAAATTGGAGCTGTCACATTCAATTATGTCGCATTGATGACAGGTCACAAGAGAAAGTGATACATGATTCTATAAACAGAAGTCACCAAAAGCATGCTCATTGAAATTCTAGTTGTCCACCATTGTTAAGACAGAAGGTATTTTCTGTCAAAAATTAGCAGAATCCAGGCCTTTTTAAGGGGATGTTAAAACAGAAAAGGTGAGTTTTCCTATTGCTGTGGGCATTTCTATCTAAAGTGGATTACAATGTGGATGGGGGAAGAAAGGGATTCTCCTGTAGATAGTGATACCAGTCTCCCTGGTTTTAAGTCGCAGCCCAGGCCAGCATAAAAAAGGAGATATTATCAGTAAGCCTACAGAGGGTATTATGACAAATGATGTGAGAGATTTGGGGATATTGGTAACATATCTGGGGAGCATGGGGAGGTGACATTTTGAATAAGTAATGCTCCACCTTTCTCACCATATCCATGTACACTTGTTCCAGGTGAAACCTAATCAAACAGTGGAATTCAAAGCTTAAGCTATAGCTATACAGCTATGCCTCTTCCTTTTTATTGCATACTACCTTCCTGCAGTTCCACCTTAGACTGCTGGGAATGAGTCCATGTTAATTAGCCCTATGATTAGATGAGTCCCCTGGCCCATCCCTCTGTCCCTGCCCCGCAACCCCTGTTCCCTGTACTTAGCAGAATTGCAGGCAACTTTCAATATCTCAATAGATAGTAAGTAAAACTCTCCTCTTGAAGTGTTAGTGTTGGTGTATTAGGTAGCTCACACCTAACAATTTATGTTGTTATCCTGTAGTTTTTTCTAGTATATTGAGTTATATTTTAAAAAATTGTATGGAAGATATAATATATTACACAAACTAACATGCAAAAATATAACAATTTTCTATAGTTTAATGTCTATTTCAAATATTCATTCTATCAGGTTGGTGAAAATAAGTGATATTATGTTAGGGATTCTCTTTCCCTTTCTCCCCTAGGGTTGCATTCATCTTCTGGGGATGGGGCAGGGTCCCATCTGGACTCCAATGTTATCTGTCTCCTCTGGCTTCCAAGGACACATCTATTGTCCTGGATGTCCTCGCTGTGCAGTTTGTGGCATCACCTAGACCCATATGTTACCGATGTCTGCAAAGTGTCTGGGTCACAAGCTTTCTGCTTTGTCTCTGGCACTATCTGGGCTGTTAGTTTTACTTTCATTCCACGTTGGAGCACCAAGAACTTTGGGTGGTGATATTAAGTGTATAAAATCCTAAAAGGAAAAGGCCAAAAGAAGAGTTGTAGCCTTCTTCTGGGGTTCTCCCTTACAGAAGGAGGAGGCAGGTCTCCCTTCTACTCTGGTCCCCTGAAGCCAGCTGAGGCCTTAGCCATCTCCCAGGCTTGGCCATGGGAGCAGGGACACCTGCATCTTTGTTATCCTTGCTTGGTCTCTCTACTCCTCCCCACTTCCTGTCCAAGTGGTCTGGATGGAGGAAGTGGTATTTAGGGTTGGGAAAGGAAGAAACCAGGTTCTTCATCATGACATTCTCTTCTATTTTTGTTTTTTATTTTTGGTAACCCAATTTATTTCCTCAAATTCTAGATAGTAATACATAAAAGCCAGAGAGAACTTCCATTTTTTCTCAGCTTTAATCTTTGTCACATTCTTTCCCAGAGGAATTGAACACAGTAGTCTAGTTACCAGAATAAGAAGGACAAATGAGGACAGAAGAGGCTGGGGTGTGGGGGAAGGGATGGTAACTATGAGTTGATATTAGGAACAAACTTCTATCACCTTTAATTTTCTTATTTAGGGGATATCAGTCTTGTCTTCATATGAGAACACAATATGGAAGAGTCCACCTACCATAAAAGTTGGAGTCTACCAATACAAGCTTGAATTTAGGCTCTACTGTTTATTCACTATGGACATTTAATGTAAATTTTCTGTGCCAAAATTAGCTATAAAATAGGCGTGATGATGAATTCCTTGTGAAGGTTGAGTGAAGTATCTTTTATGACAGAATTTGCCTTAAAAGCCAATAAATGTGAGTTTATTTCTAATTTTCCATTCAATATATTTAACATCTTCATTTCTAATTGTCCTCTATAATTCTCAATTTCCAATGCCCTCAGATAATATGTTTACCTCCTGTGAGTCTCATTTCAATATATGGCTCCTCATTCAAAGCAAAAATTTTGTCTCAAAGTTGTTCTCTTACTGCGTTCCATGTTAATTTTAAGTATTTGTGTTTAATTCGAGGAGAGAGGGCAACTCAGAGTTTTATAGGATTATGTAAATCATCTTGCTGCTTATCAGAACCTACTCTATTTAAAGAAAAAAAAGGCTTCATAATAATGTGAATGCATTTAATCCCACAGAACTCTACATGTAAAAATGGTTAAAATTGTGAATCTTGTGTTATGTATATTTTACCATAATAAAAAAAAGAAAAAAAGAAAAAAAACATTTGGTGTCCAAACATAAGAAAATCATAAAGTAAGAATCCCAGGCGCTATCTTCTAGCTACCAGATTAAGGACCAAGGCAGCCTTTTCAGTGCTTTTCACATCATACCAAGTGATCAGCTCCCTGCTCTGCTATGTAAAGAGCCAGCTCTGCTCTTTCACCTTTGCTCATGCAGTTGTTCTTTCCATGACTACTTACTAAGCCTGTGCTGTGGACAAGGCACCTACCCATGTGATGTGAGTGTGAGGTCTGACAATTAAGTTTGAGAACTTGTTGCAATGATGTTGCTAACCTTTTTTTGATATCAGAGAGATTATTCATTATGAATTTGGACTAACTAGACAAAAAGTTAACCAAGTTTACTATTTGGAAGTGCTGAAAAAGCTGCATTAAAACCTAGATGACCTGAACTTTTGCCAACAATTCATGGCTCTTGCATCACGACAATGCACCAGCTCACATGGCACTGTCTGTGAGGGAGTCTTTAGCCAGTAAACAAATAACTGTATTGGAACATCCTCCCTACTCACCTGATCTGGCTCCCGATGAATTCTTTCTTTACCCAAAAATAAAGAAAATATTGAAAGGAAAACATTTTGATGACATTCAGGACATCAAGTGTGATATATAATAAGATGACAGCTCTGATGACCATTCCAGAAAAATAGTTCCAAAATTGCTTTCAAGGGTGGACTAGGCTCTGGCATCGGTGCATAGCTTCCTAAGTGGAGTACTTCAAAGGCGACCATAGTGATGTTCATCAATGAGGTATGTATCCTAGGATGAGTTTGCAAACTTAATTGTCCAACCTTGTATGTCTTTGGTAGGTGGACACACAACCTTTGCCTACCTGTCACTAAAATACCCATGTATACATAGAAAGAAAAAAAAAGAAACCTATTGCAACACCCATAATGAGGATCTAAGTCATCCTTATTGTATAATTTGGGAAAGAATGATAGGAATTATAAAGCAAAGAGAGCTGGCTGGAGGCATCTTCTCAGAGACAAACACATAGCCTTTCCCACCTTGAATCTACAAAAGAGACGTCTTGAGGAAATGGTGGTGGCAGAGGGGGTGGATGAATGAAGGGGAGAAGAAATATATGGTATGTTACTTGCGAGGCGTGGATCCTAACACAGAGATTAGAAGATTTTATACAAGTACTTATAATACAAGTATTTTTCCCATTCTCTGTTGCCCTCATCTCCAGGTGGACTAGATCCTTCCGGTTTCTGGAAGGTTCACATATCTGTGGGTTTAAAATACAGTGCTGTAATTAAACAGGTTTTAATTTCACCATTTAAAAATTATATTGCTTATTTAATCCTTTAAAATAAAATGATAATAAATTCAGCATATTATTGTCCCCAAACCAGTTTAATATAGGTTTACCAGTATGAACTAAAGTGCCATGTAGACATCATCAACTCAAAACAGCAAAACTCCATGGTGGAATAAAACAAATATGCTCTCTGAATAATTGAGTAATTATCCCACAGTCTGTCATCTTGCGTTTTTTGATATTTGGCTTAAAATATTCTCATTTTATTTGTATAGGTTTCATTTTTCTAATTAGATAATTAACTGTTTGATGTTAATGTCTGCCATTGGTTTTTATCTCTCAAGAGCAGCTAATAGTGTCTTTTGTGTCTGAAGGGCAGGCATTGGTGGAAGTGCTACCATGGGTCACCAGTGTTTGTGCTGGGAACAAGAACATAGATTGAGGGCAATGTGCCACTTACTTGCTAGATCTAACTATAGAAACACAATACATGCTTATTTATTATGGAGCTACCAAGAAAGAAAGCCCAATTATTTTTTTGTCCCTTTATATTCATATAAATATGCAATTTCTATTTTAGGTGTCTCTTCTCATTTGGAACTTATTCTGGACCTTTTTTAGTATTGATTTAAAATTACTTAAGACTACCGGATTGAAATATAGCAATTATATAACTGTTTCTGTAATAAAATCTGTATTGGCTTAATGGACAATGTAGGAACAACTGAGTTCAGAGACAAACAGTTAAAAAAATTATATACTCCAAAAAATATTTTTGAGACCGAAGAACCTGTGCCAGAGCAGAAACTGACATTTGCATTTAAAAATCAAATCAGAGGTGTCAAAACCCATCTGTTTAGTCTGAACTTCTAGAGAGAGGCAACTATCAGAATCTATTCTTTTGGAAAAAAAGAGGGATCCTGAAGTTTTTTTTTTATCTTTTAATTATTTTTTATTATGAAATACACGTTTTTTTTAGAATTAGTTTCAGCTGTACAACACAGTGCAATAGTTATACTTTTTACCCCTCGAAGTGACAACCCCCCTCCCCCAATCCGCCACCCCACTTCGCCCAATATCATACATATCTATTACAATTCCCTTGCCTCCACTCCCACACTATACTCCACATCCCATAACTATATATATATATATATATGTGTATATATATACATACACACACACACACATATATATATATATATATTCACTTATAGTTGACATACAATATTATACAACATCAGCTTCAGGTGTACAGTGCAGTGATCAAGCCTCTTCCCCATCCATGATGT
>NW_017731537.1:291124-370503 GCF_001890085.2 Hipposideros armiger
CCTCTGCTTCATCTAATCTACTGGTGATTCCTTCGAGTGTGTTCTTCATTTCAGTTATTGTATTCTTTAGTTCTACCTGGTTGTTTTTTATGATTTCTGTATCCTTCTTTATGTCCTCCTTAAGTTCCTGAAATATTCTTATCATCAGTGTTCTAAACTCTGTCTCTGAAAGGTTGGGTACCTCTGTTTAATTTAGTTCCATTTTTTGAGGTTTCTTCTGATCTTTTACTTGGGACATGTTTCTTTGTTTCTTCATTCTGTCTGTCACTCTGATTGTTTCCATGTATTAGATCACCTAGAAAGAAAAAAGAAAAAAGAAGGGGAAAAAAAAAACAAAAGAAAAAAGAGAAAAAGGGGAAAAAAAAGGAAAAAGAAAAGAAAGACAAAAAAAGAAAAGAGAAAAAAAGGGGGGTTCTCTGCCTGCTTTCATCTGCAGACCACTTGCTCCACAATAGAGAGATTCTGGGCGACTCACCACCAGCTGTTATGGGGGAGGACTTAGTGCGTCATGCGTCTACCTCCCTCTAGACTTGAAGTAAGCTTCCCACAATTAGTTGCTGTGTGCTCTGCAACCGTGCTCACCACCGACAATCCTCACAGGTTGTTGCGGGCTGTCTTCTGCTGCAAAAAACCCTCTGTGGCCTGCAGAGGTAGGAGCTAGGGACCAGGTGCTCAGGGTGCCCCTGGCAACACAGCTCTAGGTGGGCGGGGCAGGCCCCCAAGGCATCACAGGGTGTGGTCAGTGGCCCCCACCAAGTCAGAGCAGCATGCACTCCTGCACTGGCAGCCAACCCACACAAACTCACCCAGAATGCCCCGGCTGAATCACGCAGGCGCACAGCTAAGGGCCCTACACTCCCAGGAAAACTCCCTGTCTCAGCCTGTCCCAATCAGCCGTTCAAAGATCAGGCCGAGCAGCCCGACAGCCAATCGCCACCAAGAGAACTCCACATGCGCAGTGCAGAAATCAGGGATCTAAGGTGAGTCGCGCACTTCCGCATCTCAATAAGCAGTCTGTTGTAGTCGGAGCGCACTTGCCCGGTGTTTCCCTGGCTACACATCACAAACAATATGGAGGGTGGGGATCCAAGGCCGCATGGGCACGCGTGCACGCACACACGCACTCCTGCGCCAATTCCAGCAGACCAATGCAGTCCCAGACCTGAGCCTCTGTGGGAGGGCCCAGCCCTGAAAAAATAGCGGCCTCCTGTGCACTACTGTGTGCAAGCTCCACACCAGGGGAACAATGGTCCCAAAAACCTCCAGCTCCTGCACCAAAGGCACTCAGCTGAGTCCTTCCTGCAGGCTCCTGGGCCCCGCTCACAAAGCCACTCCCTCCACCAGGAACCAGGTGAGTGCTCACCAGCGCGCGAGTCGGTTTGCCGGCTCCACTGGTTCTCCAGCTGCCCTCAGCCTCACCGAATTGAGCAAAGAGAGTCCTCACTATTTTCTACTTCCAGCTATCGTAGAACTCCTCTTTCCGGCAAAGTAACTCTGGGGTGGTGAGCCGGTGTGGGGCCAGAAGGTCTTGCCCCCAACTGGAGAAGCCTCCCCTCCACTAGAGGTGTCCCTCACTGGGTTCTCCCTCTCTCATCTCTGCCCCTCCTACCAGACTCAATGTGGCCTCCTTTTTAAGTCCTTCGTTTAGAGGTTCTGCTCATCTAGGGTACAGGGAACTTCCGAGGTTGAATATCTTATAAATTATTTGTAATTTTGGTGTGATCCTGGGAGTTAGTCAGCACAGCAGCTGTCTATTCCGCCATCTTACCAGAAGTCCTCCTGAACTTTTTTTTAAGCCTGCAGTCATTTAGTGAAACATTAAGATGAACATGAGTAACAAGAAGGTGGAAATATGGCCCACCATGTTGTCTGTGGGTAATTTACACACGGTACTTGGGAACCAAAGAGTGTGAGTCACTTTCTTTATACACATCTGCTCCCAAGCACGACGCGGTTAATTTCAGTCACTGGTGTTTTGATTCACAGCTGTTTGTGAAGTAGAGATTCCACTTTTGTCATGTTGGCTCCAAATATTTCTTTCTAGCAGATGGGGTTCTTTTTTCTGAGGAAGGAAATAAAATTCAAGAGGGTTAATGAGAATAAGTCAGGGGCTGGGTTAAACCAATGGACTTGAGTCCCTCTGAGGTGTACTTGAGGTGCTGAGAGCTGCTTGTCAACAGGAAGGCTGTGTGTGCTGAGTTGTGTGAGTATAGAATTCTAAGGAATTGCTGCTGCCTGATAAGTTAATTTTCTTATCTTCTGTGGGTGCATTAGGTGAGAACTGGAGGTAAGAATTACTACCAGACATTCTCCTTCATTTTCGGATATGGATAAGAAATACAGCACACTGGCTCAAAATGAATCACTCTTCATTTAACAAATGCTGATGCAATTTTGGGGAGCTAGATTATTTTTGGATCCTCAGATTCAAATCCAGAAAGAAAAAAACATTGCTATCCAAAGAAAATATTTGAAGATCAAAGAGCAAAAATCACTCATTTTTGTGTGCTTATTCATATTTATAGTAACATATGTGTCATAATAGAAATATATAAATGTATATATTTGCACTTACATAGCAGAAGTAGCAAATGTGGAGGATGATAAGTGATACCTGCCATGGACATGGGGAGCAGAACACATGGCCCATGTGTCCTTTATAAGCTCTGTGCCAGATGGCGTCTTCTGTTCTTTTATTGGTCACCTCCTTGACTTCACACATGAAGTCTGGAAAGGAGGAATTGTTCTCTCTCCTTCAGAATTAAGGAAACTGAGGTCGCACAGCTATTAACTAGTATGCCCAGGTTTGAGGCAGGCCCATCTGAGCCCCAAAGCCACATGCTGTTCAACCCCCTAAGGCCACCTTTCATTTTGAGGGAAGGCTTTGCAGTTGCCGCTTTATATACCTGCTGGTAATTTATATGCTCTAATAAATAAATACTCTATTCAGTCTCAGTGACAGTGCCACCATTATGTGTCATGGCTTCTTGTATTCACTTGAGTTGTTCAGTTGCGACATATCATGCAAAAACCAGCCTGAGCCATATATTTCTTGAGCACCATCGAGTGAGTCTAGTAACTGGAAATCTTTACCATCTTTTCTTAATTTGGGAGACAGGATGGAATGAGGGATTTTCCTGTCAATTCCAGATATGAGAAACATTCTTGTATATGTATTTTGGATGTTAAACTACTGGGATGTTTGAATATTTTGATGATTTATAGAGACAGTGAGAGAGTTTTCTGTAGTACAGCCTGTTGGGGAAAATTGAGCACATATGGTCTATCATATACTGTTACAATGTTAGGTGAGTCTCCAAGGTAGTAGCAATTAATGGGAAAGCGATGACCTTGAAGGGGAATGTGGTAGAATTTGGGCAATTTCCTATGATTAATCATACTGATGAAGAACATATTTATATTTCTGTTTGTAGAAGTGTCGCTACAAAACTTGTTCCATCTTGCCTCCTGCAACATCTTGGGTATGACACTTTTCTGAAAGTCCCTATTCAAATAGGAAAAAAATAACTTTGTTTTGGAAATTTTTTTTATAAGTGGCTACTTGGATATATGATTTTTCAAACTGTTGGAAATGCTCTGACTTGACAGTAATGCACAATCACATATTCTGGGGTATCTCAGTGTCCTTACAAAGAGTTCACTGAGTTTGATTGTACCCAGTGACCAGGAATGCAAACTGTTTTCTTTATGGGGTCTTCAGATATTCTGGTCCCTCATAGTGTCTCCATGTTCCAGTATTTCTGCTCTCTCTGGACTCTGGAAATCCTGATTGTTCCTGTGTTTTCTGTGGTCTTCCAGGAAGCTTTCAGTGTGTCTGCCTATTATCAGTGCTCTCTCAGTATTGTAACCCAAGGGCTTTAGAGCAACTATCTGGGGATGTGTACACTATACCCCTAGTAATTTGTGTACCTTGAAAACAGCCTGTGGGGGATATGGACAGTTTGTGGGTTTTTTTGTCATAGTTTTGTAGCATTGTCATTTAGATTATACTTATTTGTATTCAGTGTGACAAAATGTGCTATGCATTCTTAAAATTAATAATTAGTAGCAGAAGAATAATGGTTGCACTTGGTAAACATTTCTTTAGTCAGAAATTGTGTGCACCGCAGATTATTCAGGCATTGTGTCGCTTAGGTTTTGCAGATGAAGAGTCTGAGGCAGTGTGCGTGCTCACCTAACTGGGAAGTAGTGAAACCACAAAACCCAGTCTTTGGGATTCAGAGGCAGGCTTTTAACCATTATGTGACTATTTTAACTCCCTGATATTGCTTCATCTCTCCCTCTTCTCACTAGTGGGTGAGAAGAAATAGAAAATGCCCATATTGTAAATTTTCCTACCCTTTGATAAACAAGTATTTGTTCATTATAGCACATAATTTATCACTTTAAGCAGAGAACTGCTGTCTCCATTGTGAACTTAGCCCAAGAAGAAATGCTGCTGAGCCTCGCTTCCCCTTGTGAAAAAACAAAGCCACAATTCATCAGTGGTTGAATTTTGCCTGAGTTTTAGTCTGTGTGTGGTCATGGCAAGTATCAAACCAGCATACATAAATGAAATTTCTGTCCACTTCCTTTAATTTCTGTCTACATCTCTAAGCATAATTCATGAGTTTGCCATACAAACAATGAAAAGTTCCTTTTGTTTGGTTTGACATAATGTAATTGCAGTGATGTGATTTCTTTTGTTTTAAAGCAGTCCCTTAGTTGGTATTAAAGTCACATGCTTTTCTCTGCCCAACTCAGTCCTCTCTTTTGTAAGTTTTCTGAATTGCTAACTTATGGCATGTTATTATCTTATTCAGCTGTCCTGTAGAACTTTCTGCAATGATAAAAATGTTCTACAGTGTCCTATACAGTAGCCCCTAGCCACGGGTGGTTGTTGAGCCCTTGAAATGTGGTTATTGAGGCTCAGCAGCTATTTAATTTAAATTTAGATAGCCAAATGTGGCTGTTGGCTTCCATTTTGGACAGCACAGATCTGAGTAGGTTATGACAGGTGAGGTAGTCTCGACCACAAAATATGATAAATGTGATCTTGAAATTTGTGAAAGAAAGCCAAGCTCTTGTCAAGTGTAGAACAAAGACTGTGTTCTTTAACAGTTGACTTTCAACCAGTTTCTTCATAGTCCTTCAAGAGGGCCATCTTCTAATCTCCTTTGTAACTAAGGAAGGGCAGAAACGGTGCTCACCTGTCTGGGTTTCCTTTTGGTCCATTTTGTATAGACCTTGAATAATCCACTTGCTTCTGAATCAGCTTAATGTGAGCACTTTGTATTTGCTGTATTAGGAGAGAAATAGCAAGTAGTCAGCCAGGAAGCAGCCACCACTTGGTTCAGATTTTCAGGGTACATACAAATGCACAGCTTGCTGCTGACGTAAAGCATGTGGGGAAAACTCATGGGGAATTATTTTTCTTTCATGATTGAAGACTAGTACTTGGTGGTGTGTGGAAAAACAGGCTCTTGCTTGTACAGGCAAACAGCTGTTGTTATCTGAAAAATATTAATTATGATAGGAAGCACATATTTTTCATATTTTCTGTCAGATCTGTCGGAATATGATCTGTGTTAAAATGTGTATATTTCATCTAAAAAAATGTAATTGGTAACCTAGCATACTTAAAAAAGTTCTTAGCCAGAAATGGAAGCATATCAGCTTTTTAAAAAATCCTCTCTAGTACTACTAACCAATAGAAATAAAATGTAAGCCACAAATGTGATTTTAAAATTTTCTAGTAGCCATATTTAAAAAGTAAAAAGAAATAGGTAAAATTAATTTTAATATAATTTATTCAATTCAATATACTTAAAATATCCAAATATGTAATCAGTATAAAATTAATGAGATAGTTTGTATTCCTTTTGTTTGTGATGCTCAGTAATGACATGTGACTAGTGGCTTCCCTATTGGACAGCACAACTCAAGATCCTTATTCAGGGCATACATAGTGAACAATGCTTGAACCTATGAGGGTAATTGGCCAAAAGGTAAATGAGGAATTATCAAATACCCAGCAGAGATCGTCAGTTCATTTACACATTGTCTGTCATTGACCCTGTGATCAAGAGGGAAGACAAAGGTATAATAATACAGAATCATTTATAAAAATATACTTATGACTTAAAATTTCACTAGACACTTTTTTGGTGCATCAACTTTATCTTGCTCAAATTGTGACAACTTCTGAAGACATTTTTAATTCTAAGTTTGTGAAAATTCTGTCCTTATGTCTCTATTTTAACACATGAGCCATAACATTGACAACTTTCTAATGAAGTACTTTTTAAAACAAATTTGCAAATCAGAGATTATCTTGTGGGTATAACTCAATCATTTGTTTTATTAAAACAAAATATTTCTGTCTCAATTAACTTCAGCTAGTACTTCAAGTGGTGTTATTAATACAACCATATTGTTTTACGATTCCATAAATCAAATCTGAGTTTTAAAACATACATATTTTGTGTGGGTATGTTGTATAGGACTATTTTCAGTTGCTATTAGAAAAGGCATTAAAAAACAAAATTCTGTTCCTGACATATTGTGACAACACAGTTACTTGAATGCAGGCAGAAAAAAGAAATAGTAACTATTACTCACAGGCTGTATCTATGTTATCACATACTTGTATAGTCAATTGTCTTAATACATAGTTTTGTACAAGTAGAGCACTTGAGACATGGAAACTCAGCTGAAACTCACTGGCTGTTTTAGAATTATGTAAACATCCTTATATAGAGTTTTTAGATTAAATTGCATTATTAGCTATTTGAGTCCTGAATTTGCTGCTTTTAAATTTCTCTGAGCCTAATTTTCCTTGAGTGTAAGTAGTAAAACCCAGCAGTGTTGGAATTCAGTAACTATTGGTTAGATGGATGGATGTTATTGGTGCCACCCAGTTAGACTATTGTTAAGTTGCTGAAGGTTAGCTCTCTGTGTATATATATAACAGCTATAAAGTACATACAGAAAATATATGTGATAGCAAATATATAGAGATACATATATTTAGGAAGTATGTAATAATATATGAATTAAATACATATGCGATGTATTTCTTATACAGTTTTGTAATTTCCTGTAATTTGGAAAATTTTTATAGCAAGTAAAGAAGCTTTTAATAGTTAAATGGTTTGAAATAAAAGAATTGAAGTTCAAATATGCCTTTTAGGGCATGCTACCCTAGCTGCTGCAGCACAATTCTTTTTCTAATGTGAAGTTTGCATTGAACCAGCTGTATTTACCTCTTGCACTCCTTCAGAGGTGAGGGGTCTATGGCTTCTTCAGGAAATAGCTGACTGGTTTCATATCGCAAATGTTACCTTTGTTTCCCCCTTGACTCATAGGAGAGCAAGAGTACAATTGAATTGATTTTAAATCACATTTAGCATTATGTATTGATTAGATACAAGTGCTCTAAGCAAATGTCACATTGTTCAGCTCCAAAAAGCATCTGAATCGGATAACAGAAGCAATATGAGCTTTCATTTCTGTTAAGTAATTCAGCCGATGTTAAAAGTCATGAGAGATACATGTGGCCAGTAAATGGCTCTCAAACCGTATTATTGAAATGCAGCCTTCAATTCAGATTATTAGCTTGTTCTTTCCTCTCATTTATATTTTATTACCTTGGAATACAGTTATAGGATCCTGGAAATGGAGTTTTCTTTATAAATTGTTCCTAAAGTTTCTAAAGTCTTTGGTTAAATGATGTCTAGGTGTAGACACAGTGTCGGCCAAGCCAGGTTTTGAGATAAGGAAGGGCGAAAATGTTTCTCCGAGTGGGCTGCGATAGCGTCTCTATGTCTCTAACTTTATTTCTGTCATGCTTTGTTTCTGGAGAGCAAATTCCTGTTTGTGTTTGAGGTGGGGGGAGTGGAGGGATGGAAGAAGGGAAGAAGGTAGATATATAAAGCCTTGTACAAGAGGTCCTCGAATAAGGTCATTTTGTTATAATGTTGATGAGGGGGAAAACATCTATTCCTGACTAAGGCCACTTTGTATGGCGTTTGCGTGTGCTCCTTATGTCTGCATGGGTTTGCTCCAGGTACTCTGGTTTCCTTCTGGGAGATGCTCTGGCCATCCATAACCCTGGACTGGAATAAGTGGGTGGGAAAATAATTATCATCCTTAGTTTTAGTCATCTTTCTTAAATTTATGTTTAGCTCACATTTATTTCAGTGTTTACTATTAAAAGTGTTTGGGTCTTTATTTAGATATTTGGTGATGTTTCTGTGACCAGATATATGCCATGGGGACTTAACTCCTGTTTATATCAATTAGCCTGCAGTGAAATTGGTTTCATTATACTTCGTTTTGCTTGAAGTTGCAGTTTCCAAGAACCTATCTACGATATTAAAAGAGGACTTATTGTACAGATAAGAAAAGAGGCAAATATCTTTGGTAGTAAAAATATATCACAAGTTGGATACGCCTAGCAACTGCAACTTTTCTTCTCTGTACACAAAGGCCATGATTTATGTAACATATGGTTAAACCATTTTCAGAACTTCCTGCCCGTTGGAACCCTAAACAGTGGAAAGGTATATGAGGGAAGAGAGAGGGTGAAGAAGCTATAATTAAAGGTTCACTGCACTCCCGTGGCAAATTAATCACAGAGCCCAATGAAGAGTCAAGCATCACTAAAAATGCAAAATAAATCCAGCTAACCATATCTCACTTGCAATAGGCAGTTATAATATAATGTGTAAAGCACAAATACAAGTGTGAACAAGAAGGGTACCTGGATGTACCCATGGAAAGAATGGGAGAAAAGTCAGGAGAGGCCTGAGAGGTGCAGGACAGTAGAAGCTAATCAGGCTAATGAGCATGGAAGGGCATTCCCAGTAGAATGACTGAACAGCATGTGCAAAGGACTAAAGGTTAAGAGTACTTGGTAAAATCCAATGTGGCTGAGGCACAGGTGAGGAGAAGAGAAGCAATAAGTGAGTTGGAGAAGTAAGCAGGTCTTAGATAATGCAGGCCCTTTAGATCTATGTTAAGGAATGCAGAGGGTACTGGTGGCAGTCGGAAGACTTGGAAGATTTTTTTAATGAGGAGAGGTTGGAGTCATGTTTGTACATAAAGCTTAGGTCTCACAGCCTTTCAGAGGACTATGGGACATGAGCCAGATGGGGCTTAGAGCTTCTGCTTTAAAGTAGCACATGAACTTTCTGTCTTCCAAGCCACTCAGGACGGTGATAGTCCTTTAGTTAAAAGCCATATATAATCTATTGCTGAAATTAGGTGGCAAGATGTAATTGTAACAGTTGTAAATAGGATTTTGCAATCCAGCTTAGCAGACATCGAAACAGAGATTGACGCATTTGCAATCTTTTGCTTCTATACAGAACACGGCAGCAAACAATCTTGTACATACATCTTTTAGGCACTTGCCCAATTATTTCCCTAGGATAAATTCCTAGAAATAGGTTTGGTGTTCTAGGGCTTTTGATATATGTGGTCCCAGAACAGTTCAGATGCCTGCAATCATGGTAGATAAACAGGTGCAGAGTTTTGTGGCAATGATGAAAGCGCAGGTATAGAAATGAAGTGTACAGTGAGCAGTCATGCCCCGATAGGCACACATGCCTAATTTTTCTCTTTGATTTTCTTTGTACCACTGGTCCCCTTTCCTGGTTGCAGTAAGATTTGATTGGATGAGTACCTAAGACTGACGGGGTGTTTGTCTATCATGACAAGTGCTTGACTGTAGCAGCAAATGATGAGTGACCCTAGGGAGACATCACCACCCACTTGAGAGAGATCCGTGAAGGGTTTATGACCTGTTTGAATCCTGATCGAGCATCACTGTCTTGACCCTTGGGGAACCAACTGTCTGGAATACTTGCTCTGTCAGTCTGAGCGATGTGCTTAGACGCCTTCGGAAACTTGGGAGCTCGGCTATAAAACACAGAGTGGATTTTCCAGAAGACCTGAAGATTGGAAATATTTTACTGCTACATTCCACAGCCATGTTGACTAAACATATCAATGAGATAATCAGAGCCTACATCCACTGTTAACTTGCTACATTTAGCTACAAATTATTATTTGAAATTACATGGTAATGAATTTTCAATTTTGATCAAAATTATTAGGTAATTTTGTCTTACCTTTTTGACCCTTGCCAACAGTAGGAATGTTTACTTAACATATATGATGCAAGAAATGTTTGAAGATCTATTGAAATGTAAACACATACTATATTCATTAGTAGCTACAAAGTGTGTGTTTAATCTGAATTTCTTCAATTATGGGTGGAGGGGTGGCAGTGAATCATGAAAAGGACAGAGGGAAGTGCAAGCGATAGGGCTGGCCAGCTTTGTTCCACATCCCCCTGCAGAAAGGCAGGGATGCAGATGGAATAGCTGCATAGCCTCAAGGTTCTGTACTTTCTGCTGCTGGTTACCCACCAACCCCTCTCCCCCAGTCCTAACTCATTCACTGTGCTTCAGGTTGTCCCTTGGTTATAAAGAAGTGAGCTCTGCCTGCCCTGAGCAGCTAGGCTAGGACCATTATTACAGGCTAGGGCAAAGCACTGTTATGACTGGTAGAGGCATTGCCTGGTGATCCATAGTCTCCGTTTGCTTCTCTGTATGCTCATGAAGATGGTCTTGTTAAAATCCTCTAGTGATGGTGTGGATCATAGTGGCCTCCAGTGAGGAGCAAGGTGTTTTCTAAACACAAGAAGGCTGCTTTGGCTGGTTTTAAAAGCTAATGCCTAGAATGCTTGGCTAGAGAACAATGGTCACAAAAGCATCATTAAACAATAAAATGTTTAGCCAAACTAAAAATAAAAAAAATAAAAAAAGTAAAATTCCTGTATAACTAAGTGTGGGAAACATCAATATTGCTCATTGAACAGTCTATTCTTCTAATTTGAAAAGAACAACTATTTGTCATGGTTCTTGTCCTTGAGCTGGCAGCTACCTAATTAAATGCATATGAAATTCAAAAGGCTTTACTAAAGGACAGTGATTTTCTTGGGTTGTTTTGAAAGTTGCTGGAATGAAAGAATTACCTTGTGCAGATAATGGATGGATTCTTCCATTGTGTACTAGGGTCCAGAATTGACTAATCATGCCGTGGTTATTCATCAATGTGTTACTTTATCATTCAACAGTAAAGACACCATTTTCATTTATTGCTGACTCTCTGGATACTGTTAGTTCAAATTTTTGAAGACTGTAACCTGGGTGGGGAAGTTGCCCCTAGAAAAGACTGATGCATAAATCAAGACCAACGTTTTGGCTTGAGATAGGTTTTTGGGCACAGATGGGTAACACCCCGATCCCTGGTCTTTTTTGTAATCTATATAGAGAAGATGGAATTTGAGATTTTCATATCTGTACTTGGCCAGAATGATTTTGTTTTGAGCCTAATTGAGCAATGTATTCGTTACTCTGCCCCTCTCACCCACAGCCCTGGCTCTGTCCCTTCTGCCTTACTCTGTGTCCAGTCTCTGCCCTTCTCTGTCCTGGGGACCATACCGTCCGGGCTCCCTTACAGTCTGAATCTGGGATTGACTGACATGGTGGTTAGGCAGGAAATCAGAGAATTGGAACACGAAGCAGTTGGGGTTCTCTCTCTAGACCCTTTCCCTGATTGAGCATTGCAGTTGGCAAAGCCTACCCCTCCTGGTTGCCCTTCCTCCATGCCCCAGTCCTCACTAGGCTTTGGTGTCACCATAGCCTCCCCTTGCCCTTTGAGGTTTAGGGAATGCCATGGCTTCCTGCCGTTACTGTTCTCTGAGTGCCCCCACCTCCCTGTTGGTTCCTGCTCCTGCCTGCCCCTCTCTTCATAATCTTCAGCACCATTTGAGTTGGATTCTTATCTCCTCTGGGAACCAAATGCAGTGGGGACAGGTCATTCAGTGAGAACATAGTAGTGGGTCCCAAACTTGGGTGTGCTTAAAAAATGTTTGGGCTCTGACATTTGGGGGAGTCCTTCCATAAACCTGAAGTGAGTTCCAAGAATGTGCCTTTTACAGAAGCTGCAGATGGTTCTATATGTGGAGGAGCTCTGGCCTCTGAGTCCTTGCTACTCTCCTGTACTCATCTGTGTAAATACCCTCCTCATTGGACGGGAGCGAATTGCTCTTCTTTGTTCTGCTTTCTCCATGGTCACTTGTTAGATGTAAACATGACATTTTCTTCCAAAATGAAACTTAGATGAGCTGGTGACTGGTACCTTGTTCTCCTTAGAGGTGATCCCCAATCATTCAGGATACACTGCTTGTTTTACTCATCTGCTGTGCTTTTTTTCTTTTGATCACTGGAAAAGGCACAGTGAAGTTTATTCAGTTGAAGTACTGGAAATCAGAAATCATAGCACATCCCTTCCTTGGAAATGCCTAACATTGCAGTAGTAGTCATCACAGTTTTGCTCTTTTGGATAAGAAGTTCATGGCTGCATCTATACATTTGTCTGACAGCTAATATCACTTAACACCTGCTACCGTAAAGCAACTGGTAGTAGTTACCTTTTGCAAGAGTCTGCTTTGACCTGTGTGGTCAACAGGAGAGCAGACTGGTTTGGGGGTGTCACATTCATTTATTCACTGATTTATTTAGCACTTACCACATGTAAGGTGTGGTCTGGACCAGGGTTGGAAAACTGCAGCCCTGGGCCAAATCTGGGCCTCTGGCCATTTTTGTAAGTAAAGATTTGTTGAAACACAGCCATACCCAGTTATTTATATATCGTCTGTGGCTATTTTCCATACAATGGCAGAGTTAAATAGTTGCTGTAGAAACTGTATGGCTTGCAAGCCTGAAATATTTGCCATCTGACATGACTGAAAAGGAAGACAGATGTCTGGACTTGATTGTAAATAAAGTGGGCTTCATCTGCCACCCACTGCTGGGGACACAGCAGTGAATGAGAAAACTGCAAGCCCCTTCCTCGTGGAGCGCATCTTGTGGGGGATACCGAAAGCAATAAAGAAGATGAAATGCATAATAGATATTGTGTTACAAAGTGGTATATTCTAGGGAGAATAGTAAAGTCAGGACGGAGGACGGGCAGTGTTGTGAGAGAAGGGTGCTGCGGTGTACATGGGATCACTGGACAGACCTCAGTAAGGAGACCCTAGCCTCATTTCCCTGGCATTTGTTTTCTGCATTTTCCACTTCTTGTCTCTTCTCACTTACAAATTAATATTGCCAGATTCTATCCAATTTAAATCCAGAAAGTACAGTGTTATTTGTCCATTACTGGGGTCTTTTAGTCATGGAAAACTGGTAGGAAACATGCGGGTGTGCCTTTGGTCTTGCAAAATTCTTCCTCCAGGAAACGTTTTTTCACATTTATCTTCCTCAACAAAGGGGAGATGTGGGTCACGGCCCAGATACGTTTTACCCCAGCTCCATCCCTCAGTTCATGGATGGTCACTACCACCTGTAGCCCTCTGCAAAGACAGAGGATTCTGGGGAAGGAGACCGTGCATCTTTTCAGTGCACAGAGATCACCAGTTATGGTGAGATGGGGGATGTGTATAAGATTTAGGACTTTGCAGAATTTATTGCTAACTGATGGTCAAGCGCTGACCTGTTTCAGGTGATATGAAATGCCCGCACTACATATATTTACATCCTAGTCCCCTTGGATTGTAAAATTTAGGTAGAAACCTGGTCTTACATGGCTGAAGATTGCATACATTTGGAAACACTTCAAGAACTATTGTATAGTCCAAAATGTAAGCACATTCAATAAAAGTGTAATATAATATGATTATCCTGTAAACCCAATCTTCTTCCTGCTTCCCTCTGCTCGATAAATGTCCTCCGTGCAGGGCAAGGGACACTGAGTCAATTTTATTTTGAAGTGGCCATTGTACTTTGACTTGGTATTATTAATTCTCATTTTCGTTTGATTTATTACATTTGAAATTTCTTCCACTGTTGGAAATTTAGCTACACAGCTACATTATTATTTTATGCACCAAATCCTATTAGATACAGAATTTTAAAAATCATTTTTAGCAGTAGAATAAATTTAGAGAGATAGCTTAAAAAAACAAAGCACTCTCAAGGCATTTCTGTATGCTAGATCATCGCTGTGTAGCTTTCATTAATTTGATTTCTAAAAAGCAAATTTAAAACAAAACACTTTCATGAAAGGAAAAATGTATTGAAAACATATCAGGTCTTAGTTTGCACTTACAGATATGTAAAGAATCTATTTAAAATGTATTAAACTATGTCTAATGCTTGTATGCTGCATATTATTTATCAAAAGTTTCTAGTGACAGGCTAAACTCAATATGAGGCTTAAGGGGTTTAATAATAATAATTTAATTTGGAAGCATCTCTGCTTTCTAAAAGCCCTCTGGCCACTTAGCAGAATGCAATAAAATGTAATTATAAAATATGTGGCATGCCTTCATATTTCCACATTTCCAGCATGTGTTTTTGTATCTTTAATCATTTATAAAAAATTCATCTATGAATAATGTGGAAAAACTTCAGTTCACTATTTCACCCTTTGTATATAAAGTGATGACACATTCTTTGATAAATATTAACAATGAGAATTAGAGGGACATAGTAACACATAGTAACAGTGGAAATAATCTGGCTACCTTTACATGGCATTGGAGTGAATCCATACCTATCTAGAACGTTCATGATTATGCAACGCACCTCACTGATGCTTTGCATTAAAAGAAAAAAGGGAAATCCTTCTTTTAATCCTTCGGAGGTACTAGCACAATTACCATGTTAACGAAAATAAATAAATAAATAACAAAATGCACCTGGATATTATCAGCCAAGTTAAATGAGAAAAAAATTAAAAGTGATTGCCTTAAAGGAAGTAAAACATTAAGAAGTAAAATAATGAATAATCTTCCATTAATCAAATCAAGCTGTGAAGTGGACGCCTGCGGCTCCCTTGCCTGGGCTAGTGGGGCCTCTTTGGGAAGAGGAATCAGATCTTCTGCCCCTTAATCCCCTTTCAGCCATTGCGGTGTTGTCGGTACCATTACTCTAAACTGGAATTTCTGGCAAGCTTGGGAAATTTTCCCCTTTCTCCTCTTTCCTCCCTTCTCATTAGTCAAAGGGAAGCTTTACCACCTTCCTAACACTTGCTAATATTCCTTTTAACAGAGCTCACGCAGGCCCCAGGCTCACAGCCTCAGGCAGGAATCCCTTCTGGCAAGTTTAATATCTGTTTTGTTTCAAAGTTAACAGGGTTAGCTATCTACCTCTGGAAAGCGACACACTAGTTTTCCAGTTCTGGTAGAGATAGAACATTTCCATTTAAACCAAAGAAATTTAAGGATAAAATGAACAGATGTAAAGAAAGTAGACACCGAATGATGGTACAGGAGGCACAAGGTGTAACCAGAATCATGGACCTGACTGCAGTTAAGGAACTGCCCCCGGTGAGCTCAGGCCTGGTGGGAGGTCTGGAGACCACAGGGTTCTGGGCCTGGCTTCCAGCCTGTGGTGTGACCTGGGACGGGTCCAATAACCTCTTTGAGCTGCATTTTCTGCTTCTTTTAGGACACTGGCTTACTGAGTTCTCTTTACCAAAATAACATGTGAAAATGTCTTGCCCTTAGATGTACTCAAAACTGCCCAGGAGGAATCTTTCAGCTCCAAAATTCTCATGTTCTCTTTATTATCCATGTGATGACAAAGTGAAAATAATGGGAGCATTATTTTCTGCTGGCTGTAAAGTAAGAAGGCTGGAGGCAGGCCAAGTGTGGGGGCTAGAAGAAATGCATTGCATCGGGATGGTAGGAGCTTCATTCCAATTAGCACCCCAGTTTTCTAGCTGAGTGATCTTGGAAAAGTCAGGGTACCTCTCTGGACCTTAGACGTCTTGTTAATGAAGCAGAAGGACGGGTGACAGGGTGTTTGAGTTGCCTCCACAGTCCAGTCAATGCTTCCTTTGTGCCTATGGCTCAGACCTTAATTGGATATAATAACCACTCCTTCCCTGTCATCCTTGCCAAGTTAATGAGATGTCACATATGGTAACGTGTGAAAGTACCTTAACATTTTAGACATGTCATCTGATTGAAGTATTTCTGATACCAGTGTGACATACTGTTACTACAGAACAGAAATGTTAGTTCTAGTAGACTCTAGGATCTCTTGGAGTATGGAGACAAGGTGTAGGCATCCTCCTGTATCCTAGGAGTAGGCATGGTAACTACCAGGAAATGTGTAATAAAAACAAGACATTTGGCCCACAGTACTTCTGTGGGCTCTGCCTGGACACGCATGTTTCTAAACAATTCCATGAAAGAATTCTGATGTGGAATTGGAGTTGCGGAGCACTGGTGGCCACCTTTTATATCTAGGCAGTCCTTGAGTTCCAGCAATTTCCCTGCAGGCTATAAGAGTGCTTTTATCACTTCTTAGTTCTGTGATCTTGGGCAAGTTATTTAACCTTTTAACACTTGATTCCTCACCTATAAAGCAGGGCTAGTGATACCTCTCTTTCTAGTTATTGTAAAAATTAAATGAGATATTGGCTGTCCATTCTTTGCAAGTGGGTGCCAACTAGCAAATGCCATGGTAACTACTATTCAAGGTTGGAGGAGCCCTGAACCTGCAGAACAAAGAGGACCAAGCATGTGCTGGGTAACTCTGATCATACCCATAACAAGTTCAACGACCTTCCTTAAGTTTCCTAATGCTCACTTGAAATGTGTAGCTCTGCCTTCATCCTGGCCATGTTACTAGATTCACTGTATAGCTGAACATGTTTTATTTAATACATTAGTTAAATGGATAATCATTATGATTTGGGTTTTAATTGAGTCCTTGAGGCAATAATCGCTGATATAAAAATTTGAGGTCATTTAAAAGAATTATCAGAAAGATTAAAATATTAATATGTTCCTCTGTTTCAAATTTATATCTCCCTAATTATAATTATCCATCTTTCCTTTTATGTTGCTTGTAATTTTAAATGTATAGTGCAAGTTTTATAGAAATGTGTGTGTATATTTGATTGAATGTGTTTAGGTCAGGTAACTTGATCATTTTTTTAAATAAAGATTTATATGAATGTCTGAAGTTGATACCAGGAAGATAACTGCCGCCTAATTCAAATGTAACATTTAGGATACATAGTCTGTCTCCCAGTACAGTGGTTGAACAAGGCTTAACATTTGAATTTAAATCAGATAAAAAGCATGATTTTTAGTGTGCACCTGTTAAAAATGCTTCTTTCTTGGACACTATTTATGATGTGATTAAAATTATAGAAACAAATTTTCTCACTAGTTAGCCATTTTTGTCGCTTGTTATTGCTTCTTTCGAATTTACTTAAGGCACTTAAATCTTATTTTGAGGTTTTATCCTGAAAATATGTTCTTACCACAGTAATACTGCCACCGTTTCCTACCCCTTCCACCTCCTGCTCTTTTCCTTTAGTGAGCATGCTTGCTTTTGGAACTTTATACAAGGATTAACAAAATTAAAAGGAAAAGTGAGCTTAAAGTTGTCCTTATTTCCATCTATATTTTAAAAACATGAAAATTTAAAGAATGGCTAGATGATTTTCACTGAATTTGGAAAGTTTATTTTAAATGGTTTAATTTAAAATATGGACTGGGCTCTGAATATAAAAAGTCAATTTAGAGAGACCTTGTATGGGAGACATTGAGATGTAAGATGCTAGTCTACGGAGCACTTTAAACTGAGGTACCAGAAGAGCCCTGAGTGACTGTATTTTGGGGAGAGATGCCACAGTGTGCCCTCTCAGTGTATTACCCAAAGTAATTTCTCTATTTTTCTTCCTAACAGAATCCTTTTTAGTTTCCTCCGTATGATTATAGGAACATAACTCCATCCTCAGAACCAGGGGTCCACACAGATGGGAAAAGACCAAAAGTCAGCAACCCAAAACAAGTTAGGATAACTATAATGCAACCACTGCTGGAGAGGAGAACAGTTTCCTGCAGCGTATTTAGAAGCTTCCACACTTGTCACTTTCTTTATTTAGTCTCACTGGACCATGGTGCTGTTTGAGTTAGGGCTGTTTCCTGTCCTTGCTGTGGTCTTTTATGTGCTCATAAGGAAAATTCCTGTATCTTCCTGCAGACAGAGCTCTGCACATTTCAGAAAATCTGATCCATTTCTCTAGCACCACTTAAATGCTAAGCACTGTCTCTGCCGTCTTCCTGCAGCTAGTTATCCCGATCTGTGCAGTACTTCATCGCCTTACTCTGCTCAGTATTTTTTTTTTCCCTTGAGTAACACCACTTTGTCAGGATGTATACTGAGATGCAGCAAAAATCAAAATTACGTATTGATTAGAATATGTGAGCACATCTTTCTAGCACACCAGTTTGTTGGTAAGGATCTTGAGATGGGGACATTATCCTGGATTATCTGGGTGGGCCCAACATAATCATAGTGTCTGTGTAAGAGGGAGGCAACAGAGTCAGCATGAGCGAGAAGGGAGTGTGACAACAGAGGCAGAGAGTGGAGAGATGCTTTGAAGATGGTGATCGGGGCCACAAACCAAGGAATACAGGCAGCCACTAGAAGCTAAAAAAGATGGAAACGGCTTCTCCCCTTAGAGCCTCCGGAAGGAACCAGCCTGGCCTACACCTTGACTCTGCCCCGGTGAAACTGACTTCAGACTTGTGATCTACAAAACTGTAAGAGAAGAAATTTGTGTTATCTTAAGCCATTAAATTCATAGTAACTTGTGCTAGCAGCAATAGGAAATCAATACAGAGATTCATAAACTTTTAAAATGTCAGTGAATGAGGACTGAAATCAAACCGGACTACAGTTCTGAGTGGGAATCGAATGCTCTCTTCACCACATCACATGGGCAGGGTGCCAGGAATTATGGGTTTGACTCCTCTGAGGAGGCACATGTATTGTGACAAGGCTCAGAGGAACAGGGACTTGCATAGAATTTACTTGGCCTATTTTCACTGTTTCCTTATGTGTATTATTATTTTTTGAACAGCTGGATTCTGTGAAGAAAACTTACCCCCTGCTACTCCCATACCTTTCTCTGCAACTTTTCCCATAGTTACTTTCTTTGATTTCTATTTTACTCCTGATTAGGTGCTATTACTTTCAAACACAAAGAAAACTATTTGATATTGAGCTTGACTTTCTTTTTGCCACTTCTTGCTTTTAACTGCCAAGGGAAATGGCAGGTACTCTACTCCTTATTGTGATTCGAGGGGGCTGATTTTCATTCTCTCTCATGTCCAGAAAATCCTACACTGCTTGTCGTTTCGCAGTCTCATGATGTGTTGAGCTTTTTAGATGCCCAAAATGCAATCTTGGGCTAGTCTTTCCCAATGCTCAGGTTCAGTGGCACCTATGAAGTTTTTACAGGTCCTCTTTCGTATTAGTTGTAACAGTGGTATAGTGGTTTATTAATAAGTAAACAATATCATTATTCTATATTTGTATTAGCAGCATTTTTATGAGATTCCACCCCATTCAAACTGCATGTCGGTAGCTTTGTTATAGTTAACTATTGCAATATCATGAAATTTAGGTGTGGATGGGATTCACTGTGAATAGTAATCGATAGAAAAATCTGAGGAGCAACAGAGGAATTTTAACAGACCGTCTGATAAAGGGCTTGTTTCGTTTTCATAATTGCTGCTTTTCACATTTATCAGTTATAAAGGCTACAAATGCCAGTCCCAGGATAATAGGACCCTCATCAGTGAAGTTTAGTTATTATGTATGCATTTGTTATGGGGATGATTTTCAAATATTCTTAACTAGATTTTGTTTCATGGGTCTTCAAATTTACCTGTAAGAAAAGAAAATGAATTTAAATTGATACAAGCTATTTAATTTTTTAAATATAAAGTTGAGTAACAAATTGAATCTAAGAATGTAAGGTATATATTATCCACATAAAATTGACATGCTGCTGGGACAATTCTTTGCCCTGAAAATTATTAGATTCCTTTTCACCTGTGCTTTACACTTTTTTTTTTTTTTTGTAAATAAGAATGGTTTGGAGTTAGTTTATAAAATATTAGTTCTTGGGCCCCTTACCTCAGAGATTTTGTTTTAATCACTTAAAAATAGACTGCAGAATCTCTGTTTTTAGCAAGCACTATAGATAATTAAAAAATTCTCAGGTTAAACTTGAAGAAACATTTCTATATATAGCCCATCAATAATGAAAACAGTGAGTGTGTGCTTTGTAATTATTCTATGAAATTCCTTAAAATCTTTTCAAGTTCTTTCAGAAAAATAGTTGTCAGAAACACGGCTTGCCATATGTAAGATATGCTGTGCTAAGTTATAGAACACGTAAAGGCTGAATCTGTTTTGAGTGAGCCTATGGTAATTGTAAGGTTTTGGATTTCACTCACAATTTGTAGCAATGCAAACGGCATCCTTTACATGCTTTTGTAATGCAGTTAGCTCAATGACAAGGAAACCGGCAGATATTTCCATAAGGCATCCTGACTGAGAAAGAGCTCTGGCTGCCAGTAGCTTGATCTGCATACATTGAGCCTTTAATAGTGTGCATTTTTGGCTTATGCACTTGTCCTAAATGCTTAATGAATAGGCACTAAGGCTTTAATTTTCAACCAATCCTAAGTTTATTACTAAAGTTTATCAAGCAATAAACATACTGTTGCACTGATACTGTCATGTTTTTATAAAGCAGTTTATAAAAGGTGACAGCTGGCAAAGAGGCAGATCTATAAAAATCATGCTGGTGGATGTAATGTCATTTTTTTTTTCTGCTGTACTCCCAGAAAGAGTAATATTATTTTGACACACACATACATCCCCACTGTCAAGTTTCTATTTTTATAGTTAGCTTGCTGCACATATCCTTAAGCTATACAAAACCTTTGGGCTAATGCAAAAAGTGACATTTCTGCATATTTATTACAACGCTATTTTAGAGGTTGACTTTGCCTGATAGGATTTTTCCAAGAACAGTGTCATTTTCATGACAGTAGACATTGTTGAGAACAATACGATTGTGCAGTTAGTCAGGAAAGGTCAAATATGGAAGGACAAATCGTAAATAGCTTAATTTAATGTTTGGCATCATTGTCTCTCAATATCTGGCAGGTACAGGGAGATAAAACAACTATGTACAACGTAACCCTGGTGAGCCGTCCCATAAGCAGTTCGAATCTGAACTCACATTTTAGCCAGCACAGGTCCTGCCCTGTCATTCAGCAAACCTACTCCTAGGTTTATTCCCAAGAGAAATGAGTGCGTTTGTCCCCCAAAAGACTACACGAATATTCATAAAAGCTTTATGTATAAAAACCCAAACCAGAAGCAAGCCAAATGTCTATCAAGCATTGAATGGGTAATTGTACTAGGCTTATAAAATGGATTACTTCACAGCAATAAAATCACCTTCTACTGCCCTGTGCCCAGCAGTGATGGGTCTCACAGGCAGCTGAATGAAGGAAGCTGGAGACTAGAGAGTGTGTACCATATGATGTCCAGCATTGTAAAATTCGAGAACTGGCAAAACCAACCTATGATGATAGAAGATAGAATTGCGATTACGTGTGTGTGTGTGTGTGTGTGTGTGTGTGTGTGTGTGGTGTTGGAGGGGAGTTTCTTGAGGGTAGTATCTGGGAAGGGCCTGAGAGAATCCTTTGGAGTAATGGAAACATTGTGGATCACCACCTGGGTGGCGGTTGCATGAGTGCATACATTTGCAAAAACATTTGCAGAGCGGTACACTTAAGATTATCCCAGTTTACTCTATGTTCTGGGTACCAATTGCTGCGTAATAAACCAATCCAAAATGCAATAGCTGAAAACAAATTCTTGTTCTGTGTCACAGTGTGATGGGTCAGGGACTTAGGGCATTCACTGCAAGGATGACTGCGTATCTCAGTTTCACAATGTCTGCAGCCTTGACTGGGATGACTCAGAGGGCTGGAAGGGGTTGGGCCTCTCTCTCTACCTCTCCACATGGTTGTCTTGGGTTTCCTGGCAACACAGTGACCTCAAGGTAGCCAGACTTCTCACCCGAAAACAATTCATGTCTTTAAGAGCCAGTGTTTTAAGACAGTAAGTGGAACCTCCAGTTTCTTAAGACCCAGGCATGGTAAATTCTGCTGAATTCTATTGGTGAGAGTTCTCACTGACCCTGCCAGACTCAAGCAAAGAGAACATCGCTCCCCCACCTCTCGCTAGAAGGAATGTTAAAGATTTTGTGGCCATCTCTAATTTGCCACACCATATATATGTTATGTCTCAATTCAAAAGTTATTTTCTTTAAGTTAAAATCAGTCACATTACTCCCAAAACTCGTTTTCTGTATTGGGGAGCATTGTAAAATTTGAATCTAGTTCCAAAAAACACAAAAAAAGAACCCCTCCATCTGAAATCACAGTTTCCATCAGATCGTACATCTCCTTTCCATTTCTTTTTGAGGTTGAAAATTCTGTGACTTTTCCTTATTTTATTTGAAGTTCCTGGGCTTCGAGTTTCATTTTTTTCCCAGGCTTGGGTGAACTTAGACTTTTATTTAATCATTCACGGCCTAGAGTTACCTGTCAGACTGAAGCCAGATACGGCCCCTGATACATCTGAAATCTTTAGCTCCTTTTGATTTGTGGATAATGAATTTGCCCTCTTATAGTCAAAGTGTGATTTTTAAAACAGACATTCTCTATCTCTTATTAATCATCTATCGGAAATATGTTGCCCAACAGGCCTCTTTGAAAAAATCCTTCGGAAGAGATGAGAGCAGGGCAGTGGAATTTATGCAGCAGGGTTTTGTATATGAGATAGATTGGCAGTGTTTATTCACGGCATCTAACGCTGGCACGGAAGCAGAGCCTTTTTAAACTGTCTTCATTCAAACACGCCACTGAGGTAGACAGCTTGGGAAAGCTGTGTGGGTACACAAAACGCTGCATTTTCAAACGTACCGAAAGGTTTCAACGGCGGTGCACCAAATATCTCTAGCGGAGATACTGGGTTGTCGGAAAAGTTATGATGCATTTTTGCAACGAAAAACATAGAAAAAATACGTCATGACTTTTCCGACAACCCAATAATTACTGCACAAGCACCTGGCATAATTTGGGTCAAGGGCAGCACTTCACACAGCTCTCCAAATAACATTGCGCACCTCATCTGAGGAAGCTTTGGGGGCCGTATCTCAATTGTGTGCCAGTAAGTTCAAAATCCACTTCACAGAGTCAAGATGAGAAAGAGCTAACCTCCACCTCTCAGATTTTCTGTTTAATTAATTGCAAAAAGCTACCCTTTCGCTCCCCCTGAGAACCAGGAAGGATTTATGCAGTAATTCTACATCACCATAATTTCAAGACTCTGCTTTCATTTGTCACTTAAAGAGCTTTGCGGTGTATAAAGCCATCAACCCAGTCCTACAGCAGTATCACTCTGTCAAAAGAGACTTGTTTTCATTTTACATGACAGCCTATTTGTATAAAGTGCGAGGGTTTCAACTAAATATACCACATGAAGCCTAAGTTATAGTTGATGGAATCCTGTTTGTAGCGCCCATCATTGGCTGCTCTAACTTGTATCCACAGCCTAACTCAGCCTCCCTCATCTACTAATGCGACTGGTTTTAAGAGAGCCCTTTAATTTAGACAATAGAAATGTAGCTTGAGCCACTTCAGAAGGCACATAATCCCAGAGGGTTTGATTTTGCCACCTGAGTGCCTTCTCACTGATTCCTAACCCCTGAACATTGTAGACTGTTTATAAAAATCCATGTCAAGGAAGGTGCTAATGCACATACCTGTATGTGTACTTATATAATATATAAATGTAATGCCGAAAGCATGTGTGTATGTGTGTGAATAATATACAAGTGTGGGTCAGTGAGTGTGATGGAATTGGCTGGATTCTAATCCGTGTCCCTCCACTCTCAAGCAATATGACTTTGGGCAAAATAGGATGTTTGAATCTGTTTGCTTATCTGTACTGTGTCCTGACCTGCAGGGTATGTATGCACTGGGTCTCGTGTGGTGTATCGCAAATACCAGGAAATCCCAATGTTCTTAGGAGCACATTGTCTTTGCTGTGAGCTGAGCTCATTCTCTATGGAAGGTTTTAAAATTTTATAATAATTTAAACATTTGCAAGATGCAGTTTTTCGTATGTTCAAATGAAAAAAAATATATATCTGATACCTACATCATGCACATATCCTTCACAATAAACTAGGTCCTTACTGGGACACAGTGTTTTCATCACGCTCCCCGAAGGTCCGCAGGGCAGCACCAGCAGCGTGGGTATCACCCACAAGCCAGTTTAAGATGTGGAGTCTCAGACCTATCAGAATCAGAAACTGCATTTCAACCTTCGTTTACACACTGAAGTTTAAAAAGCACGTTTCTAGCAGAATGACTACTGGTTTTTCATTTGGAGATCTAGGTTCTCATGGAGTTTTTCAAAGGTTTTTAACCATGACCTTCAGTAAGAAATACATTTTATATAATTTCCCAGTAGGAGGGGAGCATACACCTAAACATGTATAATTAAAGCAAAAGTTTCACCAAACGATATTTACCTGTGCTATATGCTAAGTACTTAGATTTTTGAATTGAATTTCAATTTTATTACATGTCAGCTATGGCCCCTTCAATTGATTTTATAACAGTTCTTAAAGAACTGTTGTGTTACGTGACCTTGGGCAAGTCATTTTTTCCTCCTTAGGCCTTAATTTTCTCAACTGTAAAAACCAATTGATTTCAAGTTTCTTTAAGCTTGAACAGTCTGGGATGCTCTTTAAAATGTAGAAATCCACCCCTGGACCACATTTAAGAAAGAGCACGTTTACTGGTTATAGTGTGTGTTGTTTTACTGAGAGGGCCAGAAGTGGCAAGTACAAACGGTGACTTACAGACCACAGCTTTTGCATAATAAAAGCTTACAGCCCAGAGTGGAAGACACCAGGAAAGTGAATAATTATGTACAGGTCCCAAACACGTGTCATTATTTAAAACAAACAAAACACACTGTAAGCTTTTTAAAATGTGCATACTTTGTCACTGTGTAACTGAAATATAATGCACATAATTTCCTGCCGAATGCACAATCAGAATAGTAAGCAGTTTTTTTGTTTAGGAAAAAAAAAATAACTATACAGTGGAGAAACCTGGAAA
Source organism: Hipposideros armiger (assembly GCF_001890085.2). Classification (NCBI taxonomy): domain Eukaryota; kingdom Metazoa; phylum Chordata; class Mammalia; order Chiroptera; family Hipposideridae; genus Hipposideros; species Hipposideros armiger. Next base: position 316,239 of record NW_017731537.1, read on the forward strand.
CATCTTGACCAGTGGGCAGAATTGAATCACCAATGAGGGACAAATGGAGGTTTTGTGCCTTGTCCCCCCACATCCCCTGCCCCCGCCATGTGGTGTCCTGAGAAGGACACAATGTAACCAACAGGTATTTGGGCCAGGAATACATAACAGGAATCTAATCTTCAGGACACATCAGAGAAAACCCAAATAAGAAATAGTTTTATTTAAGAAAACTGTGTGTGTGTGTGTGTGTGTGTGTGTGCGCGTGTGTGAGGGTGTGTGTGTGAGGGTGGGTGTTGCGGGGTGGGGAGGTATTGGTGGGGATGTATTCTGAAACAAAACAAAAAAAAGTGACAGACAGACATGGAAGTGTTTGAGATTAAAAAAAAAAAGCTAAAGCGACATGGACACTGTATGAGATCCTGTACTGGAGGGGAAACGCCATAAGGGACATCATTGGGTTAACTGACAAAATTGAGAAGACAGTAGATTAGATAAAATAGTGTACTGATGTTACACTTACTGAAGTTAGTTACTGTACCGTGGTGATAAGAGAGCCTATCCTTATTCTTAAATACACACTGACCACAACTTATTTGCAAGATAATAGCAAGAAATAGTGTGCATATAGGGAGAGAGAATGCAGATGGTAAGCAGATGGGAAAATGTTAACAATAGATGACGCTGGGTGTGTTTACACAGGTGCTCCTTGTACTGTTCTGGTTCTTGGAACTTGTGGATAAGTTTGAAATTACTTTCAAATGAAAAGTTTAAAAAGGAGCCCTTTGTTTTTGTTCTCTCCTCTAACCATGTCCTGTGTATTTCCAGGATGCCTGGAGTGCTTTTTCCCTGGGTGTTGTGCCCATTTGTGACCAAGTTAGGTTGACTGGAGGCTGCAGTGTTCTCCTGTTTTCCCAAAACTGTTCTCTCCCACAGGAGCTGACAGGAGAGGTCTGGAGTGCCCAGCACCTGCCCTGCCCTTATACTCTGGGCATTTTGGTCTGTTCTTGTGTTAGTACCTACCTCTGGTCCAGTGCCTGAATATCTTATTTGGTTGGCTCCTTTGGTTCTTTTTGTCTTTGTCACTTGGTCTTCGGCTGACCTTGACTTCTACCTAGTTCTTGTCTTGCTTCTTGCCCCAGCTAACTAACCCTCACACCTTTCAACACCAGTCTCTCTTGAGAGAGCACCACTCTGATCTTGAAAAACACTCTCGGCTTCTCTTTTGAAGAACACTGTAGAAGAGGGGTGCAGGTGTCAGCGGATGTTTGGCCATACCAGGGAGTCCAGAGCTTTTAAATGATAGGTCTCAGGCTCTACTGAAACCAGGGATTCACATACCTTTAAAAAACAAAACCTATACTCTTCCTCTCCTGTGGTGGAGAAGTGCTGGAGGAGTAAATAAGGGTGGCTCTTGCTACTTGTCTGCTCTGCCAAGTGCCCACGCGACTGGCTTCCGGAGCATGGTGCTCTGTAATTGTTAATTCCCCTTTGAACACGTGCCTGTGCTTTCCAAGAGCTGAAGTTTAGTGATGACATCAGACACTTGAATGTAAAAGCTTGTGTGATTAAGAGCATTCGACAATTTTTAGTAAGTCATGTGTGGCAGGAATCTGGAGAACCAAGGGACTACTGTGGCCGTGGGTGACTTGAGTTGAGGGAAGGTGCTGGAGAGCAGTGGGAATGTTTCCTAGCAGCTGTAGAAAAAGCCCCCTTTGGCCATACAGTGAACAAAAAAATAAACAGGAAAGGAGATTAGCCACCGGGGTGCAGGATATCAGATGGTTCACTGAAAAATTAGATCTCAAGGTCTGAGAGGGGAGGGGAGAGGTTCAGCTCTTGGGCCTCACTTTGCATTTATGCACACACACACTCACGCATGCACGAACACACACACACACGCACACACACGCACGCATGCATGCACACACGTGCAGAGAAGGAAAAAACCCCTTCAATTTAGACTTTAGAAATTATTTCCAAAAAACTAGAGTTATAGAAATGTCTTAGCAGAAATGCAAAAAGTCCTTTGTCATACCACAGACCACTCAGTACTTGTCATGCAATTTGAATTAAAAAAAAATCTATCATTATTTTATGACTATCTTAATCCTGCATTTTATTTTTTTTAGTATTCAAAGTATCTTTTTTAAAAAATAGAGCATACATTTTGGACCATTGGTTTGAGATTTCTTCCTTTTTGTTTTTAAATGCACCAGGAGCCTCAAAAGTGCAAGCTGAGGTCTCTCTCGTCCTCCCAGGAGCTTGTCTACTCCCATCCATTCCTGTAATAACTCCTCACAGTGCGTGTCTTACACATGGTGAGGTAGATTTCTTCCTCTCCATGCTGCCTCCCCTGCCCCCAAGATAAATGGTTCTAAACCTTCCACTTCAAGCAAAGTTGGTGTTTAGTTTATCGGTAATTAATTACTATCACATCCTTGACAGAACATAATGGAACTGCAGAACAATCACTTAGAAAGGAAAACAACTGTCAATTACCACCCTAATGAATCCTGTTTACCAGGGGTGATGGCACCTTGGCTGAGGCACAACCTTCTGTGCATAGAAAATGGATCCCTTAAAAACGCCATTTCTGTACTAAATGTGTGATTTGCAAGATAACCATTCTCAAGGCCAGATTTTAAAGTGACTTCAGCTGTGGGTAACCATGTGAAATGTGGGAACTATTCTAAGAACTAGTGGTTAACTCTTCCCTGTGAATACTTAAATATTCGTAAACAGAAATGACGATTCCTAATGTTAAACATTTTAAATGCTGCGGTAATGGTGGTAACAATTATTGAGATAATCATACCAGTGATATAATTGATGCCATTTGTTGAATCATGTGTGACAGGCCCTATACTGAACATTTCATATGCACCATCTCACTTAATTCTTGAAACAATCCAGTGTTAAAAATGAAAAAATTGCAGAAAGGCAAATGCATGGCTCTTGTGCAAGTATAGAATAAACACGGTTCAAGATCTTATTTCGCTCATTAATTGATGAGGGATCTAGTAAGATGTTAAAATCAGTCCAAAGATAACCATTTGACTACACACACACACACACACACACACACACACACACACACACACACGTGTGTGTGTGTATATATGGTAAGTTATGCAATTTGATAGATTGTTGGGTTATATACAGAACAAGATAATGTCCTGCTGGTCCAAACAGCTCACATAGTTACTGCCTCCTATCAGAATTATAAAATAACCCAGGGGTCGGCAAACTGCAGCTTGCAAGCCACATGCAGCTCTTTGGGTATGTTGTTCCATCTCAAAAGTTTGTTGGCACCTGGAAGAGCCAATCCTGTCCCTTACAACATTATAAAAATTATGCAAAGGCCGTAAATATATTTTTACATAATCACCGTTATGTGAATAATATCCTGTAAAAATTTTATAAGTGAAACTGTGATAGTTTTATTTTCATTTTCAATTTTACTTCCGAGCCTGCGGCTCATGAGCTGCAATTTGCTGAAACCCTGGAAGCTCTTCCATCTCAAAAGTTTGCCGACCCCTGAAATAACACAATAAATGGAAAGTGAAGGCCAGCAGTGGGAACATTGCACTGAAGGAATCCAGTAATCTTATTTGTCTATTTCCAAGTTTCAAATTATTTTTCTGATACCTGTAAGGCAGGTAGTGCTATAATCCACACATTACAAATGAAAAAAACTGAGGCTTTGTGAGGTTAAGTAATTTGTCCAAGATTATAGTAAGAGATGGATCTGGGACTAACTCAAGTCTGATTCCTTATACAGTTAGCACTATGGTATGAACAACATGAGCTCAATAAACACATGGATTTCAGTCCAGCTTGCAATGACCTTGGGCAAGGTAACTATTGTGCCTTTATTTTTTTCATCTGTGAAGTAGTGTTGCTAATAGTTTTTCACTCACACTGGTTAGGATACAGTGATGTGACACATCAAAGTGCTATACATAGCATGCACCACATAGCACTCTATCCATTGACAGCTCTTGTCATCATTTGTAATGATCATCACAATCATGTACTACCTGTATGTGTCTTGAAAATAGCAGTGCCACCACCTTCTCTACTTTGAGTGGCCATAGCCAAGAGTTTGGCCACGCCCAGCATATGAGCCCCAGGAATCACCATGGCAAGAAACCAACTCTCTGTCACAATTTTTGCCCAGGATCATGACCAGCTTCAACTGACCCCAGGAATAAATCCACAGTGTAAGACTTGAAAAAGTTCCTCTTTCTCTTGGGAACAACAGTGCAAACTGACTCATAAAAATTTTTGCCTCTACTATGTTATATATACCCTGTCAGACTTTAAGGATGCATGAATCCATGATATATTTGTAGCAAATATCATTTTTAAAATATACTCAAAATAATTATCAGTGTCAAACAACACATGCTAAAGTAGGTTTTCCTCAATGGCAAAAATTCAAGCATGGCATTCAATGCTTCTAGAGCTTATTGTCCCCTTTATCAGTAAAAATGGATTTTAAATGTTTAGGGGTTACCATATAGATATTATCACACTGTCTTGTTTTAAGCAGCTGAGGTATTAGAGAAATTCCTATAAATCTTGGCTTTTGGAATTAGGAAGTACTAAACAACAGAAATCAAAGGTCAAGTGACAAAATGGTGTATGGCTGGTGAATTTATGGATTTTTATTTTTTGCATACGACTTCGCTGTAGATGTTGAGCTAGAATTTTTTGAGTAGGTCCTTTACTGGAGACACAGTTCTACCCTGGCTCTTTATCTCTGAGATGAGAGTCTTATTGAAGTAAGCCCATCTGCTTTTAGGTACTCAGGCATATCAATAATTTCTCTGTATGTTCTCATCTTTGTTGTGTGGGTAGAAAGAAGTATTCATGTCAAGAGAACAACATAATGTCTTGATTTGGATTTTTTTAAGAACAAAATTGATTAGCTTTGCCTTGCTAGGATTCATGTGTCAGATTTTTGCCAAGTCACAAAAGAGATGTAGCATCTAAGCCTTCTTATTGTTATCAAACACTGTTCTAATCAATTCTCCATGATCTTCTTGTTATTATTGATAACACAAACAATATGTCTGTAGTCTTTGGGAGCTGACATGCATCAAGTATATTTTAAAACATGCCAAATATGTTTAATACTCCATCTACAACTTTCCTTAAATTTGTAAAATCATGTGACATTTGTTTTTTGTGTGTTATATTTAGAATTATTGCCTTATAAATTCTCTTAACACACTGTGAACAGTACCAAGAAACTCAATTTAATTCTGCACATATATTGTTATGAGGAATTGTTATGAAGATCTACTATTGAATGGTTGAATAGTTGTTCTTAGTGGAAATAAAGTGGACTGAAGGAAAAAGGCACTGGGGAACCTCTCAGTTTAGACACATTTAAGAGGCATGCAAATGATATCTTAGCAACTCATACCAGGATTCCCCACCATCTGTTTTTACAATTTCTATTCTTCATGGAAAGGCTGCTGATGGGGTTACGTATTTTAGCTCAAATTATTATTCCACATAGCTTTGACACCCTCAAAACAAATATATTTTCTATTTTACCATTAGTTTTCTTAAACAAAATGGGACTTAAGTCACCAGTGAAATATTAAAAAATGTATTGACTTACGGGAGGTATGTTTTCTAATTGTAACTTCTTTGGAAGTTCAGTTGATGTAAATATTCTTCACTATAGTTTGCCAAGTGCTATGTACTCTGGTTCTAATCAAAAGTAGGACTAAGTCAAGGGGAGAATTGGGAGTTAATGAAAGTCTTCTCTACATTTGAGTCTATTCTGCTTCATATCAGTGATATGTCCTAAACTGCTAAATTATAAAACCTCTCATAAAGACACACCACATTGTTAAATGTGGGTTCCTTTAGAAAGTAGTGGAATTATGTTTTAATTGTTTAGTCATTAACTGATTGAGTTTTATCATTCCAAAATACAACTTTTTAAATTAGCCTTCATGACCTTTATAAACATTCTGCATTAAGGTAGAATATAAGGAATGCGGTCTCATTAACTTAAAAAAGTTCAGCAAAAATTATAAATGAAAAAAAAAACTGTTTTCATAAGCCTGTGTTATTGCTAAAGAATTAAATAGCACATCAGTCTAAAATTATTACAAATTACTAAGTATCCATTTAGAATGAGATTTATTTTATGATTGCAGACACCTCTAAAACAAATCGACAGTCAATTGCAGTGCGTTTTGAAATGTAAAAGCATCATTAATTACTGTTAATGGTACTTCTCTAATGTATGTAAATATATCATCTGCACCCAGGCTCTTGGCAGTTTTCTCTTACTTTTTTCTAGACAGTTTAAGGATCTTAATTTATTAATATTCACAACAAGCAGGCACATAAACACATTGTTTTGAAGCCCTTGATGAATGGTGGTTGGAGACATACTGTGCTTGGGCTGAGAGTAGATATTAGCTTGTTGGCAATAACTTATGGCCCTATGTGAAACAGAGCCTGGAAGAGAGAACCAAGAGTTTAAAATGATGTTATTAAGAGTCCTTGGAAGTACTTTATTCCAAGGTTCCTTAGGTTTGAAAATTTTATTAGTCCCTCCTACACCAGTTTCATTATTTGTTCCCAGTAAGTTAAACTCAGCACATGCTCCTGCCATGATAAGCACTATTTTTGATTCACTTTACTGAATAGGATTGACTTCTTCAGGAATATATTATGAGAGCAGTGTTTCCTATTTATTATGTCCTTTTATCTCTGCCTGAGCTAGAATATGCATGTTGCTGTTTTAACAGGCTTCATGTTGTAAAAGTAATAATAATAAAAGAGAATATTCTATGTTGTCTTGCAAAACCCACAGCCAAATTTGAACAAAATGAATGGCTTAGAAACTCATATGTGGGATTTTCACCAATTAAATATAAAATGTGACAACTGACAGATTGATATATCAACATCTGGATTGCGTTCAAATGCCACAGGCTGTATAGGAGGAAAGAAAAAGCAGGTTTTTTGGTACTGAAATATATATATTTTTTTGCATTTTATTTCTTTTATTTTTAATATTTTTTAGATTTTATTGGGGCATTGGGGGAAGGGGAACAGACAAGTTGCTGTCCTTTTTGTTCTTCAGTCTAGTTGTGGAGGACGTCGCTTCACTGGACCATGTTGGTATTATCATTGCGCTCTTCCCGGGTGAGGCAGTCGCTTGCCGGCCATTGGACGGCCACTCATGGCAGCTCACGAAAGCTCATGCCAGCTGCCAGCCAGCCCCACTGCAGCCTATGCTGTCGCCGGAAACTCACAGCAGCCCAGCTCTAGGTCGAACTACTGTTCACCATCTTAGCTCTAGAGGGCACAGCATCACTGGCCCACATGTGGGATCTGAACCCTGGCCCTGCTGCTCAGAGGCGGCATTCCAAGCCAACTCTTAACCAACATGCTACTTGGCCAACTCTGTATTTTATTTTTATGGTAAACTATTGGGTTGTCAGAAAAGTCATGATGCATGTTTGCAGCAGGTGGCACTAGTTCATTTTTGGAAGTAATAGAGTCATTCGCATCTATGTTATTGCTATGTCATTTGACAGCTGACAGTTCTAGCTTCATTCTAAAAAAAATGAGCGATTTGGTTGAGTTTTGGAGATTTTACAACAAGTTGAAGATGGAAGACCAAACTGTGCATTTTTGCCATATTTTACTGTTTTACTTCCATAAAGGGAAGAACACATGTCAAACTTGTGAAAAGTTGCATAAAGTTTATGGTGACAATGTTCTACAAGAACGTCAATGCCAATGATGGTTCACGAAATTCCGTGCTGGTGATTTTGATCTCAATGGCGCTCCTCAGTCAGGGAGGCCCACCGAGGTTGATGATGACAAAATAAAGGCATTGATCGAGTCAAACCCATGTTACACAACATGAGAGATTACAGAAACATTGAACATCCATCAATCAAGTGTTTACAACCACCTGAAGAAGCTGGGCTAAGTAAGCAAGCTCAATATTTGGGTTCCTCATGAACTCAAAGAAGTTCATTTTAAGGTGCATATAAACTTCTGTAATATGCTCATTATATGTGAGGGAAATGATACTTTTTTGAAGCGACTGATAACTGGTGATGAGAAGTGGATTGTTCACAACAATGTGGTGCGCAAATGGTCTTGGTCCTGATGTGATGATTCGCCTCAAACGACATCGAAAGCAGACATTCATCAAACGAAGGTTATGCTCTCAGTGTGGTGGGATTTTAAAGGTGGTGTGTTTTTCCAGATCCTACCAAGGAAACAAACAATCAGTTTGAATGTGTATTGTCAGCAATTGGACAGTTTGAATGAATCCATCATGCAGAAATGCCCAGAGCTTGTTAATTGTAAAGGTGTTGTGTTCCATCGTGACAACACAAGACCACACACAAGTTTGATCACCCGTCAAAAAATTATTGGAGATTGGATGGGATGCGTTGCCACACCCACCGTACTCACCTGACCTTGTGCCATCAGACTTCCACTTGTTTCGCTCTCTTCAAAATTCGATGCGTGGTATAATGTTCAATTCAGATGAGGCTATAAATCAGCACCTTGTTCAGTTTTTCACAAATAAAGACAGGTCCTTCTATGAACGAGGAATTATGAAGCTCATTGAAAGATGGCAAAAGGCTATTGAACAAAACAGGCAATATATCATTGATTGATCTTTGTTCTTTATATAAATAAATGACCTTTGAAAAACAGAGACAAAATATGCCATGACTTTTCCGACAACCCAATAGATTCAGAGATTTTTTTTCCTCCTGTATCTCTTTTAACTTTCTTTGATAGAGACATGTACAATCAGCTTAGCTTGGTTACTTAATAAAGTTAAAATTATTGCATATTGATGAAATTTTCAAATCTAGCTACTAATCTAAATTTGCCACATTTCACAAATTAACAATATAGGGCCCAGTTAAATTTGAATTTCACATAAATAGTGGAGATTTGTGGGGATTATTTTTAATATAAGTCCCATGTGCTAGGTGGCACATACTTATAATAAGCATTTGTTGCTGTTTATCTGGATTTGACTGCTTATCCTATGTTTCATCTGGAAACTCTATTCTAATTTATGATGATAAAAGATCAGTGCGTTTTGTAAGCATGTAAACTCACATGCTAATTTTCTCATCTGTAAAATGGTGGTAAGAATATCGAAGATCTCTCATGGCTGTTGGAAGGTTTAATCACACTGATACATGTCAAGCTCATGAAACTGTTCCTGGCCTCTGGTAAGCACTGTGAAAGCAAACACTTTTGTTCCTAAGGTGCTGGTCATTTGTTCCAGTGTTACAGACACCTTGTCTGTTGGAGTCCTGCTGACACGGAGCTGTTAGAAAGTAAAAGGATGTTCCCTTTGCAGTTGGCAGCAACTGTAGTTCATCTGCCACAATCGAGGCTGGTCGGAGTGATGCCTTGACTGAAATACTTAAAAGTTTAATTGTGCTAGAGTGTTCACAGGCATTGGCGACTTTTTGTTTTCATAGGGACATTTATTGCATTTGTAATTACGCTATGCCAAGTTTGCCCTGAACACAGGTGTGTTTAAGTGAAGAAATACAGGATAGAGGAGACAGAGAGAGCCAAGGTGCTAGTCACAGTAGGTAGTAATCAAAATGAAGGTAAGCAATGAGATCTTACAAGGATTTCCATTGCACCAGACAGGAATTCACCAGGGCGTTGGTGGGTGTTTCAAATGTCAGATCAGCTGGCACCCCCGATTATTAATTTGTGATCCTCTAGGAAATGCCAAGTACTGGACACCCCTGCTTCCTGTCCTGCTCAGGGCATCCGTAGAATTCAGAGTAGTCTGGGTTATGATTCAGGACAAACAATACCAAAATCCCTGGGGCTAAACCAACTGTGATTGATTTGTCACCCTTGCGAGGCCCACAGTGGTTCTAAGTGGCACCCCAGGGCTGCGCTCCAACAAGGGGGCTCCACATTTCAGTTTACTGCTGTCTTGTGGCATCTTTATCTATCTTGAGGCTTCAAGGCTTACCACAATCAGGGAAGAGAGGCATGGACACTGCACCTGGGCTGTCGGTGGCTCACGTTATCACCGATCACCATCTGTGGGCCAGTGTGGGTTCTGACACACAGCCTTCCATGATCCAGCCACACACATCTGGGAGAGAACTTAGAACTATCAGCCCCAGTTTCTCACACTGGCAAACATTGCTGTTTAATTGTTCTATTATGTTCCACAAGGCCCAGGATCAACTTCAGAATTTCTCTCCGTTACGTGACAAGCAGTAGTTGGCAACCAAAGCTGGTAAGAGAGCTGCAAGCCATTAGCCATCAGGGCATCGCTCTCATAAGCCAGTGAAAACACCTATTGCCATAGGAATTTGGATGCTGTGTGTAGTGATTAGTGTTTTAGAAATGAGTGGAAATAGGTTCTTCTGATAGTCCCTATCATAGGCTGATATAATGATCTGAATTTACCATCACTGCAGGCTCTGCTCGATTTGGGAGAAAGTGGTTTCCAGGCATGCCAATTACCAATCTTGATGATAGTATTTTAAAAATGTATCTCCAATTTGCCTGCAGTTTAAGTCCTCCCTGGCTTTATTCCCATGCAATAAAATTATTAGAAAATTTTTTTTGTACATGTGATGAAGAGGGGAAAAACTTATTAACAAAGTTTGCAATAAAAGTTGAAAATTGTGTTTTGATCTTGGTATAAAACTGATGGCATCAAAGCTTTTTCCAGCTCAAGGCAATCTTGTGGATGGTACCTTAAACTGCTACTTGAAGAGAAATTCAGATCAGCCCCCATTGGAGGCTGGACACTTCAGTTCAGTTTTCACTTAGATGGAATTTCCTGGTGTCTTACACTTTCTCCCAATTAACTTTGATGAAAGGACATAGCTGCAGAATTTTCTCAAGTCAGGGATACGAGTTAGACATCAGTGAAATATTATTCTTGGAAGACTGGAGCTTAGTGAAAAAAACCTCTTGAAATGGAATTACCTTTCAAAATTCTATAGCGTGGTTGCTTATACCGGTCCTAATCAACAAACTTTGTTGTTGTTTTACTTTCTTTTGAATAGCTGTTTCTTCAAGGCACAGTGCTAAATAGACACTGTGATAAACATTAAATTATCTAAAAATGGAGGTATTGGAGAAAGAAAAAAATGTGGTAAGTATATAAGCAAGTGCTTAGCTGTGTTTTCAGGATAAGAAGTCAGAGGAGGCAAGGCAATAGAAATGACCCAGGGTTGGCGTGTACTTGCTGTAGGAGACAGAAGATGAGAGAAGATTCTGTGAGGTGTGCCAGGAGGAGGGAGGGGATTCAGACCTCCCCATACTGAAGCCACATTTAGTCAGAAGCTGCTTTTCTTGCCCTTTTAATAAACATTAAGCTTTCCTTGAACTCTTAGTGATTTAAAAGAAGCAGGGAATGACTAGTATCTTGAAAAAGTAAAACACAAAAACAGCCTCATTTAATTCCCACAGCATATTGATTCAAAGTGGCATGCAGGTAATTCCTAATTGGAACCTCCTGATACTGCTTTTAAAATGCAATTAAAATGGGTGCAAAAAATATCAGCCTGACATTGAATCATAACTACTCTAAATACATTTAGTCCATGTAGGTATTTCATTATCTCCTGAGAGTAAGCATTATTTTTTTCTTTTATGTGATTATACATACTTTTTAATTGGCAGGCCCTAGATTTAGCATTTAATGTATGTTTTTAAAACCACAGAGGTAATATATGAATGCACTTTCATTGTTAAAATTCAGGCACTACAAAAAAATACGGAGTAATCTGTACCCACTTTCCTTCCTCTTTAGCCCTTTCCTCTAACAAGAGGTAATAACTGTTCAAAGTTAAGTGTAAATTCTTCTACCTTTTCCTAAGTGTTTATTTTGCTAAATCCTAGTTATTAAAGATCATCAGAAACATGCTTGAAATTCAAGGTAGGCTTATCGGCCAGCTGCAGCGAGGTGAGCATACACCAGGACTGTGGGGTGCCCAGAAAGGAAGAATTAGTGAAGGGTGCGAGAAGGCTGGGGGGCTGGAATTAGTCATGGGATGCTCTTAGTAGCTGTAGGTCAGAATATATCAACGAGGCAGCTTTTAGAACAGTCAGAGTTTATAAGTCTTTGAGGATAACTCATGGCTTTGAATGAACTGGTGATAAAAGAGTTTAAGCTTAGTCTATAATCATGGCTTGGTCAGGTGCAGCTTATCTGTTTTCTGAGTCATAGTGAAGGTTTGCAAGCTATGGTTGATATTTCCACTCTCAAGTAATACATATGTAAGACTCTCCTGGTGACACAGACTAGCTCTGTTGTGCATTTTCAATTTTTCTTGTGGTCCTTATGAAGCCATGTTAATACAGTATATCATGGAGTTACTGTCCTATTTTAAAACACTGATGTCAGTTTTGTTTTGTTAGTTATAAAGGTATTAAAGACTTAGAATAATGCTTTTAGATTCTGTTTTTATTTTAGAATAAATCATTTAATGGAAAATCATTTCAGTATTTTGAATGAATGAACAAGTGACATTCTTGACGGAGGAGTAGCCTGAATGGGATCCAGAGATCTAGGGAACCTTGGAGAATCTAGAATGGGTTTGGGGAATCTGATTTGGGGACTGGAAAAGTGATTCTGAATGAGGGAAACCAGTACAATGACTGTTATAATAGAGGTTAGAGAAAATAGGGGCTGTATCTAGGGGCTGATGGAGTGAAGTAGAAGGATTTGAAAGACATACAGAAGTGCAACAGCAGGACTCTGATATTCTTATTAGACTGGTGGGGAATCAGAGGGTCAGAGTGATGCCAAATGCTTCACGTGTCTGACATGTACTAGTGGGTCAGCAGTGGCTGGATCTATGCTGAAAAATGAGAAACACTGGAAAGAATGGGGTTTTGTTGGAGCAGTGTGGGCAGTGGGCATGGAGATCATCATCAGAATGAAATAGTGTGCTTTTTATTTGTACCTTGGCTGAAAATTGACAAAATATCATCCTATACCTTGTCAAATTGTACTCATAGCAACTGTGGAAGAGCATTTGGGCAAGCATCATCTCTATCTTACAGAAAAAAAAAAGAGACTGACTGAATGTTAAAGTGACAGACAGGGTCACAACTATTAAGTGACAATCCTTCCATTAGAACTTGAGTCTTTTGACCGTAGTTCTGCCCAGTTTCTACCTCTTTCTTTGCTTCTTCTCCAGTGAAGCTAATATCCTCTTGCTATCACTATTATTCCTCTCCTCTCTCTTAAATTCTCTTACATGATAGGGTCTGGTGAGGTAACAGTGAAGATAAAAACATTTATTTAAAAACATTTAATATCTGTTAAAAATCTGGGAAGATGGAACAGCTGCACTTGTCATTCTCCTTGTTACATACAACTAAAAATCCTTGGTATTAAATATAAGATAAATATAAAGAGCTTCTGAAAGGTGGTGAGAAGTCAGACAGGAAACAGTATAGTAGTGAGTTCCCTAGATTTTATTTTTGCCTCAGATATTCCAGGTCTGGAGCTAAGGAAGCCAACAGCCCTTTAAGCCAAAGGCTCAGAAACGAAGGCCATAACCAAAGCCTGTTCTTTCTAGTCAAAGGATTAGGAAAAGGACAGTCTAGCAATACAGAAAACTTTTAGATAATATCTGTTCTAATCTAATCAAACACCACAAACAAACAAACAAACAAAATAACAACAACAAAACCAAACTGTGGTTCTACCTTGCTTATAGCAGCGAAGATCAAGGGGGGACTTTTATCTTCATGGAGCTGTAATGAAGCACCCCAACCCCCTTGCCAGGCTATCTACAGGGCGACAATGATTCCAGTCCACTGGCGTGCCTGGGTTCCCACTCTACCAGCAGTAAAGCAGTCCTCCTCCCCTCCACATATTAGTGGTGTCAGAGGAGGCCTAATGGAGAGTCAGGACTCACACCCTGCCCAGTGGTAACAAGGCCAATATCTCCCAGTCAAGCCGAAGTGGCACCATATTTTTAAGTGCTCCAAGGAAAGAACTATCAATTCAGAATTCTGTATCTAGTGAAAATATTCTATATGCAGAGTGCAGGGGCAGTCGTGATAGACTCGTATGAAGGAAAGCTGTTCTTTTATTTATTGCTTTTATGAAACTAGTATTCTCCAATACCAAAATAATAGAAATAAAAAAAAGGATAAGAGCAGGCCAATATTCCACATAAACATAGATGCAAAGATTTTTAATAAAATGTTAGCAAATGGAATTTAACAGTATATAAAAGGAACTATACACAATAACCAAGTGGAGTTTACTTGAAAATGAAATAAAATAATGCACCATCTTAACAGGTTAAGGAAGAAAAATCATATGATCATATCAATTCCTGCAGAAAAAGCATGTGAAAAATTATTCATTCATGATAAAAACCCTCAGAAAACTATAAAAAGAGGGGAACTCCTTTGAGTTGATCAAGATCAGCTTAAAAAAAAAAAAGAAAGAAAGAAAGAGAAAAAAACAACCTGTAGGTAATGTCATACTTAATGATAAAAGACTGAATGCTTTCTTCTTAAGACTGGGAATATGACAAGAATTGCCACTGTCACTATTGCTGTCCATCATAGTATTGGGGGATCTAACCAGCACAATAAATAAGGCAAGAAAAGGAAATAAAAGGGACACAGATTGAAAAGGAAGAAATAAAACTGTCCCTACTTGCAGATGACTTGATTCTCTACATAGAAAGCCCTGAAGAATCTGTCAAAATTTTTTTTCTAAAAAAAAAAAAGATGAGTTTAGCAATGCTGCAGGATATAAGATCAGCTATACAAATCAATTATATTTCTTTATACTAGCAGTGGTCATGTGGACACCAAATTAAAAATAAAATACCATTATCAAGCACTCCAAAAAATGAAATACTTATTTATAAATCTATCAATGTACAGGGCTTATATGCTGAAAACTGCAAAATGCTGGTGAAAGAAATCAAGGAATGTCTAGATAAATGGAGAGACATATTGTTTTCACAGATTAGAAAAATCATTTCAGTGAAGATGTCAGTTCTCCCCAAATTGATAATACAAGTTAAGTGCAATTTCTATCAAAAGCCCAGCAAGATTTTTTTTGTAGACAAGATCACTCTAAAATTTATATATAAAGGCAAAGGAACTAGAATAACTAAAACAATTTTTAAAAAGAATAATAAAGTGGTATGGCTCAGTCTGTCTGATTTCAAGATGTATTGGATAGTCACAGAAATTATGACTGTGTATCATTAACAAAGATTTAACACACAGATCAGTGCAACAGAACAGAAAAGACAGCTAGACCTATACAAATATGCCCAAATATGCAAAAGCAATTCAGTAGAGCAAGGTTAGTCTTTGCTACAAATGGTCTGGGAGCACTTGGATATGTATAAGGCAAAAATAAACAAACAAACAAATAAATAATAAAATATAATAAAATCTTGACCTAAATCTCACTCATTCAAAATTAATACCAAATAGTGGATCATGGACTTAAATGTAATACTATAAATCTTTTAGAAAAAAAGTAGGAGAAAAACCTTTGGGACGTATGTTTAGGTAAAGAATTCTTAGATTTGACACCAAAAGTGATCCATAAAAGGAAAAATTGATAAATTGGAATTGGACTTGATCAAAATTAAAAACTTTTTTTTCTCTGAACACCCTGTTAAGACACTGAAAAGATAAGCTAAAAACTGAGAAAATATTTACAAATCACATTTTCACCAAAGAACTATTCCCCAGAATTTATAATGAACTCTAAAAACTCAACAGGAAAAAATAACATCCAATTAGAAAATGGGCAATAGGTATGGACAGACATTTCATCAAGTAATCACATGAAAAGATGTTCTACGTCTTTAGCCATAAGGAAACTGAAAATTAAAACCACATGGAAATATCTCTACATACCTATCAGAATGACTAAAATAAAAAATAGTGGAAATACTAAATGCTGGCAAGGATCTGGAGAAAATGAGTCACATCATTCATTTTAAGTTAATTTTTGTATAAGTTTTAAGGTTTAGGTCAAGTTTCTTCTCTCTCTCTTGTTTTTTTTTGTTTTTGTTTTTGTTTTTGCCTATGAATGTCCTGTTGCTCCAGCTCCATTATTTAAAAACTCTATCCATCCTTTATTGACTTATTTTTGTATCTTTGCTGGTGAGAATGTGAAATGGTAGAGTCACTCTGAAAAACAGTTTAGTAGTTTCTTGAAAATTAATCATACAACTAGCATACAACCAAGCATTTGCACTCATGAGCGATTTACCCCAGATAAATAAAAAATTAAATCTATACAAAAACCTATACATGAATGTTCATAGCATCTTTATTCATAATACTCAAAAATTGAAAGAAAAAAAGCCCCAAAACAACATAGATGTCCTTCAGTAGGTAAATAGTTAAATGAAATGTGGTGTATCACATCATGGAGATGACTCAGTATTCAAAGGAATGAACTATTAATGCACTCAAAACTTGCATGAATCTCTAGAGTTATGCTGAGTGAAAAAAGCCAATTTCAAAAGGCTACATGTTGTGTGATTTCATTTATGTAACAGTCTTAAAATTATGAACATATAGAAATGGAGGAAAGATGAGTGATTGCCAGTGGTTAGGGGTGGGTGGGGAAGGGGAGCGGGAGGGAAATGGGTACAAATTGGTAACATGAGAGGTCAGTGGAAACGGAAATGTTCTTGGGAATAAAACAAACAAAGGTAAACAATTTCACTGAGAGTATCGGTTTATTTTTGTAGTTTTTATTTTAGGCACAGCCTATGACTGTAGTCACTGTTTCTGCATTCATGCCGATTGGTGTTTGGAAACTAAAAGTGTGTTATAATGAAATTAGATACATATTCCGGTCAAACTTCTGTGGCCAACTAACTTGTGACCTTGGTCATGTTCTTCACGTTTGTTGGAATTTTGGCTCCTCCAGGGGTGGGGTGGGGGGGGGCCTTTTTGAAAATGATTAATCGCAGAGATCCCTTCCAACTGTGGAATTTGATGGTTTCATGTTTCAACGCATTAAATTCATTTTAGTCTCTCAGAAGTACACTCAGACATGCAAGAGTGGGTCTGTTATGTTATTTATCATATTTCATCAAGCATGTTTTGCATGGGTTATTTTAATGCATGGAACTTAACCAGCATTTCTTATCAACAGTGACAGAGGCTAAGACCCTAAGCTCTCTCCCTTGAAGTCCTGTAAGTCCTATTTATTCCCTCTTGTGCCTCTGAAGACATGGCTTTGCATGGCTCATGGAAAGTTTTTTAAAAGGACTTATAACAAATGTTGGTTAAAAGGGAATTGGTGGTTTCAAGGTAGAACATAGTGCTGAGATTGCTTTTAAAAAATGCAATTTTCAGGGCCGGCCAAGTGGCTCAGCTGGTTAAGAGCTCGCTTGGGAGCACCAGCTCTTAGCAGCAGGGCTTTGGTTCGGATCCTACATTGAGGGCCAGTGATGGTGGCGCTCTATAGCTAAGATGGTGAACAACAGCTTGACCTGGAGCTGGGCTGCCATGAGTCGTTGGTGATGGCGTAGGCTGCAGCCCCTGCTGCAGTGGGCTGCCATAAGCTACCGTGAGTGGCTGGCAGCCAGCGTGAGAGGCTGGCAGCTAGTGTGAGCTGCTGGGAGCCGCTGTGAGCGGCTGACCAATGACCGTGGAGCGATCCACCTCAACCAGGAAGAGCACAATGATCATACCAACATGGGCCAGTGAAGCGAAGCCCTCCACAACTAGACTGAAGAACAAAAACAGCAATTTGTCTACCTGTCTGTTCCCCTACCCTGATTCCCCAATGCTGTTGCCCTCCCCCCAGTTCCCCAATAAAATCTTAAAAAAAAAATATGCAATTTTCAGTAGTTTTACCTTCTAGTGAATTCCATGGCACTACCTTAGGTATAGTTTTTATATTCTGATGTATGTATGTATGTATGTATGTTTGTATTTATTTTGAGATTTGGGTTTGCCTTACATGGTGATGGACCCTAGCCCCAAATAGGTCTTAATTCATGTAAAACCTTGTATGTGATTTGAAAGCCAAATTTCTGAAGTTTTAAGTGTATTTTGTGAACTCAAATCACCCATCACTCTTCATCTAAATTGGCTCAGTCTAGTGCTCACTGTTGATTTTCCCTAAATCCTGGGATGGGGGGTAAGAGATACTCTTTCTCAGGATGGTTTTCATGGCATTAAACACGGGACTACTTCATTATAATGACAAATAGCAGGCATATTGTAATCTCTTCCCTTACAATCTGTAATACTGGGAAGAAAGCATATAGTTAAATCATTCTGAGGTCTACACCTGATCTCCTTCTCAATTAACAGACATTTATTAAACATGGTCTGCTGTCAGGGAAGGTTGAATAAGTACGTGCTTGCATTACTTCTGTGGAGACCAGCGACTCTGAAGTCAAAGAATGGAATCTTTATCTTTTTCTCATCTTGATTAGCACCAGTGACCTTCCTCTTTAACTTTTATAGTTTACAAATTCTCTGGTCTTTGACTTGAGCTTTTTCAGAAAAGTGCAAATGAGACATAAGCAATCTATCACTATGGGCATAGAAACCCCAATAGTCAGAATTTGTGAAATCAAAATTTCTCTTTCCACTATTATGTTTAGACCGCTGTTTTCTCATAGAAATGTAATCTTGAGAAAGAAATGATAGCTATAAACCAAGGTGTATATTGTAGTATATTTGAACATCATCTCTAGATTACTTGTGTTTTCAAAGGTGTTTTTATGCCTTGGAAGCTGTGGGTTTAATGACTTATATGCATTGGCATCAGAGGAATGAAAATGAAATACCAGTTTGATTTAGGGTTGTTAGGGAGAATATTTTAATGTTTGAATTCAATAGTTTATATTTATGCATGCTTATATGTATATACTTTAGCAGATTTCTAGTTTGGTGAATGTGTTTTAATTGACTATTAAGATGTAATAAGAACCATTTGAAACAAAGCCAATAAGCCAAAAAAAAAAAAAAGAAAAAAGAAAAACATATTTCAGTTTCATTTTAAGACTATGAAAGGCAAAGCATTTTAAAAGAATTGCACACTTGTTTCCTCATAGAAAGCTTTTTGTGATGTTTTTGATATGTTTACTCATATTATTCTGTATTCATCCTTTGATTTCCTGCCTTCATTAATTGATATTTGTAATTGCTTGGGCATAGGCTATCTTGGCCAGAGATTTAATTACTTCTAACTGTCAAGTCACAGATAGAATTATTTTGCTCTACTCACATCATTTTGTCTGGAATATGATATGACCTTATATTATCTTCTAAGTCTTTCTTAGGTCGAGACCTACAATAAAGGTTTGGTTTTAAGTTTTTTTTAATAAAAAATTCATGAGCAGTGACCAGCAGCTAACATCCAGGTTGGGTTGGGGCCACCTGATTTTCTCATGTTTCTCAGCTTCTATCCCTGAAGGGGAGGGACTCCCCGACTTGGTGAGATATGTTTCATGCCTGATACTGTGCTAATGGAGAGGATGGTCAACTGCGGTGTAATACACACCTTGGTTTAAAGTTATTATTTCTAATTAAATCTTTCACAGTAACCTCACAGAAAAACAATTTTTTTTTCACCCATTGACTTTTAAATATTTTGTTTTGAAGGTCAAGGTAGTGTTTTGGTTATTGGCACAGCTGTTCTCACTGACAGCTATTATCATCTGTGTTCTAATGTGACCAAAACAGTGTCTGACCTGGGGAGGCTGACATGGCAACTTCCAGTAGTGGCTTTCAGCTCCAGCTGGGTGTTAATAGCACTTGGTGCTTATATTGGTTTCGTAGGGCATCTGTAACCAATTACCACAAGTTTGGTGGCTTAAAACCACAGGAATTTATCCTCTCCCAAGTCTGGAGGCCAAAATCAAGGTGTGAGCGGGGCCACCACACTCCCTCTGAAGACTTTAGGGGCAAATCCTTTGCATCTTCCAGCTTCCGGTGGCTCCTACTGTTCCTTGGCACGTGACACCCCAGCTCTAGGCTTTGCCTCTGTCTTCTCCTCCATGTCTCTGTATCCAAATTTTCCTCTCATTTCTCCTATAAAAAAAAAAGTCATTGCATTTAAGTCCTGCCCTAAATTCCAGATGATTTCATTTCAATATCTTTAATTAATATGTCTTCAAAACCAATTCCAAATAAGGAAATATGGGATGAGGCCACTTGGTTTTCTCTGGTTCTTCAGGAATTTATACCTGTGTCCACTCCTCCACCCCCCAGCAGCCCGTGGGACCAAAATGCCAAGACTCAGGAGTGCTGGGTGCAGCAGCCTTTGTCAGTGCCTCCTTCCTTCTCCCCACCCTTTGTATCTTCTCTCCTGTCCCCTCCTTCCTATTGGTATAGCCCTGTTCATTTCAGTCGCATCATTTCATCTCAAGGAAATTGTGTTCTAACTTCCAAACAGGCAATATGCAATCCAGTATTTGATGCAGAATTCATTTGGAGAGACAGGGTAGTGCAGTAAATGCAGTACAGGCTTTGGAGCTACAAAGAACTGGTTTTATTTTCCCCTTTCTAGACCTTCCCTTGCTCTGTATGAGATGCAGGCAAGTCATTTAACATCTCTGATATTGGTGTCTATATCATGTTGTGAGAATTGGAAACATTCCTGCTCCACGCTCATTCACATGGCAGTTGGTAGGATTACTTCTTTTAGGGTTGTTGGACTGTTGGCCTCAATTCCTTGCTGCATAGGACCCTGCGTAGGGCAACTTGCTTTGTCTGATACAGCAAGTGAGGAGAGCCAGAGAAAGGGAGTGAGAAAGATGGAGCCTCTTATGAACTAATCTCAGAGTTAACATCCCAATATCTGTGCCATGTTCCGTTTGTCAAAAGAGACTCACTACGTCCAGCCCGCACTCAGAAGGAGAAGGGGTTGATTACACAAGGGTGTGAATCCCAAAAGGTGAGGTCATTAGGAGCTGTTGTCGAAGCTGTCAAGAGCAGCATTCTTCTTCAAAAACAATCTTTTTTTTTTTTTTTTTTTTAGCTGAGCCATCCTGCCACCTGTTGGCAACTCAGCAGCAGCTCAGCTCAGGTCAGGTATCGAACCTATGTTGCTCAGAGCTCGCAACCAACTGAGCCACTCAGCCGACCCTCCTCAAAAACAATCTTAATATTGTCCTATGGAGTGTCTCCTCATATTTCTAGCCTGGGGTAGTGCTGACTCTTGTCTTCTGCCGTGTCTTCTGAGCACAGAGGGGCCAGATGTCAAATTGGAATGCTGAAGCGTAAGAGTTTAAAGAGCTGGCTTGGGAAGCCACAGAGCAACAGGAACAGTATTGTGATAAGAACCTCCATCAGCTGATATCCTGGTGGGTCATTATCTCCTGAATTATTTTGCTACATGATTACACATGAACTATAGAGCTTCAGAAATAAACCACTGTAGTAGGCCAGGAGGGAACAATATGGAATCATTTAGAATGTGCTGCTGCAGAGAGAATTGCTAAATGGCAGTTCTTTGAAACCACTTTACCAAACTATAGTTTGTATATCTGCTGTAGCTATTCCTCATAATAAGCCATAACAGCTACGCTCTCATTCTTTGTTCTAAACACCTAGTTCTGAAACCACCATTTCGGGAAGATATTCTTGGGAGAACACTGAACATCATTTCTAGGCATTTCCAATTCTACGTAATTAGAATAGAAAGGCTTTCAAGTCAGCTTCAGGTTTTAGCTTGTTATATAAATAAGTTCACAGGAATCTCAAATGCTTTACAGAAATCTGACAGCAACTATAAAAGGCTTTTGAACATTTTTGTTGCCAAAGTCCCAGGGATTGCTGGAATCTTAAATAGCTCGTTTTAAGCTCCAATTCAGAAGCTTTTTGTCATGTTTAATAATGTGGTGAATAATTCCTTTTCTGTTAGTCTTTTCCTCTTTTATAATCTGCAAGGATCTTTGAGCCATAGAATGGATATTTTCTGGAGCTATAAATTAAAGGTCCTTTCGATCCAAAACTTAAAATGGCCTTTTAATGTACCACTTCTGTAAATCCATTTATCTAGGTCTAAAGATTCATTAAAATCCATTTAAATGAAAGCATTACATAGGTATATGTCCAATTGAGGGCGTGATCATTTTGAAATGAGAATGCCATGGAAGACATTAGATATTCCTCTGTACAGTAGGAAATTTAATAGGAACAAAATCATATTATTTGTAGGGGATATTAACTATTAGAACTATCTCCATTTTCTTATTTCTTCCCGTTTCCTTTAAAGTATGGGAGTAGTTAGAAGTTTAGTCTAGGATCAAGTGGACCCCCGCTGGGTCCATGGATAGTGTTCATGAGATCTGTGAACTTGGATGGGAAAACAATTGCATCTTCACTTATACTAACCTCTAACTGGAATTTAGCATTTCTTTCAAGTATGAACGTAGGCATAAGACCACAATAACATGGACAGTACTTGTGATATGTCTGTCACCAATGGAAATCACATATTTGTTTAATCACATTATAGTTTTTACTAATATCTCAAAATACCATTCAATTTATCACTCTTTTCAAAATATAGTAGTTATTAGACCTGCAATTGGGGCTCATTATTTAATGTCTTAATGAAGTAGCACATATTTAACTATATCACAAGTATGTTTTAAAATATTCTGATAGCTATATTTCAGCTTACTTTGTATTCTCTGTAATACTATGTACCTTTTTTATTTTAAAAAATATTATTCTTAGAAGCAGTACATAGCCTCTATCAGGTGGCCAAAGGGGTCCAGATGCAGATACACACACACACAACACACACACACACACACACACACGCGCACGCGCACACACACACACACACACACGCGCACGCGCGCACACACACACACACACACACGCGCACACACACACACACACACACACACACCCAGTGCTAGAACCTAGAAGGCATACTGAATGAATGAGGAAACCCACATTCAATGATCAATGATCAAGTCCTGGATAATGGGCATTTTGGGTAGATGTCCTTTAATCTTCCTACTAACTCTGTAAGGTAAAGGTCATTATCATCAGCATTTTATAGATGTTGGATCAGAGACTGGGAGCGCGGCACCCAATCTCCAAAGGTCCTCATTTTTTTGTGTTGACCCCCTTGTGGAGTCCCCTCCCACATTGCATCATGTTGATATCTGACCAATATAATACAGTGGAAGCAGCAGTGAGTGATTTCTGATGCTAGGCCATAAAAAGATTCCTCACTTTGTGTGAAGCTAGTCACCTTACTGAGAACACTTAGGCAGCCTGATGGAGAGGTCCACACAGCTAAGAATGCGGTCTTCTTCCAACAGCCAGCACCAACTTCTCAAATTTATAAGCGAGCCATCTTTGAAGTGCTCTTCCAGCTCCAGTTGTCCGTACAGATTATTCCAGACATGGTGGACATTTTGCCTCCTACCTCTGGAGAGATGCTGAGTCAGAACCACAGAACTAAGCTACTTCCAAAATTCCTGATCCACAGAACCTGTGTGGGATGATAATTGTTTGTGGTTGTTTTAAGCCCCTGAGTTATGGGGATAAGTTGTTAAGTAGCAATGGATAACTGACACCCAGGGCTTATAAAATTTTCCTAGGGTCATATGACTACTAAGTGACAGAGGTAGGATGGAAATCCAGCTGTTGCTGATGAAGTGTACTGTTTTCCTGAGCTTAGCAGGACAGCAGTGTCCTGAGACAATCAGAGAACGCAGTATCCCTTCTCCTTTTCCTTCTCTCATTCCTCTCTTCTCACACACCATATGGATGCAGTACTTGACAGTTGATGAAGCAGGGGGTCATCAATTTCCTCGCTTGACCCTCTTCTTAGAGAAAATCAAGCAGTGTAGCAAAAATACCAGATAACATTTACTAAACAATTACTGTGTATTCTAAACAGGGTTCTAAGTGTTGAAATCAATCACCATCACAATCATGTATGTGATACACCTGCCAGCCTAATGTGACAGGAAATAAATGAAATTTCACTTGCTCTTCCCATTAACCTTGTCAGGTAGATAGGGAGGCTATACACCCCCATTTTATAGATGACTTGACTGAGTTCAGTGTTAAAAGGACTTGCTTAAGAAACATGGTTTTTCTGTTAGCAGCAAAAGTAGAGCCTGTTTCTTCAGATTTGAGTTAACCTTCTATTCTGCTTGATATACAAGTATGAAAAGTTAAAAGAAGAGGAACCAGGCTAATTTGTACAGCATACGCATACTTGTGTAGGTATGAACATATCTGAGGTCATTACATATTTTTTGGAAGAACTTGAGTAAAGACCATTTTACATTTAAATTAATATTTCCAAATTAGGGGGAAGCAGCATGCATTGGGTGGTTAATTGATCTCTGGATCATCCCTTGACCTTTTGGTGACATTAAAATGAAAGAAAACTAAATGAAGTGATGTAGCTCTTCACTGTTCTAAGCCTGTTGATATAAAAATGTAATTTCAATACCAAACACTGTCTTTCCCTGTTGATCTTCTGTAGTATTTTTAAATAACATTTTCATTATTGTCCCTATAGTAGGTTAGCCTGTTAGTTAGAAGGAAGACTCATCAAAATATATTTAAACTTGTATATATCAGTTTATTTGAGACAAAGATTGGGTACTCTGAGAATTATAGTAAATTACTTAGCTGATATGCACTAATATTGAAAATGTCTTTTATAAGTACTTCATTTAAAAATTCAATTTCACTCAAAAAATTGTGCATACTATCAAGGGACTCAGAGAACAGAAAGATACATAAAAGTAATAACAAAAATACATTTGTTTGACAGAAACATACTCAAGTCATATTACATTCATAAAGTTATTTTCCCTGATTTATTTAAAGCTTCTAGAAGTCATTAATAAAATAATCAGTAATCCCATGGCAACATAGCCAAAGAACATTGTGGCGTATTATGCTTTCCACAAATGGTCACAACTCTATTTCCAGTCCCACATATTCTGATAGAATCTCTTTATGCCCAATTAACATGTGGAGTCTATTTTACCTTCCCTTGCACCTTGGTAGAACTTTATGACTACTTGTACGAATAGGATGCACCCAGTGTGCTCCCCCTTCCCCTCCCCTTCCCCTCCCCTCCCCCTTTCCTTTTCCCTCTTTCTCATCCTCCCTCTCCCATTATCTCTCTCTCCTCCCCTTGTCACTCCCTCCCTCTCTCCCTCCCCAATCCCTTGCTCCCTCTCCTTCTTCTTCTTCCTCTCCCCCCTTCTTCCAGCCCCCCTCCTCCCTCCATACCCCTCCTACTCTTTGGATGCTTTTCCTTGGGAACCACTCACCATGTTGTGAGGGAACTGTAACCATGTGGAGAGCTAGCCATGAGGTATAAGTGTTCTAGCTTACAACCCCAGCCAAAGTCCCAGCTGAAAGCTAGCATCAAATAAGAGACATTCCAAATCCTCTTTTAAGAGCTCTAACTGGTCAAGTCAGGCCAACTCGAGATAATCTTCCCAAATTAAACTCAACTGATTAGAGACTTTAATTATATCTGTAAAATCTCTGCACAGCAGCACCTAGATTAGTGTTTGAATAACTAAGGACTGTAGTTCAGCTCTGCCAGTTGGCACATTAAAAAGCTTTAACAGACACCATGAAAGTGTCATAATTTATAAAAATACCTTGCATTAGGTATAAGCCTCTCTCATTCTATAATGTAACACAAAGATACATTTCTTAGTAGGGTGAGGTGGGGTGACAGACCCCTGTAATGATAGTTCGTGGTTCAACCTTGTTGGCATTTTGCCATTAACGATACCTTGAGTGAATTTACCTCTCAGAACACTGGCAAAAACAAAGTGAAGTTTGTTCAAGTTGTTATATTTGATACTCCACATGTCTAACATTATATTTTCAGTGAAATTCCTTAAATAAAGAGACTTTTGTTTTGTCAATAAATGTTGTTATCTGCTATAAGTTCTACCTCAGCTTGACTGTCACAAGACAATTCATATAGGCTTTGGTTTGTACAGATTCATGAGACACATGTTGGTTTATTTATAAAAATTCTTGCACAGCTGCTTGATGGAGGAAAAAATATGTTTAAAGAGTAAGAAACATGATTATAATACATATATAGAACAAATATATACCAAGTTTTAATATGTTTTTAATGAGGAAACCAATACTGTGAAGGAACATTTTTGAGGAACTGGGTACTCACAGGCATTTTGTTAAGAAAAAGAAAAGGGGGAAAGAAAATTTGAATAATGTTGCTAGTGAGAAAAGACTGGTTAATATCCCACAAAGCAATAAAACCATAACCTTTGTGGTTATATTTTTGTAGTATATAAAAATGTATAATTAACCTATAATTTTACAATAACTGTACAATAATAAAATATACATAGCAATGTCAGACACAGGTATATTCTCTTAGACAATTAAATTCTTAGGTGGACTTCTTCAATGATGTCTTAGTATGATATTGGAAGAACATGCCACTTACTACCACCACCATCCTTGCCTAAAATCAAAGTTTATGGTAATTTTTCTTAACAAGGGCCATATTAATTTTGTGCCATAATAGCTGTTCTTACAAAAGTTCATGTGTTATTGTCCTAGAAACATCACAAACAAATCTTAATCTCTTAATTCTTTAAGTTAGTCTGAAACAATGGGTGTAAATTAGCAAAGAAGGTGAAAAAAGTAAAAAAAAAATAGTTAAATATGCATGTATAACTATCAGTACTATAATTTTTCTAACATGATTTCACTCTTTAAACAGTGAAAACTGATGGTAACACTAAGAAAACTTTGGTTATTTTGTAGATTACCTGCCTTGTAAATAGGTCAACTGGGATATATTCTAGAATTAACCAATAGAGAAATTTGAAATTAGACCTAATCTGCCAATAATCTCAATTTTGCTGTTGTCATATACAAGGTGTGATCAAATAAGATGGTGAGTGTTTAAATTAAAAAAAATTATCCCAGTAAAAGAAATTGCCATTAATCCCCCTCAAAACACTCGCCCTCACTTCTAACACACTTATGCCATCCTTCTTGCCACTTTCTGAAGCAGTTCTGGAAGTCCTCTTTCATGAATGTCTTTAGTTGTGCTGTTGTGGCTGCCTTGATGCCCTGAATCGATTCAAAACATTCACTTTTCATAGTCATTTTGACTTTGGGGAAGAGCCAGAAGTCTCATGGTGCCAGACCTGTGAATAAGGTGAGGACACACCGTAATGTTTTTATTTGACAGAAATTGCCATATCAGAAGCGATGTGTGACACAGAGCGTTGTCATGATAGAGGATGAAACCGTTTGCCCATTTCATGTTAATGTGTTGTTCATGATCCATGATTTACAGCACACTGTAAAGCACACCTTCTCTCAACTGTAGCTCACACCTGACTGACTGCACCAAACAAGTTGAAACTTGTCACATGCTCTTACTAAGGTTTGATGTGCCACTTCCCATATAGAAGATCCCTGCCTTTCCATTGGATGGCACTCGGCAGCAGTGTTCACGATAGTTTTTGATCACACCTTGTACACTTGGAACTGTATTCAGTGAGGTTATTCTGGTTCCATTAACATTTTGTCTAATTTCTAATTGAACATGTACTTCTCATTTATCTTTGCATTACCATTTGCCAATATCACACATTCAACTGCTAGATTCTTAAATGTAGTTGACACCCATTTTCAAGAAATAAGTGTTTTGTCATGAAGGGTATTTTTAGGTTTATGGTAAATTTGTTCTCATTTTTAGTTTGTTCTTCAGACAAATAGCGTAATATATACTACTCTTTCTTATTCTTATTGAATATTTTCTACTAAACTATCCTTTTATGATTCTGAAATGTCAGCTTCAGTTTTTGTATTAATTCATACTGACCCGGTGCAGAGCTGTCTATCTCAACTTAATGGCTATTTATAATATATGGATGGCATTCCCCTGCCATTAATGTTTAATGAATTGGCTCCTGATTCAATAGAGTCTAATAAAGGTAATCACTAGAATACATTGTCTTTCTGCAGTGCCCTAGAAACTTTTTTATAATCCCTATTGTATACCTTTGGCCCATAGTCTCCCTTTTTGCCTCTTCTAGTGCACTTTCTTTCAACCTCTGTTTCATTATTTAATCCAAATGTATACATTTCACACTTAATTTTTTCCAGGTCAGGATGTGTGGAAACTTTAATAAGCATCAGTCTGCATGATTTCTGGAGAGAAAAGAAACCTTCCTAAGTATTGAAAGGATGGAGACATTAGTGCAAAATAAACATTAAAAAAAAATCAAGAGTCCTTCTTATAGGACATTTCTCTAGTTGATCAGTCCTTTTGTGTATTCTGAATTTCAGGTATATGTTGAAAGCAAAATTTAGGTTTTGGAATTAGATAGTACTGATGGATGCACTGCTTTGTGAAAATATTAAAAACCATTGCATTTTATATTTTAAAGAGTAAATTTTATGGTATGTGAATTTTATATGTATCTGTACATATGCATATATGTGTGTATAACAATGAAAAATATTGGGACTGAATGAGTTGACAGAGCAAAGCTGAGTATCTCCCAACATTGCAAACACACGTGTATATGTACAAGTGTGTACACACACACACACACACACACACACACACACACACGCGCGCGCACACACATACACTCTCCCTGTTATTTACTCTAATAAATCAATTTTTCCATATCTCTAGTGAAGGGAATTTTGGCATGCTTATGAAATCCATCTAATTTGTACATTTCTTCATTATTGAGGAACCTAAATGAGGCTGTATTACACCAGTGTGTACTTTCTTAAGTCTTTCTTCATTGAGGATGGTTTAATTCTGAGGCAATTTGGCTCTGCCACCCACTACCTCCAAACAACTAGCCAGCTACCCTCTATTCTTTCAAATTCAAGCCCTATTCTTGGAACTAAACCTATTTCAAACTGATTGTTGTATTAAACCTGTTTCAAATTGACCGTTGTATCCACTTTGGAGCTCTGTATATCTAAAGCCATGGAATGAAATTTTAATAGCCATAAGAATCTTCCTAACTGCTTGAAATAGGGGTTCCTAGTTTCTGAATGCTGCTCCCAGATGGCATCTCTCTCTCTCTCTCTTTCTTTTTTCCTCCTTTCCCCCCTTTCTTTAAGAATTAATAAACTTTATTTATTAGAACAGTTTTAGATTTACAGAAAAATTGAACAAATAGCACAGAGTTCTCATACCCCCCTCACCCCACACAGTTTCTGGTACTATTAATATCTTACATTAGTATGGTATGTTTGTTATAATTAATGAACCAATATTGACACATTATTATTAACTAAAATCTATAGTTTGCCTTAGGGTTCACTCTTTGCATTGTATGATGCTGTGGGTTTCAAAAAAAAATCCCTTTTGTATGTATTCAGCCATTTACAATATTATACAAAATAGTTTTACTGCCCTAAAATTTCTCTGTACTTCATCTATTCATCCCCGTGTCCCCTTCTCCTTTCCCCAGAACCCCTGGTAACCACTGATCTTTTTATATAGTTTTTATGTAGTTTTATCATTTCCAGATTGTCATATAGTTGGAATCATGTAGTCTGTAGCCTTCTCAGACTCACTTCTTTCACTTACCAATATTCATTTAAGGTTCTTCCATTGTCTGTTCATGGCTCATTCCTTTTTTTTTTTTTTTGGGTGGGCATAGCCCACCATCGAGCAGGCAGTCTTATTGTTAGGAGCACATGCTTTCACCAGCTGAGCCATCCTGCCACCTGTTGGCAGCTCAGTGGCAGCTCAGCTCCGGCACAGCTCACTGGCCCATGTGGGAATCGAACCATTGGCCCTGTTGCTCAGAGCTTGAGCTCTTAAGCTAACTATTAACCAACTGAGCCAATTGGCCAGCCCCTCATTTCTTTTTTATCACAGAATGAAATTCCATTGTAGGGATGTGCCAGTTTGTTCATACAATCACCCGCTGAAGGAAATCTTAGTTGCTTCAAGTTTTGAGCAATTATGAATAAACATTTTACTATAAACATTCCTGAGTAGGTTTTTCTGTGGACATAAGCTTTCAGAGCAATTGGGTCAATTTCTAGGAGTGTCATTACTAGATCCTGTGGTAAGACTGTTTAGATTTATGAGAAACTGTCACACTGTCTTCCAAAGTGTCTGTACCACTGCATTTTCACCAGCAATGAGTGAGAGTTCATTTCACTCTGCTTTCTCACCAGTATTTGGTGGTGTCAGTTTTTTGGATTTCAGCTGTTTCAATAGTTGTCTGGTGGTATCTCACTGTTTAATTTTGTAGTTCCTCTAATGACATATGATGTTGAGCATCTTTTGCTAGGCATGTTTGCTATCTGTATATCTTTTTCAGAGAGAAGTCTCTTCAGATCTTTTGTCCATTTTTTGAGTTATTTTTCACTGTTGAGTTTTAATTTTAGAGTTCTTTATGTATTTTGGATACAAGTCCTTTATCAGGTATGTGTTTTGCAAATATTTTCTTCCTGTCTGTGGCTTGTCTTTTTGTTCTATGAACTGTGTCTTTTGTAGAGCAGGCATTTTTAATTTTAAGAAAATCCAAATTACTATTTTTTCTTTCAGGGATCATTTGTGTGTGTGTGTGTGTGTGTGTGTGTGTGTGTGTGTGTGTGTGTGTGTGTGATATCAATAAATTCATTCCCAAATGAAGCCTAGATTTCCTTCTAGGTTATCTTCCAGAGTTTTACAGCTTTTCATATTACATTTCACTTTGGAGTTGTTTTTAAAAATTATGTCTTGTGTCTAGGTTCTTTTTATGAACAGGGAGTCTATTTGTTGATGATATTGTTCTTTCTCTATTGAACTGGCTTTCGCCTTTGTAAAAAATAAGTTGCCTATATTTATGTTGGTGTATCTCTGGGCTCTCTTTTATGTTCCATTAATTTGCCTATTTTAGCAATACCATGCTGTCTTAAACTGTAGCTGTGTAGAAGGATTTGAAGTTCAGTAGTGTCAGTCTTCCGGTTTTATTCTTCAATATTGTGTCAGCTGTTCTGGATCTTGTGCCTTTCAAAATCCAGAGCTGTATAGTCAATTTGTCGATATCCACAGACTAATTTCCTGGGGTTTTGGTTGAGATTACACTGGATCTATAAAAATAGTTGGGAATAACTGACATCTTAATCTTGAGTTTTCCTATTCATGAATATGGGATATATATGTGCTTATTTAGTTCTTTTATGTTTTTGTCAGAATTTTGTCTTATTTCTCATAAAGACCCCACATATATTTTGTTAAATTTATAGCTAAGTATTTAATTTATTTATGATAATGTAAATGGCATTGTGTTTTATTTTTAAATATTTTTATTAAAAATATAATTAGCATACAATATTATCTTAGTTTTAGGTGTACACCATAGTTATTCAATATTTATATACCTAAAGAAGTGATTACCATGATAAATCCAGCAAACATCTGACACTGTACAATGCTGTCACAATATTATTGACCATATTTCTTATGCTATACCCTATATCCCCATGACTACTTTGTAACAACCAATTTGTACTTTTTTTTTTTAAAAGTTTATAGCAGAGGATAGTTTATTAGGGTAGAAAGTAACAGCTCTCAAAACGAGAGGGGTGTCCCAATGGGGTTGCCCCCCAATTGGTACTTCTTAATCCCTTTCCTCTTTTTCAACCACCACTCCGTCTCTCCTCCCATCTGGCAACCATCAAAATGTTCTCTGTATCTATGAGTTTGTTTCTGTTTTGTTTGTTTATTTTTGTTCTTTAGATTCCACATATAAGTGAAATCACATTGCATCTGTCTTTCACTGTCTGACATGCTCCATTGAGCACAATACCCTCCAGGCCCATTCATGCTGCTCCAGATAGCAAGAACCCATTTCCTTCCTAGACCAAGCAATGTTCCACTGTATTTACTGGGGGTGCCAAAAAAATGAAAATTTGGATGCTTTGATCAACATTGCTCAAGCAGTAGTTCACCTTAATCAGAAGTGTCTGGACACTGATGGTAACAACTTTGAGCACCTCTTGTAATTGCAGAAGTCAAACATGACTTGTATTCATCTTTTGTTGCCAGTATATATTGAGTATTACAATTTTAATAGTTTTTTTTTCCTTTCTTAAAATGCGTATACAATTTTTTGGCACCCTCTGTATATACCACCTCCTCTTTATCTATTCTTCTATCGATGGACACCCAGGCTGCCTGCACATCCTGACCATTGTAAACAATGCTGTAGTGAAGATACTTGTATGGATGCACACATCCCCTCGAAGTAGCATTTGAGGTTTGTTTGGATAAATACCAGGAAGTGGGATTACTGGGTTCTTCTTTGTCTCTTGTGATAGCCTTTGTTTTAAAGTGTATTTTGTGTGGTATACGTATTGTGACCCCAGCTTTTATTTTACTTTTCCATTTTCATTTTCATGAAATAACTTTTTCCATTCCTTTACTTTCAGTCTCTGTGTGTCTTTTAATCTGATGTCTTTTATAGGCAGCATATGTAAGAGTTTTGTTTTGTTATCCATTCAGCCAACCTATATTTTTTATTGGAGTATTTAATCCATATACATTGAAAGCAATTGTTGGTAGATTTGTAGTTATTGCCATTTTATCATTCATATTTTTTACCTCCCCCCCCCCCATCTTAAAGAAGTCCCTCTAACATTCCTTGTAATACTGGTTTGGTGATGAACTCCTTTAGCTTTTTCTTATCTGGGAAGCTCTTTATTTATCCTTTGATTTTAAATGATATCCTTGCTGTCAAGGGTAGAGTACCCTTGGTTGTAGGTCCTTGGTTTTCATCACATTGAATATTTTGTGCCAGTCCCTTCTGGCCTGCACAGTTTCTGTTGAGAAGTCAGCTGACAGTCTTATGAGAGCTTCCTGGTAGATATCTAACAGCTTTTCTCTTGCTGCCTTTAGGATTCTTTCTTTGTCTTTAACCTTTGCCATTTTAATTGTACTGTTTCTTGGTGTGGACCTGTTTGGATTCATTCTGTTTAGGACCGTTGGCCCTTCCTGTGCTTCTATGTCTATTTCTTTCACCAGGTTAGGAAAGTTTTCAATCATTATTTCTTCAAATAGATTCTCAATCCCTTGCTTTCTTTCTTCTCCTTCTGGTATCCCTATGATGTAAATGTTGTTATTGTTCCAGAGGTCTCTTAAACTAGCTTCATTTTTTAAATGCTTTTTTCCTTTTGCTGTTCTGAATGGGTGTTTTCTGCTACTTTGTCTTCCAAATTGCTGATTTGATCCTCTGCTTAATCTGGTCTCCTGGTGATTCCTATTAGTGCATTCTTCATATCTGTTGTTATATTCTTCACTTGTGACTGGTTCTTTTTTATACTTTCTATGTCCTTTTTTATGCTTGCTATCTCTCTGTTGAAGTTCTTACTAAGTTTCGTGAGCATCCTTGTAACTATTGTTTTGAACTCTGTCTCTAGTAGGTTGCTTGTCTCCATTTTGTTTAGTTCTTTTTCTGGAGTTTTCTTATGTTTTTTCTTTGGGGACATGTTTGTTTTCTCATTTTGACTGCCTCTCTGTTTCTATGTATTAGGTAGATCTGCTATATCTCTCTGTCTTGCTGGGTGGCCTTATGTAGTAGGGGTCCTGTGGGGCCCAGTGGCACAGTCTCCCTCGTCACTTGGGCCGGGTGCACCAGGAGTGTCCCTTGTGTGAATTGTGTGTGCCCTCCTGTTATAGTTGAGCCTTGATTGCTGTTGGCATGTCAGTAGGTGGGATTGACCCTCAGTTGACTGGCTGTGAGGTTTGGCCACATCCACAGCTTATGGGCTGCTGTGTGGGGGGCTTACCCCATAGAGTGGGATTTGCCCTAGCAGGCTCTGGTGCCTATTGAGACCACCCATTGTGTGTGTCGCTTATGGTATTAATCGTATGGTGTTCTGCTGTGATCTGAAGCCAACCTCCAAGTACGTTGGTTATGGGACCTTTTGGGAGAGGCTCCGGTGCAGGCCCAGGTGACCCACTGCCTCTGACCAGCTGGGGACAACCTGGTAGGAGCTATAATATAATGTGATCTGCAGTTGTTCACTGCTGTGCTATACCTGTAGAAGTGTGGGAGAAGGCACACTGCAAACTGAGGATGGCTGCCACCAGTACCAGGTCTGGGGTAGCTCCACAAAAAGCCAGGACACTGCAAGGCCTGCTGCCACCTGCTGGCCTCCATAAGGTTTAGCCACTGGTAAAGCCTCCTGCGGTACCAAGTTGGGTGAGGCAGGGTCCCAGTGATTCAGCAGGATGGAGCAGCAGAGTTCACCATGCCAGTCAGATTCAGATTTGGCCTATGGGGGCAGGTTCAACACAGGAAAGATGGCACCCACCTGCCAGCTACACAGGAGAAGGGCTCCACACAGGCAAAATAGGGACTATCCTTCCAGTCCTCACCCCAAAGTTACACAACTCAGTCTCTCCCCATATGTCTCTAACACTCTCAGAGTCACTGTCCTTCCACTGGAGCCCAGGGTGAGTGGTTTCATGGACCCCTTAAGAGGATGTCAGGGTTTCTCACAGCCTTCTGTCCTATCTGGACAGTGGGTATCCCCTATTTTTCACAGCCAGAAGTTGTGGGGGCTCCTCCTCTGGCACCAGCATTCTGGGCTGGGGAGCCTGGTGGGGGGTGTGTGGGGTCTCTCACTCCTTCTTGGGGAACCTCTGTTTTTCAATTGCCACACATAGGTGTGGGGCTAGCCTGTTTCACATCTCTGTCCCTCCTGGCCTCAACATGGTTTCTTCTTTATATCCTTAGTTATAAAACTCCTGTTCGGCTAGACTTCAGATGGTTCTCCAGGTTGATTGTTGTATAATTTAGTTTTAATTTCAATGTGTTCACAGGATAAAGCAAGCACAGCATTTACCTACTCTGCCATCTTGGATCTTTTCTAAATGTCATTGTGTTTTAAATACAAATTCCAATTGTTTTTTGCTGGTATGAGGGGTGCAATTGACTTTTTTGTTAACTTTTTTTTTTCTGCAACATTACTATAGGCACTTATTAGTTCCAGAAAAAAATTTTTTATCAATTCTTAAGGATTTCTACATAGATAGTCATGCCATCCAAGAACAAAGTCAGTTCAATTTCTTTCCTCCCAATGTGTGTACCATTTCTTTCCTTTTCTTGTCTTATTGCATAAACTAGGACTGCCAGTATAATGTTGAATAGAAGTGGTGAGAAGAGACAACCTTGCTTTGTTGTGACTGTTGTTACAAATTACCACAAACCGGTGGCTTTAAAACAACAGAAATTTATTGTCTTCCAGGCCTGGAAGCCAGAATTCCAAAATCAAGGTGTCAGCAGGTCCACACTCCCACCACAGCTCTAAGAGAAAATGCATTCCTTGCCTCTTCCAGCTCCTGATGGCTACTGGAGTGTCTTGGATTGCAACACTATCATTTCAGTCTCTGTCTCCCTGGTCACAGTGGCTTTCTGTTCATGAGCCTATGTTATTTTCCTTATTTCTCTCTTATATGGACAATTTGAATGGTATTTAGGGCCTACTCAAATAATCCAGGGTAATCTCCTCATCTAAAAAAAAAATTAATCTAGTTATAGCTCCAAAGACTCTTTTTTCCCCCAAATAAGCTAACATTTATAAGTTTTAAGAATTAGGACTTGATATCTTTGGGTGACCATTATTCAATCTACCACAGTGATGTTACGGAGAAAGCACCCAATTTCCCATCATTAAATATAATGTTGTGTTGGCTGTATGTATTTGTAGATTTCCTTATCTAGTAGAGAAAGTTAACTCTATCCCTAGTTTGCTGAGAGTTTTTATTATGAATGAGGACAGAATTTTCTCAAATGCTTTTGCTATCTCTATTGATCATAGGATTTTTCTTCTTTAGTCTGTTGATATAATGAGTTACATTAATAGGTTTTTGAATATTTGAACAGCATTGTATACCTGGAATAAAACCTACATATTCATGGTGTATAATTATTTTTATACATTGTTGGATTTGATTTGCTAACATTTTGTTCGAAATTTTTATGTCTATTTTCATGAGTGATATTGATTTCTAGTTTACAGTTCTGGTAATATCTTTATGTGGCTTAGGTATTAGGATGATAGTAGTGTTGCAGAATGACTTAGAAAGCATTCCCTCTGTTTCACTTTTCTGAAAGAGACTGTAGATAATTGGTGTCATTTTTCCCTGATAGAATTCACCAGTGAAGCCATCTGGGCCTGATGCTTTCTGTTTTGGGGATTATTATTTATTGATTCAGTTTCTTCAATTGATTGATACAAATCTATAGAGATGATCTATTTCTTCATGTGTGAGTATTTTTCTTTCAAAGAGCTGGTCCAGCTTATCTAAGTTATCAAATTTAAGATCACAGAGTTGTTCATAATGTTTCATTATTATCTTTTTAATGTCCATGAGATCAATAGTGATGACCTCTCTTTAATTTCTAATATTATTAATGTGTATCTTTCCTCTTTTTTTCTTGGTTAGTTTAGCTAGAGGTTTATCAATTTTATTGATCTTTTTAAAGAAAAAGCTTTTGGTTTTGTAAATTCTCTCTAATTGATGCCTTATTTTCAATTGAATTGATTTTTGCTCTAATTTTCATTACTTCTGATTAGGTTTAAGTTGGTCTTCTGTCTCTGGTTTTCTAAGGTAAGAGTTTAGCTTATTGGTTTTAGATATTTCTTCTTTCTTCTTTTCAAATATATATATTCAGTGCTATGAGTTTTGTACTAAGCACTGTTTTCCTTGCATCCCACAAATTTTGACAAGTTGTATTTTCATTTATATTTATTTCAAAATATTTTTAAAAAAATTTTGAGATTTACTGTTTGACTCATGTATAAATTAGCAGTGTGATGCTTAATCTCTAATTACTTTAGAGTTTTCCAGATAGCTTTCTATTATTGATGTCTAATTTAATTCTAGTGTAATGTAAGAGCAAATGTGTGATTACTCTTTTAAAAAAATTTAAGATGTGTTTTATGGCCCAGGATGTGATCTGTCTTGGTGAATGTACTATGTTAGCTTGAAAAGAATTTGTAATTCTGCTATTGATAATGAAGTATTCTATATATTATATGTTCATTAGACCCAGTTGATTGATGATACTGTTCTGTTTAACCATATACTTACTGGCTGCCTGCTGGGTCTATCAATTATTGATAGAGGGTTGTTTAAGTCTCTAACCATAAGAGTGAATATTTCTATTTCTATTTGCAATTCTAATTGTTTTGCCTCATGTATTTTGATATTCTACTTTTAGTTGCACACATTAAGGAGAATTTTATTTATTTATTTATTTATTTATTTATTTATTTATTTATTTAAGTGCTGACTTCTTTATCATTATGTAATGCCCCCTTCATCAGTAATAGGTTTTCTTGTTTTGAAGTCTACTTTGTCTGAAATTAATATAGCTACTTCAGCATTTTTCTTTTTCTTTTTTGATTGGTGTTAGCATGATATATCTTCCTACATCCCCTTACTTTTAATATATCTGTATCATTATATTCCACATAGGTTACTTGTAGATTACACATAGAGTTGAATCCTGTTTTTTATTTACTCTGTCAGTCTACATCCTTGATTTGTGTTGTTAGAACATTTACATATGAAGTTATTATTAATATAGTTAGAGTAATAGCTACTAGATTTGTAATTTGTTTCTTGTCTTTTCACTTGTTCTTTGTTTATTTTAAAAAAATCTTCTTTGGTCTTAATTGAGGATTTTGTATGATTCTATATTTTATCCTGTATTAACAAAAATCAATTATTTTCTAAAAGTTTCAGTGCTTGTTTTCATTTACACTTCCAACTAATTTAAATCCCCTTTCAAATAATATTATACTGCTTCATGGGTAGTATGTATTCTTTATAACCAGGTATTCTCTATTTCTCTCTCCTGTCCCTTATAAAATTGCTCATTTTCATTTCATTTATGCATATGCCATAATCATCTAAAACAATGTTTCTTATTGTTATTTTGAACTGCTCTATATTAGATTAAGAATAAGAGAAACAAAATATTTTATTTTACTTTCCTTATTTTTTTCTCTGCTCTCCCCCTCACCATCTTTTTTTTTTTGTAGGTAAGATTTCTGACCTTTCATTTTTCAATTCTCTGAAGAACTTCGTTTAACTTTTGCAAGGGGACATGACTAGTGACAAATTCCTTCAGTTTTTATTGGTCTTAGAAAGCTTTTATTTCTCTTTCAATTTTTAATGATACTTTTGCTGGATACAGAATTTGGTTGGTGAATATTTTTTTCAATATTTTAAATGTTTCACTCTATTGTCTTCTTGACTGCATCATTTATAGCAAGAAGTCTGACCAGTCCTCCACAGATAAGGAATATTCTTCCTCTCTATGCTTTCAAGTTTTTCTCTTTGTCTTTGGTTTTCTGCAGAATATGATATGCCTAGTTATAGATATTTTGGAAATTATTATGCTTGGTGTTCTCTAGGCTTTTTGAATCTATGGTTTGATATATATCATTAATTTTGAAAACTTCTCAGCAATCATTATAACAAATTTCTTCTGATTTTTTTGTTTTTCTTCTCTTTTTGGTATTCCCATTACATCTTTTTTAATTTGTCCTACAGTCCTTGGATGTTCTTTTCTATTTTTTCTCTTTGAATTTCAGTTTGGGAATATTTCTGTGGGCATGCCTCACTGATTTTTGGCTATGTTCTGTTTACTGATAAGCCCATCTAAGGCATTCTTCATTTCCATTATGGTGTTTTTCATATCTATCATTTCCTTTTGATTCTTTGAGTTTCCATCTTTCTGCTTACATTACCCATCTGTTTTTGCATGTTGTCTACTTTTCCAGTAGTTTTTTAAAAAAATATATTAACCATAGTTTAATTCCTTATATGATAATTCTAAAATTTTTGTCATGTCTGAGTCCATTTCTGGTGCTTGCTTGGTCTCTTTAGGCTGTTTTTTTTTTCCCCTTGCCTTTTAGCATGTGTTGTGATTTTTTTTTTGAAAGCCCAAAATGATGTCTCAGGTTATAAGAATTTATATCAGAAGGCTTTTATTATGAAGTACTATATTAACCTAAGACCTGGACTGTGTTTGTTTGTTGTAGCTATAAGTATGTTTTTTTCTCCCATCTTTTTCGGGTTTCCCTAAGAACTAACTCCTTTGTAAATAGAGTCTATGTCTTTCAACTCTCAGTTATATTCCATTGTTATTATACTAGAGCCCTGTTCATGTGATGACAGGTATTGGGGATAGGTACTCTTCTACAATGGTATGATTAGATCTCAGGTGTTTTTTTTTTTATATTTGTTTGTTTGTTTTAGTGGGCCTTATTCTCCAGGCTGTGATCTTTAGAAGCATTTCATAACTTTTTTTTCCCTTGGGGAGGATTGGCTCCTATGGTGAGTCAGGAAAACTAGAAGGGGCTAGAATTGGCTGATTGCCTGCCCCCAAAGTCAGATAAAGCTGTGATAAAAATAGAGTCCCAAGGGTGGCAGGCCTCTATTATGAGAAAGTCTGGGAAATTTACAAAACAGTTACTTTTTCTCCTCCTCTGAAGGGGTTTTCTCAAATCTTCATGATGAATGAGAACATGAAGGGAGTTCTTGGAGGTAAAACTCACAAAAGTGGATTTGCAGTAAGAATGGGCCCCTAGGAGTTTTTAATTTTCAAGCTAGTTCACACTGAGCCTCCAGCGTTTGTTAAAATTATCATTTCTGTGTTCCTGTCAATGACTAGCTCCTTCTACTTTAGCTTCAAGGAAGATGATCTTGGCTGTGTTCTTTGTATGTACCTGTCTCTCCAGATTGTGGGGGTGGCGGTTTGTAGTGTAATTTCAATTCTCTAAGAAAAGCATTGATTATTCAGTTGGTTTGCCATTGTTTTGTTGTTGTGAAGATGCAAGTGATGGCTTCCAACCTCTTTACATGTCCATCCCAAGAAATTTTCATGCACGTAGTTGATAGAGAAAACCTGAACCAGAAATCTGTTCAATCTGTTAATATATAAATGGGCATTTTCTTATGTTTTCATTAATTTCTTGCTCACCACCATGGCTTCAGCAGATGATTAAGATGTGACTAGATTTTTTTAAGTAAATAAAAGTTCTAGATGCTGTGCCTTTTGTACTTGAAACAGGAATTTAAAACTATTTAAAATCACTTGTTCAGTTGTTACATAAACACTCTTGGGACATCTTCATTTACTGGGGCAAATTCTCTCACAAGTTTTACATCTTGTAGACTTTCAGACACAGATGGGTCTCAACTGAATGCCCTGATAGTTTTTGCTCCTTTATTCTCATTATTTTAGGTCTGAAGAAAATGTTTGTGTGTGTGAATGTCTGGTCTTTTCACAAAATAAGCAAGTTGTTTTAGAATGCGTGTCCTGGGCTTCTATAAGGGGACATTGGAATGTAAGAAATAATAAACTAAAATCTCTCCAAACTACTGCTTAAACCTACCCTGATGGTTACCTTGGAGAATGATAATTACTGCCTTGATCTTTAATTTGTTTGTAGGAACTAACTTAATTTATGTACACATAAATGGACGTCAAATTTCAAAACCACAGATTACAAGGGCTTTGTACACAGTCACCTTAGGAGTCATGCTGAGATACCACAAGAATAATGCATGTCAGCTTGGTTCTCTTTACTGGCTTCTGTGACCAGGACAACATCTGTGACCTCAAAGAACTTTCCATTTAATGGGACATAAGACAAATGTCTACTGCACGTTTTATACAAGACCACCAGAAAACCCTGTTGATGAAACAAAGCTATACTTTGGGACCTAATGCAGAAAGGAATATGCCACTTTGACAGGATCTGAATAGTTTCTCCAAATAGGGAAATCAGGAGCACATTTATGGAGGTTAGGGTTTGAGCTGGGTGATTTTAAAACAAATATTGCAGGTCAGGTAACTGACTAGAATTGGGCAGAGTTAGGACAAAATAGCTTTGTGGTGATGCAACAGAAAGTTGAGCATCTTGAAGCATCCTTGACGAATAAACCGATCACCTTGCCATTTTAAGCTATTTTAATTAGTTCATATTTTTTGTTCCAAAATCCTTATCCAGTTAAATGAAAGAAAAGGAACTTTCTCTTCCTTGCTACTCTTTTTATTTTTTTAATAATTAGATAAATGTAATGAAATTTTTTCTTGCTATTCTAACATAATTCTCTTTGGGATGCAAATAAAAAAAAATTTTTTTTTCCTAAATCAAAGTTATAGACCTTTTTAATGAAAGCAATTGTGGTTGCATTCATCCATGCTCAAATCACAGACATGAGTGTTTTCGCTTAACTTTTCAATGCTTAGGTTGAGCTGGGCCACATCTGCTGTCTGGGCACATAGACCTGATGTGTGCATACTTCTAATGGCTAATTCTTAAAGACTTGTCTGTGTTGGACCTTAATACATTGAAATTCCTTGAGTCATCCCGAAAGATTCCGAGAGACTGCTTGTTCTCTATTTTAATACATTTGTGCTCTTTTCAAGTTATTTGAAATAGCTGGGATATTGTTTTCATTTTGGGATGATTTGTTGTTGCTGTTGTTATGATATATTTTTGTTATAAATATATTTTTGTTTCCATAAAATTCAACCATTGTAAACATAGCTTATGACCACTATTCTCAGATGTGCAAAGGGAAGTATAACATTCAATTGGATATACTCACATAATAAATGTTACGTTTGTTTCAGTCATCCCATATATGATACATTCTTAGGTAAATATTCAGGTAAAACTTTTCTGTCTCTTCCTCAAATATTTATTGAGTGACACCTATGTAGATGGAAATATATTTTCTAGGTGCTGACAATCTGAAGTTGGAAAGTCGATGGTAAACAGAATGGAACCAATGCCTGTCCTTAGGGAGCTTATAATCTAGTGAGGAAGAAAGATGTTAAACGAAGAACGAGATATGTAAGTTTAGTATTAGAACTCTGGTAAGTGGCATGAAAGAGAGTGATCTGATATTATAAAAGCATATGATCACAATAACATACCAGGTTAAGAAAGGTTTTTAATAAGGATATGAAAGTTGAACTGAGAGTAGAAGGAAGATAAGGAGGCTGGAAGGAATAGAAGATAATGAGGCAAGAATGGTCCAGGTAGAGCAAACTAGAACTCATATACCTCTCAGGACTGCTAAAATGTAATTTTTCATTAGTTGTGTTCTTTAAATTGTCTTCTTTAAATATTTATTATTTTAGTGAGATTATATAAGCACTTTTTCATACTTAATCTATAGAAAGATGGAATGATTTTATCAATTTCTCTAAATGTTTCAGAACTGTACTCTTTGTGATTTTAAACATTTGTGAAAGATCTTTTAACATGTCCTTCATAAAGACTAAGCTCATTTGCATACTTGCCAACAGAAATAGTGCTTTCACATTAAATAAAGAAACTTAGAACTTAGGAGGCACCATTATGTTAATTGCTGCCTTGATATGGTTATTTACTGTCATTTTGTTTATTGGCAATGACTAAAATTACACCAGCAGTATAATCAACCTCAAGAATAGTGAGGCTTTTCTTTTAATCACAAAAATTATACTTCTAATTTAATAAAATCTGTTCTAAAAGAGAACTTGATATTAATTCAAGGAAATAGGAAGTTTTTAAAATTTTTATCCTGTGCTTATGCAGTACATTACAGAAATGCCAAAAATCTCTAAATCTTAATTTTCCAGCTAAATGAAAGGTAGTGACAAAATTGCCTGTGTAAGCAACTTATTTTTTACCATAGAAGTTCTCTTTATGTAAATTTTGTGTTTTGATTATAGTGGTTTATGAAGTCAGATATGTGTAGTTTTTACATCAATCCATTGTTTATCCTGTTAGAGAAATAATGGCCACATTAGCTACATATAGATGAGCCAGTTAAATTCAAACTGAATTCTTCATCACCCATTATTTTGATAGTGCCTCCAAGGACCAATTCAAAGGATGCAACTTGATTTACCATCATTGTCTGTCCTCTGCTTTTGTTAGTGGTGAATGGATGGAGCTCTAGAGTTGCACTCTCCAAACCGTGGTGCTTATTTGTACCTGACAGGTGTCTATGGGGACATTTGCAGTTGGAGATGTCTGTCTTGATTGGTAGGTCCATCCACTTCCCTCTCTACTGAGCTTAGGGACTATAGTTCTAACATTTGTCTTTTTTTTTTTAAGATTTTTATTGGGGAATTGGGGGGATGGGAACAGTGCTGGGGAATTGGGGGAAGGGGAACAGACAAGTTGCTGTCGTTTT
Source organism: Hipposideros armiger (assembly GCF_001890085.2). Lineage (NCBI taxonomy): Eukaryota > Metazoa > Chordata > Mammalia > Chiroptera > Hipposideridae > Hipposideros > Hipposideros armiger. The sequence goes on from NW_017731537.1 coordinate 359,467, forward strand.
GTTCTTCAGTCTGGTTGTGGAGGACGTTGCTTCACTGGCCCAAGTTGGCACCATCATTGCGCTCTTCCCGGGCGAGGCAGATCAGTCGCCGGCTTCTGGACGGCCACTCACTGCGGCTGCTGGCCGCTCACGCTGGCTGCTGGCTACACACAGTAGCCCATGGCAACCCACTGCCACAGGGGCTGCAGTCTACACCGTCACCAGCGACTCACGGCAGCCCAGCTCCAGGTTGAGCTGTTGTTCAGCATCTTAGCTGTAGAGGGCAGTGTCACTGGCCCTCATATGTGGGATCCGAACCGGGGCCCTCTGGCATCCCAAGCCAGTTCTTAACCATCACGCCACTCGGCCGGCCCCTAACATTTGTCTTTATGACCTCAGACTCAGTTTGTACAAAAGTGACCATTTAGTGATATCCTCATCCTCACTAAAGTTCAGAACTTCCAGAGAGTCCTTTGGTTCATTTTTGGAGTCCTCAGGCCAGTCACCCTCCCTATACCTCGGGATTTGATGAGTGGACTTTGGGAGAATTGGTAGAGTATGAATAAAAGGAAACTCATCCTTACCACTCCCTATGGGTGCCCTGCACCCCAGGCAGTCCCAAAAATATTGCTTTCACTGATGTGTGATGATTTTGCTGAATATTATCTGGTCCCCCAATTCTGCACATCTTTGCACATCTCTATGATTTATGGCCAAGCCGTGTGTCCCTGGCCCACCCTGCCTTCCCTCATTCTCCCACCTTGGCTAAGAGTTGCCTTTTTTGCCTTCTGCACTTTGAGCCTCGTTTCTAAGTCTATTTGTCAGATTCTGCCTCATATTGGAATTAATTATATAAGCACCACTTATCTCTAACTTCCTCAAGGGCAAAGTTATAATCTTGTTTGTTTTTGTGTCCTTCAGAGCACTTACATCTACCTGACCATCAGTCAAGCGTTCTGGAGTTGACTAGACTGTGAAAGGCAGTATTGCAGAAGGGCGTAGAGCTTGAGCTTGGGAGCCAGGCTGACTGGACCTAGATCTCAGCTCTACCAATTAGTTTCCTGATTAGCTTATTGTGAGGATTTAATGATACAATACACATATAGTACTTACTATTACACCTGGAGTTTAGTAAGTGTTCTAAAAATGTTAACAGGCATGATGGACAGGAATTCAGAATGTGCAGGAAGCCTAAACGTTAGTCTACCGTTTTACGTAGTCACAGATGTTGTTTATTAGTTCTGTGCTAGATGCTATGCTGATTGCTGAGACTGCAGAAATGAATGCTAAATACCTTTGTAACGTAGAAGGGAAGGATTAATACCACCAATAAGAGCTCGGCATGGTTTATCATAGGACTTTATTGTGGCAGTGATGTGGTGAAGCAAATTCCATGGTATTGGAGAGCATGTGTACCATAAAATGAGTATCATTTGACCCTGATATCTACTAAGCACTTGATAATGGCTAAGGACCTGGATTTTAACACCAATAAGTGAAATTATTTTTAGATTACTTGTAATCTCAGGTTTAGCCAATTTCTAACTCCTTGATGAACAAGCCTATTATCAGAGATGCTAATAGGGAATAACATAAACTAAGGTTTTAGTTCCTTGTCTTTCTGTGTTAGCCTGTCAGTGATAATAAGCTAATATTGACCTCAAAGATGGGCAGAAGGTAGGTGGCTCCCAAACAGCAATTGTCTGCTATATCATTCAATGAATTCTTGATAGTATACAACAGGAAAAATACCTCCTGTAGGTTAGACATGAGTTCTGTTCAGCTGATTTGGGTAGAGCATCCTGCTTTGTCTATTTGGAGACCTTTGAAACCTGTCCTTTAATGCTCTTTGTATCTCCTATTGAAATACGAGCATTATTTGTACAGTCTGCTGTGCAACATGGTTTAATATCAAGATAGGCTTTCTCTGAGAAGATAAAATCCTTTCCAGTGTTCATCCCTGGGCTTCTGTGTGGACTCTCTCTACTTCTGCTGTTATCTCCTTCCCTCCTATCTCGCTCCCATACTTTGAAATGGCCAAAGCGGAACTAATCTCTGAAGCTGAACATACAGCCCTGCTTTGAATCATGGCCCATTTTAATTTGTGTTTTTTTCTACCTAATTTTTTGCTGAAAAATCCTTCCATTTAACTTTTAATAGAGGTCATCTTAGGAACAATATTTCATAACCAGTGCCAGATTTCAAAGTTTTGCGTTTATATGATAATTTACAGTCCAAGTGCTTTCATATTTGCATGTGCATTATGAGTTCTCCTGCCTGTTCCCTGAAAGGGGAAACTGCTTCCCTCTCCCCATATTGCAGGTGAGGACATCGAGGCCAATGCCTAGGCTAGCGAAAATGTGAACGTATTTCATGAAGTCAGAACTACCTCACTGTGCAAGCCATAGAAACTCACTCAAAATAACTTTAAGCAAAATAAAGACTTTATGTTAAGGACACAGGTCCGTATCAATGCAACAGAAAACAGAGCGTCAGCAGGGCCTCACCAGGAAATCGGGGCAGAACTGCAGTCACAGTCTGATCTCTGCTCTGCTGGTCTTTTTCTCTGTTTGCCAGGCTTCTGTTTCTCTTTGCCTTGGCCCTGCGTGCCTGCATGGCATGGCCTCCTAGGCTACCTACTTGGTCTCCATCACCTGAGTTCATTAGATCAGCAGAGGCACATTCATCTCTTGCATTCCAATTCTCAGTTCTCTAGATGGAGCGAATCTGATTGGCTGGCCCGGTGGGTCAGCTGTGCACCCTGCCATTGCAGTTCTAGGTGTATATGGAGGTGTCTAGGGTTGTAATGGACTACAGGTTCAGCGCAGGCTCATCCATAAATATGTAACTACTTAATTTTTTATGATTTGGAATACATTTTTTTTAAATGAAGGTAGTCATTTTTCCTTCTGATTTCCCAAAACACTTTGTGGAGTCCTCCCTTAAACTCTTACTTTGTCTTAATACATTTCTGTCTGTCTCTGTCACTAGCCTGTGAGCTCCTTGAGGACCATGATTATGTGTAACTCAACCTTCTGATTCTCAGTGCCTGGCACAATGCTAACGTATCATAAGTGACGGTTAAATACTGGTCACATGAAGATACAGATAAAAGGTTAACTGTCTCTGTTAAAAGGTATCTCTGTGTGCTCCCACATTTGTAAAATCAGTTTTGTATTTAAATCATAAACAACTAAAAGTGATGTAGGCCAAAATGTCTGCCTAAAGTGATGAACAAAAGCACCTTTTATACTGTTGAGATGTGCTGACCCATAATGCAGCCACAGAGCACTAGGAAAACATGGAGACCTGCCTGGAAACAGCCAGTGGGTGAACCCCAACGGGCGACCTGCTGGTCAGTGGGAGAAAACTATTTCTAGTTCTAAGCAACTGTAGAATCTCAAATGAGTAGACAGTAAAATTCTAGTGATTGAATATACCAGCTTAAAGTTTCAAATAATTTGAAGATGTGGCAAACTGAAAATATCTTGAATACTCATATTTATTTCCTTAGCTGTCTCTTTTAGTTATTTTTATTTTGAAAGTATTTATTGCTTAAAACTGTAGTAGTTTTCTATTACTGCCATACCAGATTACCCAAAACTTAGTGACTTAAGGCAACAAAAACTATTGTTCTAGAGCAGCGGTTCTCAACCTGTGGGTTGCGACCCCTTTGGGGGTCAAATGACCCTTTCACAGGGGTCGCCTAAGACCATCGGAAAACACATATTTTCGCAGGTTTTAGGAACTGAGACACTGCTCCTCTATCTGTCTCCAGGCGCGTCCGCCCACATGCAGATACGCCCACATACGAGTACCCGGCTTTAAGACAAATTTTCATTTATTTGTAATTAGAAATAAATATTTCACAATATATAATTACATATTGTTTTTGTGATTAATCACTATGCTTTAATTGTGTTCAATTTGTAACAATGAAAAAACATCCTGCATATCAGATATTTACATTATGATTCATAACAGTAGCAAAATTACAGTTATAGAGTAGCAACGAAAATAATTTTATGGTTGGGGGTCACCACAACATGAGGAACTGTATTAGGGGGTCGCGGCATTAGGAAGGTTGAGACCCACTGTTCTGGAGGGTAGGAAAGTCTGAAACTCCTCATGGGGCTAAAATCAAGGTGTTGGCAGGGCTGTGTTCCTTCCTGGAGGCTCTGCGAAAGGATCCATTTCTTTGTCTTTTCCAGCTTCTAGAAGCTGCTAGCATTCCTTGGCTTCGGCCCTTCCTCCATTTTCAGTGCCAACCAGTGTGGGTCAAGTGCTTCTTACGTCTTATCACTGTGACCTCTTCATCCTCCATCTTCAATCTTTTAAGGACCCTTGTGATTACACTGGACTCACCGAGATGATACAGGGTAATCTCCCTACTTTAGGGTCCTCTGATAAGCAACCTTAACTTCAACTACAAACTTAATGCCCTTTTCCATGTAATAATACAGCACATTCAAAGGTTCCAGGGGGTGTACATCTTTAGGGGATCAATGTTCTGCTGACCATACCTCATTATGACATAGTCAGCTACTATAGAGGATATAAAGGTAAATGATATATTACAATCAAGGAAGCTTATTGTTTAATGTAAAAGGCAACTCGATAATATATTGTAATTTTATCTGGTGACAAGTTCCCTGTCTCAAAATTTCCTCTACCACTTACTCAAATGTCCAGCTTCTCAGTCTCTGAATATGTCAGCCCTAGGTTATGTTTCCTAGCCAAAATTTTAGGGTCACCACTATTGAGCATCTAGTGTGTGTCAAGACTGATAGCCATTATCACTTTTTGACTAGACAAACAAATATATTCTAAATAAATTATGAAATAAAGTAATTTCTCCTAAAACTGTTAGTGATATGATCTGAGAATGAGAAGTAAAAATATTGCAAATTATTCCAACGTTATGTTATAGTTAACAAAATCAGTCTAAATGCTGTAAGAGGTACATATTCTTAAACATGAATATTATATTGAAAATTTTATGGTTTTGACTAATTTTTAAGAAGTTAAAGCAATAGAGTGTTAATGGCAGAACTTTTTTTTTCTTTTTGTTATCTTCTTTTTCCATTTAGCCTTCAAGGACAGGCTTGAGGATCTATGAATGAAATCCATAGTTAGCATTTAAATTTGAAGGTTATTTATTAAGTGACATTTTCGGTGCGATACAAAACCTCCCTCCTGGTTAGTGATTGCGTGAAGTCATTTTTAGTACGTGTGAAAGAGCAGTGAATCAGAATATTTATAGTTTAGAACTTTTAAAAATGTCCTTCAAATATGTGTTCATACAATAGCTTCATAGAATATCAAGTCCACATTTTATAGGACTTAGGCTAAATAACAAACTCAGCCTCAGTAAGTGAGTTTGCACCCATATGTTCTTAGTGGTTGACAATCTAAAAAAAATATAAAATGGCAGAAAAATAATGTGTTAGGAGCAATCTGGATTAGATGTTTTTGTTTCATTTGAATTGACTAATACTAATCCCTCAAATATTTGCTGAGTGAGTGAATTAATGATAAAAAAGGTAGAAAGTGCTAAGTATAGAAGAATAACCAGGTGCTTGTTATGGCCCAGAGCTTCCCAAACTGGGACCTGTGGAGGTCATTAGCATTGTGTCAGGAGTCCCATGGAGACACAGGGTGAACTTTGTGTAACTTCTTAGAAAGGAAGTGTTCTTAAATATTTGAAGGACCTAAGTTAAACATTTTACATGCTGAGTAATTTAGAATATGTTCCTGTTATTACAAAAATCATTTTATAAAAAAATCATTGTGAACAAAATTTGTACAAAATTTTTTATAATAGCATTTTTTCATTTAATTTTCACCAGATATTTGAAAACTTTTATTACATTAAACAACTTGCAATAATTTCCCATTGATTGTGTGTGTGTGTGTGTGTGTGTGTGTGTGTGTGTGAAATCAAATAGCTCTACACTTTTATTTTAGAAACAAATACTGTGATATCCTTCTTTCTTTTCCCTAACTTCCCACATCCCTTTTTAAACTGATTATTTTGGTATTTACCTTCAGATCTCTAAATAATGTTTTTATATTGCTACAGTTTTTTGTTTTTTAATTTTAAGCTTTTTCTATTAGTTTTCCACTATGGAAGCAGGGGACTTAACTATCCTTTATCCCTCCACTTGTATTCCACATGGTTCCCTTCCTTCTGCTCTTCATCCCAATATAGTTTTACTCTAATTTTTGTAAAATCAATATTCAACATTTATATTAGTGTACTATTTAAATGCCACTAAAGGTAAACCACGGAGTTCCTCCCATCACAGTTTCTTTCTGGCCTATTATTTTCTTTTAATATGTTTGGTTCTCTAAATGCTTATCATTATCAGCCCCAAATTCTTCACCAGTTGTCTCAATACCTTCCCCAAATGTTCACACACCTCTGGTGTTCTATCAGATTCGTATTCCTGAAGAAGCCTCTTCCTGGATCCTTGATCTCAGCTGTGCCTGGTGTACTCCATGCACAAGGGCATGGTGAAGGCAGTTTCCTGGCAATGGAGAGAAGGAGAAAGGATTTGGGGACCTGATTGTTTCTCTTTCCTTTTTTCTATCGTTTTGTTTGTTTGTTTGTTTTTGGAACAGTTTTATTGAAATATCACTCACGCACCATATAATTTGCCCATTTAATGTGTACAAGTCGGAAATTTTAGTTTGTTTACAGAGTTGTGCAACCATCACCACAGTCAATTTCAGAACATTTTCATCACCCAAAAAGAAACCCCATGTTCATTAGCATTCACTCGCCATTTCTCAATACCCTGCTCCCCACCAAGCAGTAGGCAATCACTAATCTACTTTCTGTCTGTATATATTGGCCTATTTTGGACATTTCGTATATGGAATTCCACATTGTGTAGCCTTTTGTGACTGACTTTTTCATTTAACATCATGTTTTCAAGGTTCATGTAAGTTGTAGTGTGTATCAGACACTTTATTTCTTTTTATTGCTAATACTATTCCATTTTATTTATCTTTTTATCAATTGATGGCTATATGAGTCCTTTCTTTGTTGGGGCAACTATGAATAATGCTGTTTTAATGTATAGAATTTATTTTTGTGGACATGTTTTCATTTTTCCTGGGTATATATGTAGGAGTGGAATTGCTGAGTCATATAGTAACCCTGTATTTAACCATTTGAGGAAATGCTTGAATGTTTTCCAAAGTGGATGCACCATTTCCATTACCACCAACAGTATGTGCGGGCTCTAATTTCTCCCCATTGTCACCTCTCGTTAATAACTGATTTGGTTATAGCCATCCTTGTGGGTATGAGGTATTACGTCAGTGTGCTTTTGATTTGCATTTCTCTTATAGCTAAAAATGTTGAGCATCTTTTCATGTGCTTACTGGCCATGTGTTTGGAGAAATGTCTATTTAGAGCCTGTTCCCATTTCTAAAAATTAGGTAGTTTATTTATTGAGTTGTAAGAGTTTTATATACAGGCCTACCTCATTTTATTGTGCTTTGCTTTATTGTATTCACAGATGTGTTTTTTTATAAATTAAAGGCAAGACCCTCCACCAGCAAAAAGATTTTGACTCACTTTCTTGTGCTACTTGCTTTATTGTGGTGGTCTATAACCTACAATATCTCTGAGGTATGTCTGGATACTACATGCAAGTCCCTTAGCAGATATATGATTTGCAAATATTTTCTCCAATTCTTTGGTTGTCTTCACCTACTTGATGGTGTCTTTGAAGCACAAACTTTTAAATTTTGGTGAAGTCCAGTTTATTTATTTTTGTTGTTACTATTGCTTGTGCTTTTGGTGTCATATCTAAGAAACCATTGCCTGATCTTGGTCACAAAGATTTACATCTATGTTTTTTTCCCCTAAGTTTTATATTTTGAACTCTTGCATTTAAATCTTTGATCCATTTTGAGTTAGTTTTTATGTATGGTGTAAGGTAGAACTTCATTCTTTTCCATGTGGATATCCACATGTACAAAGAACATTGTTAAAAAGATGATTCTTTCCCAGTTCACATATTTTTATAAAAGATATCAAAGCTCAAATACATTTCCTCCTTTGCTGATATGTACATGTGTGTTTTTCCTCTTCAGAGTGGGTGTTCCTTCTTCCTATCATTACGTGCTTCAGTAGAGAACTTTGGAAAGAATTTGTGTAACAAACAAACAAACAAACAAAACAATCAACAGATATACCCCAAACCAGAAGGTTCTGAAAAATAGACTTTTTATTGAAAGAAGCCATTGAAGAGATGCAAGGGAGGCACATATTAAGCTAGAAGTCAGGTTAGGTAATGTATTCTTAGTGGGATGATATTGTCCTCAAATAGATGAAAATCAGTTCTTGGGAACAATAAAAACCTTATTCTTTTCATGTGTTGTATAAAGCACAGATATACACATAGTACGTGAAAAGATACACAGGAAATCTGGGGTAGTAAAACTTCAAGGACCAATTAGGAAAATAATGTCTAAAAAGGCTCTCTTAGAGAGACAACAATAATTTTAAAAAGTTGAGTAATTTTACATTAGATGAAAATCAAAAATTCTTCAAAATTTCCTTGGAAATTTTAAGTGGCCCATGAAATACACATGATTTTTGTATATGACACTGTGCAGTAATTCTATGCACTTGAACATTTAAGAATCACTGAAATAAAGGAAGGGAGAAAAGGGGAATCCAACTGTCTGGGTATTGAATCCATTCCCAGTAAAGGCTTTGCAGGGATTTCTAAATGGTTCACCTGCACTGTTTTCTTTGTACTCTTTATATATAGACTGTCTGTTAACTTAATATCTTTTAATAAATTTTTCATTATTTCTCTGAAGATTAAATAAGACAGAGGAGCATGCACCTTATAGTAGTGAGGTGCGACGTGTGCATAGTCGGTTTTCAAATCTTTTCTTAAATTGAATATCCCTTATGATAACCCTCCTCTGTCGTACATTTTTTTTTCATGTTTGAAAGCTATAGTTTTTAGCCACTGGTTTTAATATGTCTCATGTAAACTAAGTTATTGGTAGAAAGGCTTTATTAGTGAATTTCCAGCTAAATGATTGAAACTCTCTATATCACTTTGAACCTATACCACTCTAGCCCTGCTTTTGACTTTGCTGCTTTATTATGTTTGTAGAGGAAAATGTTATATTTGCCTGCTAGGATGTCACAACCTGTAGAGTTTTAGGGAACGTTTTCCCCCAAGAGTTTAAGTATTGAATAGTAAGTATAAGTGGAAGATTTGGTGCAAGATTTTCTCTTTGGATTGATTTCTATTATCTTCCTTCCCTTTTTTGGTAAATACAGTTGAAGACAATGGCACATATTTTGTTGGAGGTATTAGCTAACCACCTAACAAATTTGATTTCAACAGATCAAAATGATTCAAAAGAAAAATATTTTAGATAATTGGTAAAGTTCCTAAAATAAGTCTAAAATGTTCCTAAAATAAATCTAAAATGTTTTTGATTAAAAAAAAAAGAAGAAAAGAAAGAAAGAAAGAAAGAAAGAAACTTTCACTTTCTCTGGACCAGTTTCCTGGGAATCTACAAAATTATTCCAGTGTGATCAGCTAGACTGTAAAGGAATAACATGTTGAAAAATGTGTGAAAGCCAAGTACTTTATTTCTTTAGTTTTCATTTTTTGATATAATTTATATACAAGGAAATACATCCATTTTAAATGTACCATGCATTGAATTTTATTAAATATATGCACCTGTGTAGCCACAGACAATATAGAATAGTTTCATCCTATCAAATATTTCCCCCATACCTTTTTGCAGTAAACCTCCTCCCTACCACCCCTAACCTTAGGCTTCCATTGACTTGCTCTCTGTCATTATGGATTAGGACTGGCTCTTCTAGAATTTCATATAAATGGAGTTATGTAGCATGTGCCTTTTTGTGCCTGGCTTCTTTTCTCATTCTTGTTACTGCATGTATCAGTAGTTTATTTCTTTTCATTGCTGAATAGTATTATGTAATTATACCACAACTTGTGTATGTAATCATCTGGTATTGGACATTTGGGTTGTTTCTAGTTTATGGCTATTATGAAAAAAGCTGTTATGATTTTTCATGTACAAGTCTTTTTGGAGAATGTGTTTGCATTTCCCTTGGGTAAATAATACCCAAAAGTGGAAGTACAGAATCACATTATGTATTTATAATTAACTGTATAAGAAATTGCCAACTGTTCTCTAAAGTGGTTATATCAGTTTATACTCCATCAGCTACATAAGAAAGTTCCAGTTGCTGCTTATCCTTGTCAATCCTTAACATTGTCAGACTTTTTAATTTTAACTTTTCTATTGGTTGTAGTTACCTCATTTGGGTTTTAATTTGCATTTCCCTAATGACTATTGGTAAGCATCTTTTCTTTTGGTTATGTCTTATTTTGTTCAATGCCATTTAAATTCTTTTGACTATTTTTAACTGGGCTATCTTTCTGTTGAGTTCTAAAAGTTGTGTATTATTCTGGATGTAATTCTACCATCATATATAATGTATGTATTGCAAATATTTTTTTCTGGTTTGTGATTTGCCTTTTTTTTAACTGTTTTTCAGAAAGCTAAAATTTTTATTAACTTTCATCAAATCCAAGTAATTTTTAGCTTTTTTGGTTTATGCTTTATATGTGCTAATGAATTTTTGTTTAATCCGAGGTTGTGAATATTTTCTCCTGCAATTTTTTTTAAAGTTTTATAGCATTAGCTTTGTTGCTTGTATCTATAATTAATTTGGAATTATTTTCTGTGTGTGGAGTGAAATGAGGTTTGAAATTTATTTCTTTTCTCTAAGGATAACAACCTGTACCAGGACCATTTGTTGAAAAAACTGTATTTTACCCATTAAAATACCTTGCCACCTTTGCTGAATTTATTGGTCATAAATCCATGGGTCTATTTCTGGATTCTCAATTTTGTATTGTTGAGCTATTTATTCTTACAATAACCATACTGTCTTGATTCCTATAGCTTTTGTTAAGTTATAAAACTAGGTAGTATAAGGCCTCAGACTTTATTCTTCTTTTTCAAAATTAT
>NW_017731537.1:374058-377337 GCF_001890085.2 Hipposideros armiger
GTAACAAACGACTTAGAAAAAAATATGTCATGACTTTTCTGACAACCCAATACTTTTTATGTTAACTGTGGATAAATAATAGTAGTAGCTTCTGCAGTTACTTTAAGAATTTAATGAGGTGATGAATGTAAAATACTTAGCCTAATTCCTGCATATTTTAAGTTTTTACTTACTTTTTTTAATCAAGCCATTATTATTTGCTGTTTCCATATCTTAAGAACTGTCCATCCTGTGCTCAGAATGCTTTTGATGTTTTGTGGCAGCCCTGAAGCATCTCCCAATACCCCCACCCCTACCCCCACCCCAATGTGGCTTTATCTTTTGAAACTTGTCTTTGGTTTGATTTTCAAAGCTTTAATCAAGATTCAATAGCTTTCCTTGAGCAAATTATTTCTCCAGTTCCCAGCCCCTCATCTGCTATGTCCTAATAATATTTGTTGAAAAAAAGAAGGAAGGAAAACTAGTGTCCATTACTAGCAGGCTTAATTTTCAGAAATCTTAAGGATGTAGGAAGAATCTCTGCCCTCTTCTGTCTGTTTCTCCAGCCTCTGCAAACTCCTGGCCTGCTGTACTGATTCTCAGGTCGTTCCTACAGTAGTAACTTAGGTAGTCAGTTTTCCTCCAGCTTTATTGAGGTCTAACTGACAAATAAAAATTGTGTAATTATATGTATTTTAGGTATACAGCATGGTATTTTGATATCATATACAATGTGACATGATTATCATAATCAGGCTAATTAATATATCCATCCCCTCACAGTTACCTTTTTTTCTGCATGTAGTGAGAATACTTAAGATACTCTTAGCAGATTTCAGGTGTGCATTATTTTTAAGTGTGGTCATCTTGATGTATGTTAGTTCACCAGAACTTATCTTATAATTGGAAGTTTGGATTCTTTGACCATTGTCTCCCAATTTGTCCACCTCCCTGTCACCTGATAGCTAACCTTGTGTTCTCTCTTTCTGTGAGTGTGACTTTTTTAGACTCCACATATTAGTGATGTCATGCGGTATTTGGTTTTCTGTGTCTGCCTTATTTCACTTAGTGCAGTGTCCTCCAGGTCCGTCCATGTTGTCGCAAATGGCAGGATTTTCTACTTTTTTAAGACTGAATAATATTTCATTGTGTATATACCCCATTTTCTTTATTCATCTATTGACAAATACCTAGGTTGTTACNACCTTGAGGGCAAGATGAAGTCCTGGGTCATTTTTCAGTCACCAGCATCTATTGAATAGTTCTGGCCAGTCTGGTAGCTACACCTTTTCATAAGAATAATCTCATTTCCTTCTTCTTTTGTCTCCCCTTAGTTCCTCCTTCCTTCCCCCCACCCCCTGCCTTCTTTCCCCATGGCCCTATTCTTTCTGCCTATCATAATATTTTCATAGTGATAAAGGGGTCAGTTCATCAAGACCTAACAAACTTAAACATTGGGGCAGGGCATTTACAGGTGGGATTGTTTTACAATCAGAGGAAATGTGTATATAACGCTGTGTTTAGGTAGTTTCAGGGCTACACACAATTTTAATCTTAGCTAGTCACTCATGAGGCAAAGAATGGAAAGTTGGCTGGTTGTAGAAGGGGAATGATCTGTGTCTGGGCTTGTCACAGGTAAGTAAGCATCTCCAGTCTTATGGGAGTATGGGAAAGTCGGAATAGCAAGTCTCATCTAAGTCATAGTAGGATGGGTGATTTTTTTTTTTTTTTCAGTAAGCCATTTCCCACCACACAAGTAGGTGTGGAGGTTTGGAAAAGAAAAGGCTGAGGGCATTTCTTAACCATCAGTATTTTCCAGGGACAGGAGGCACAGATAAAGTCGGGCACCATCAGTGCCTATTTTTACTTGGCTTTTTAATTATCTTTGAAACAATGTTAATACTGTTGAGGAGGAAAAAATAGTTTCCTTTCTCAATGTCAGGTTTTCCAAGTGGGTTCCTATAAATGAGACAGGCGGGCAAAAGCCAAATTAACAAGAAAAAAACAGACAGAAGTTTATTAACATATGCTTTGTGCATACACACACGGTAGCACCTAGCAATCAAAGGGGTGATTAGAACTTGGGTTTATAATATCATCTTAGTCTAAAACAAACAAAAGGGTTTTGGGCTTCTGTCAGGGGAGGCAAGTTATGAGAAGGTGACTAGGAAAAGTATAGTAGACAAGGGCTGTTTAATGAGATTCGTTATGCAGATTTAAGTCAGTGCCTTCTCCACTGATAAGAACTAAGCATCCTCCTCTTCCTCCTGTGGGAGAAGGAGGCACCTTTACAAATGGAAATTGACTTTATAAATGTAAATTTCCTTTGCAAAAGGAAAACGTGTGTCCTGTTTTTAGAGCTTTTCCAGAGCCTGCTAGTTCTTATTGGCCTTTAGCTACAAATAATCCATGCGCCAAAGTGCCATGTTTTGGAGTGGCATATTCTGGCATGCCTCACCATCTTGCTATAGTCTCCTTAACAAAGTTAATTAATTTTGACACATGATCACTTTACATTTGTGTGGAAGCAATGTTCTTAACTTATAAAAGATTATACTTTGGCATGCCTTAGATCTCGGTGTGTGCCTCCTATATTAGTTAGGTAGGTGCATTTATGTAGCCAAGTTTGTCCCTTGAAAGTACCTCCTCAATTTAATTTACCATGAAGGCAGTCTTTATTCTGAATGGTATCTATTATTAGCTGGTTTCTTTCCGTATGTCTTGAAGTTTGTTCTTACTTGGCAATGGAAACATCTACAGGGTCTCTTAACATATGAAGAGACTAGCACACTAAAAGATCCTCCATTTGATAACAGTGAAAGGCGGTCCTCACTGGCAAGGCTGATGACTGTGATTATTATATTGTATTTTTGATTCTAAGATGCACATTTTTTCATATTTACCCTTTTTCAAAATCACAGTATTTCTTATAGTCAGTGCCCTCTTGGTTTGGATGGGGAAAAGAGGGCGTTCTATGGAAAGTAAGCTCACAGGTTGATCTGATCATAAGCTCCTAACTGGGCAGGTCATGGTGGGCAGTCCCACCCCAGGTCTGTAACTTCTGTAGTGAAAGGTTTTAAGCCAGCCCTGTTCACTGTTCTTGTGCATCTAGGTAAACACACCTTTGCAATACTACAAGTAATAATATCCCTTTCCAGGGGGTATCAACACTCAAGAGAGCACTTAATCCTGCTAATTACCCTGTAATCCAATCTCTGCCTTCCTTTCTCCAATCTTCCTTACATTCCCTCCTTAATCTCAAATGCTGGGAAGAAGCTGCAAAACTGTTATTCTCAGGAG
>NW_017731537.1:380337-386257 GCF_001890085.2 Hipposideros armiger
CTGCAGATGTAACTGGTTCAAAAGAAGATCCAAAAATTCACATTAATAGAACAGGAATATTGAGGTAAATATGCAAATGCATGCAAAACTGTTTTGTTGTTTTTTGTTTTTTGTTTTTTTTTGCAGGTGGTGAGGTGGGGAAGGGGTAAGGGAAGAAGTCTACCAGACAGAAAATAGCTTTCATGTGTAATATTTTGCATTACTATCAGTTGTCTATAACTTACAGAGTTGTAAAATAGCTCAAATAATGAACAGGGATAGGCGATGCATAGTTTCCCATTGAAACATTTTTTTTTTCTATCAGATATATTAGAAGCTGAACGTTAATAAGATCATACAGTCAAATTTTGGATTGAAGAGAAAGAAACTAGAGCCATTAAGAATAGTTAAGAGACTATTACAGTGTCCAAAGGGGACAGTTTTGAGTGGTGTGACCAGGGTGAGATGCTGGGATAGAGCAGAGGGGGGAAAGCAAGTTACCAGGCCAAGGGGAGATCTGCCAAAATTATCAGTTAATTCAAAGTAGGAGGTAAGAAGAAGAACCCAGTTGCTGAGACTAGGCCAGAATTTGGATCCTGGATCTATGGTATATAGTTGTGTGACTTCACACAACTGTGGGAAAGATATTTGACCTCTCTCAGCCTGAGTTTGCTCATCTGTAAAACAGCATAAAAATACCATCTATCTCCTAGTATGATAGCAATGTGAGAATTAAATAAGATAGTGCACATTAAGTAAGCTTGGCTCATAGTAAAACGGCCAATAAATTTTAGCTGCTATTGTTACTATTATTCTGCCTCCACTTCCTCTTCCTTTTTTTTTTTCTTTTTTCTTTTATTAAGGTTTTATTCCTGGAGTGAAAACCAAGGACTGAATGGAATCACTACCTGATAAAAAACAAAACAAAACCCTAAGGCTAGAAGATTCCATCTAGTAGGCAAGAGGAAGTGAGCAAAAAGTAGGTGAATGAGTAATGTCCATTAATCTTTATTATCAAGTTACAGGGTAAGGTGGGAGTTAATCTAGGAAGTGTCAGAGGCAGAGGAAATTAGTCTAGTGAGTAATATCTTAGAAGTCAGGAGAACGTTTGAGAAAAAAGGGTGAATTTAGTAGGCACAAGGAAATTTGGGGAGCTTGACGATGATGAGAGACTTGGGGACATGAGATATGCAATGCTTTTGTGTAAGTAAAGTATATGAAGTTTAGGAAAAGGTACAAGTTCTCATAATTTGCTAATTTCAGTTACTCATGACTTTTAAGAGGCATGGAGTGAGAGTTTACAATAGGCACTATAGGAATTTTAATAGAGTCAGTCAGGAAGAGTGAAGTGAAGTCAGAGTTTAGCTGAGTACTGGTAAGAACCCAGGAGCTCAGAGAGCTCAAGTTCATTTTGTGGAGGTATTATGAAGTTCATTTTGTGGTCTCCTCGTTAGGATTCATGCAGTTTTACTACAATCCATTTTTAAAAACCAGGGTGTAAAGCAGATCTAGAGTACTAACTTAAAATGTTTTACTTGGGGACTGAGTTCCCTGAAAGGATAGTGCATAAAATAAGCCATAGCATTGACCACTATCCCCAGTTAGAGACCACGCCTGTCCTCCATCCACGGTTGTGGACTGGTGTCTCTATGGCCAGCGGGAGGCCACAGACTGTTTTACTTGGTTCTCTTGGATTTAAAAAAATTTTTTTTTAAAGAAAATATGAAATAGATGCAAAATTTTTAACTGGGAGACCTCACATGCAAAATTTTTAACTGGGTGACTTCACATACAAAATTTAGATTTTGTACTTCTTTTTAAAAATTTGCTATTCTGGCTGCAGGAGGTCTACCTTTTATGCCTGAGAGAAGTGGGTGAGAGGCCAGTGTCTGCAGCCTCTGAATAATGCATGCTCTGTCTAGTTGGTTGCAGTCCCCAATACTCCCTGTTGCCCTTAGGGCAAGTCAGCTTAACTCATTTACCCTACCTGCCAGGACACTGTAGACATCTGTCTTTGCAACCCTGGGTCCATACTCTGTAGTTATTATTCAGGGTTTGAAGTTGCTTCTGTATGATTCGATGCTTAATCCCTGGACAATCCCTTTACGCTACTTAGATAGTACTGAAATATATCTCATTGTATTAATCTAAGGTGAGATAGAGTTGTTTACACATCCGTGAGAAAAACAATACATCATATCTATTAAATGCATTTACTTTGTAGAAAAGTGAGGCAGGAGAATTCTCATGACACTTTATTCTTAACCTAAGTCATATGGAAAAGTTATTATAATTCTGCCATCTGTTCAAGTTTTTAAAGCCATTTTGGTAAACTTAATGCTAATGCAAAATACATGCCTTAGCACTAATTAACCAAAAAATCTGTTTCACTCTTTTCAGATAATGAAAAAAATATGTCAAGGACATGATTTCTTAAAGAAAATCTAATTTATGACACTCAGGCCTTTAAACCACCCTTGTCATGTGCTTATGAATACAAGCATAAGAATAACAAAAAGTCACATCATATATTCCCATTAGGAAAGTCCCCAGACTACAAGCTTTAGACATTTACAGTTGTAATTTAGGTTGCTATTTCCACTTAAATAGTACTGTCCTTTTTGGCTGCTATCAGGTTTTTGTATTGATTTGGCAGGGGTGGGGGAGGGGGAGGGATTGTACTGGAGGGCCAAGGAACATGGTGAGTGCCTGTAAGGCCAATATTGATTTAATATCCAAGTCCAAATGCCACATTATTCCTCAAGAATCCTAATTAATTGAAATAGATGCTATTTGAGCACTTTATATTAAATATTGTTGGCCAGTGACTTTTCAAAACTCTTGTCTTCTGTTATAGGAATAGAATGGATCCATTTCTATTACGTTTTTGTAGATACTTGCCTGATTTTCCTGTCCTTATGGTCTTATTCCTGCTGTGTCTTTGGTGTAGCCTCCCAAATTATCTTATAAAAATATCCTTTTTATTTGATCACAAGCCCACTCCAAAATCTTATGGTGGCTCTTAATTTTCTATTAAATAACATCTGTATTCTTTTGAGTCCTGACCACCCGTCTGTCATTACATTTCCCACTGTACTGAACTCTTCACTTCTGGGATATTATTTTGCTCAATATACTGAATACACCTCACATGAGGGTTGTATCTTACTCTGTTCTGCAGGGGTGATCAAACCTTTTGTCCTTCATTTCTGGAGCCATCCTGTTATAAGAAGTAGCTAGACAAAATGATGATGGCAATGGTGTGTGTGTGTATGTGCACATGCGTGTGTGTTAGAGAGAAAGTAGATATGGAAAAATGTGAGCAATTGATGAAAGGCATGCAGGTATTTCTTGTACTTTGATTGCAACTTACTAGGAGTTTGAACAATTTCAATATAAAAAGTTGTAAAGGACAGAAGCAGTTGAGATCAAATCAATCATACACAAGTGGAATTTGGCCAGTTTGGGGGATATGTACCAATCAAATACAATCTATTTAATTAATGGTGATAGTCATAGGTTTCCTATGCTCTCTGGAGAAAGATATATTTTGTGCTGGTCTTTTATTTTACCATTTCTTCCATTATTGCTTCTTGAGGGAGAACATATTAGTTGATAAGAAGGAGGATTTAGTAACAGTAATTTTCACTATGAAATTGTGACACCTTCCTTGTTTCTGTGGATGACAGTCACATGTTGAATGCTGGACAATGGACCTTTGTTTGGAGAACTTGGGATGAATATCACACAGTCTCTGTCCTGGGGAGCTCATAGAATTGAAGAACATAAAGGAGAAAGTCAGTGATAGCAGAACAGAGAGAAAGGTGTGATTATTCCGGTATATTTCACTTTTACTTGGATGTTTTTCCATGCCATCTGCAATTTTGACTCTATAGATATTTGCTATCACAGCCTTAGTGCAGCGCTTTTATAGACTGTTGCCGCCTGATTTCCATACTGACTGTAATGAGTAATGTCATTTATCTCATTTCACATCATTCCAAATTGCCCTTCAACACACTTGTTCTTAATAACTGGAAACGGGCTGGAATATTTCTCATCCCCACATTTTGTTCTTTTTATCATATTTACTCAGGATACCAAGATAAATCATCCTTTTCTGACAGTCATTAAATGATTTATTAATGATAGCCTTCCTTGTCAGTAAAATTTATATTAATGATGTTTAGCCTTGGAGGGGGGCAGTTATTTTAGTTAGCTAAATTGAGTGCAGAATGGAAATAAAAACTTAGAAATGCAAGTAGTTTGAATACTTCAGCATTCTGTACTTCTTGAGTAGTATGCTAGACTAGAAGGCCCCACAGTATGTACATTTCATTTAATTTTTTATTGAGAAACTGTTATTTCGCAGGTGCATTGCCAGCTGCTGGGATAAAGATGTCCACCAGCTGCTGTTGCTAGAAATGCAGCTAGAATAGCTTGATCCAATGAGAGCCATCTTCCTTCTCTGTTGTATAAAGCTCAAAAGGTATGTCTTCATAAAACCTGTACTGATGAGGCATATATAAAGCCCACAGGCCAGTCATAGATCCAAATCCTACCATAGGAAAGCTTCAAAACTTCACCCAATGTGGACTTTTAGGGCAGAAGTCATCCTTACAAGTCCCCNGACCCCCCACTTGGAGGCATATTTTTCAGGGCCAAAAAATCATCTTATACGCCGGCAAATATGGTATACCCAAAGGTGAGGTTGCTGGATCATATGATTACCAAGTTTTTGAAGAACCTCTGTAGTGTTTTCCATAATGGTTATACCACTTTCCATTCTCACCGACAGTGCACAAGGATTCCCTTTTCTCCGCACGCTCCACAGCATTTACCTCTTGTGTTTTTGTTGACAGCCATTCTAACAGGTGTGAAGTGATATCTCATTGTGGTTTTGATTTGCATTTCCCTCATGATTAGTGATGTTGAGCATCTTTTCATATACCTGTTGGCCATTTTATGTGTTCTTTGGAAAAAATGTCTACTCAGAGCCTTTGCCTATTTTTTAATTGAAATATTTGTGGTTTTTTTGCTATTGAGTTTTATGAGTTCCTTTTATAGTTTAGATATTAACACTTTATCAAATATTGGCAAATATTTCCCCCCATTTCATATGTTGCCTTTTCATTTGGCTGATGGTCTTTGTTGTGCAGTAAAGTTTAAGTTTGATGAAGTCCCATTTGTTTATCTTTGCTTTTGTTGCTTGTGCTTTTTTCAGTATTCTATCCAAAAAGTCATTTGCAAGACCAATGTTATGGAGCTTTACCTGTTTGTTTTCTTCTAGGAGTTTTACAGTTTCAGGTATAATATTTAAGCCTTTAACACATTTTGAGTTGATTTTTGTATATGGTATAAGATAAGGACCCAATTTTAGTTTTATTAATTTCAGTGGAGATAAGGGTAAAAAAAAAAATCTTTCAGAACCACAAGGAATTTAAATTTTTTTTCTACTCGTTTAATTTAATATGCCATTAAGTATAAGGTTCCACAGTTAAAATCTTGAGAATTACCACATAAAGTCATGTGCTTTCCAAACTGGGGTGTGCTCTTGGAATGACATGTGTCAAAAACATAATGTACTGGACAGTTAAGGAAATAGTTTTATTTAGACTATTATAATAGGGATAATTTTATTAATGAAGAATCATCTCAAAGAAAAAAATGGGTCATGGGGCTTTTATAGAGGAGGTAAAGAAGGGAACTCTGATGAAGCAGGGAGAGTAGGATCTTTAATAAAAGCGTAGTGGAGGGGTTTCTGAACCATCCCTGTTTCCTGGGGATATAAGGTTTAGGTAAAGTGCAACACTATCACATAATATTCCACAGGCTATGCAAAGCCACAGGTTAGGTAAGTCATCTTCCTGGAATATCAATTTACTATAATAATATCCATAGATGGAAATACTATTTTTTAATGAAAGCCCATGATACATTG
>NW_017731537.1:391322-394659 GCF_001890085.2 Hipposideros armiger
TTTTTCTACTTGGTTATCTTTGGAACACACAGACTTAGATTGAATTTTGGTTGTTCATGGAATGTACTGGGAAAGCCTTCCATATGCATCTGGAAGCACTTTCACCTGCCCTGTGTTATTATGGGGTATTTAGGGAAGGTGCCATGTAGTGCTGTCAGGTCTTGCACATAGTTGGCACATGTGGAATGAAGTGGTAACAGGGCTTTGAAGAATAAGGAGGTAGAAATGGGAAGAGAAGAAAGTGTATGCCATGGAGAAGAAATGGCATGAGCAATGGGGCTAGACAAGGATGAGATTTGCTGAAGGAATCTCTAACTGGAAATGTCTGGACTTGATCAAGGATGGCTTTAGAGATACCTGTAACATTGATGGATTATATCTTCTACAGTCAGGAACTGGAATTACTACATTATGTCCAAGTTTCAACACTTGAAATAAAATTTTGAATGCAGTCTTGGGAATCAGAGAGATGGGATTTCAGTCCTGGCTCTCTCACTCATGAGGTGGATGATTATAGGCAAGACAACTATTTTTTTCTCTTGTCTACTGTTTCCTCAATTTTCTTAATGGAGCTGATAATACCTTTCCTTAAGGGTGCCTGGATGGAGCGAATCCTCACTTAATGGTGGTTGATGGTAGTCGTATTACCGTGATCATCATTAGCTACCTATTCACTCTATGGAAAGAGCTGAATATTCTGCAACATCAACAAATCCAGTTATAGCTTCTCTTAGGAACATATAATAGTCAAGTGCTATTGACCTGAAATTTGGAGGCCTCTGGCTGTGTTTTATGGATGTACTTTGTTGCTAGAAGTAAATGCAATTGGAATAGCTTGATCCAATGAGAACTGTCTTCCCTCTCTATTGTATGAAACACAAAAACAACCTTCATAAAACCTGTACTGGTGAGGCATATATAAAACCCACAGTCAAGTAATAGGCTTTGTTTGCACATTTCCCAGGGACTACTTAACACTTTACCTCTTGTGTAAAGAATGTTGAATAATCATAATGTCTGGTTTACTTTTTGTTTTGGTTTTAATTATCCACTCAGACCATTTTATAATTTTCTGGGAGGCTCTGACTTTGGGTGGGCGGTTGAGCTTAAAGAATCTTGTTGGAGCATCTCATTTAGAGGTTGCTGTACTTATCAGCATTCATCTCTCAGTAGACAGCAAAACCTAGTATAAGCATTGGTTGAAAATCTGGTGGTCTTTTTCCCCCCCCCTTTTTTTTCTAAACAAAGGTACCCCAGAGTAGTGGGTAATTGCCAAGCCTGAATAAGAAAATTATAATAAAAATGAAAAGAAGAAAATTACTTAATTATAACATAGTTACTCCAGAAATCTTCAAGATGAATGGGAAAATTTAGCAGAGCTCTTAAACGTCACTGTAATTTAGCCCCATGCCCCAGAAATTCTAAATTGTAATTGACCCTAATTATATAAATACCCACTGATGAGAAAAGATCTGTTTTATGGAAGGCTTTACTGCTGCTGAACTTCACTAACAAGTCACTCATGACTTCAACAGATGTTTTCTACTTTTTTGGCTGAGGGGGTCCTTAGGAACCAACTTTCCTCTCCATTTGGTAGCAAATGATACAATAATGCTCTCAGAGTGTCAGTCCGTGAGGTAAAAAATGGGCTCCTTTAGTCATTGCTCAGACTATTTTTTCTTGCCTGTAATTACGTTAGGATAATTTCACTTGTAAGCAACAAAAACAACTTCCCCCCAACCCCCCCCAAAAAACCACCACCACCACCACCACTATCATCCATCTCTGTGTTTCTGTGTCTTTCTCAACTCTATTTCCTTGATAATGAATTCAGTTTCCAGCAAACAGTATGATCGTGATCCTAACAGTCTTGGACCTTTCTCTTTCCTCCCATAACTGTTGAACAAAAATCATGGGCTTCATTCTGATTGGTCCAACTTTAATTTATTGCCTATTCCTGAGCCAATCAAAATGGCTGGGTGGGGGCAATATTATGTTGATTGTCCTAGGGGAAGCTGTAGAAGCCTACCCAAGTGATAGAGTCAGTCTCCCCTAGAGCACATGGCTTTTGTGGGGAAGGAGAAAAGAGTAATTAGACACTTGGTGTATCAAATTAGGAAATTACAGAATTTTGTTTTTCCAACTTTTTAACAACAGGATTTTCTCCCTACTTTTTGTTATAAAAATTGTCAAACGTATGCAAAGTAAAATGAACACCTGAACACCAGAACACCAACCATTTAGGCTGAACATCTGTTAATGTTTTTAGTGCTCTGTCTTAAGTGGTAGGCTGTATCTTATTTCATATGCACTCTAAACAAACTTCTCAGAATTTCTTCAGATTAAGATTTTAAAAAGTTCAATATCTTAGAATTCAAATGGGAACTAAATGTCATTTCCATGCCGTGTCCTTTACCTGCCTTCTCTTTTGTTCTCTTTCTGAATATAGCCAGGAATCATTCTATTTTCCAACAAGCTGTCTTATACACCCTGAAGGGAATATTATAAGATTAAATGCAGAGTAGCATTCCTCTAGCAAGGTGAATGCTTCTCATTACAGAGATCCCAGTTGATCTGCTAAATGCAATTCCCTGATAATGTGAAACGTATGAATTATTTATTATCTCATATTAGATCAGGAATATTATTCCTGAAAATAAATTTGTTATCATCAGCAAATCAGCTTTTGAAAGTTTCCTGTATCAAAGAATAAACTAGGGAGTAGCCTTTGGACTCTTAGAGGTATAAACTGAAATTATTTATTTTGACGCCTTTTTATAGCTAGGTGGCTTCAAATGCAGATGAAGAACCGTACACTGAAGAATTAAAATTTCTAGATATGGTTATAAGTAATTCATGTAGTGGTACAGTATGCTGAATAAGTTTGATTACAACTCTAAAACCTGGTAAAAAATCTACACTGAAGTAATGAATTACAAATATTGCCTATTCATTCTTGAAGGTGCCAGGTTTTTTCCTCTGTTCATTCCATGTAATATTGGTAAAAATAAAGGAGATTTACTGGCACTAATTTGTGGCTAACACAATAGTAACAAAAGAAGTTAGCATTTCTTATGTCCTTATCATGTGCTAAGCATTGCACTGAGCCTGTAACTACCTTCTTTTATTTAATTTTCCTAACAACACAGTGGAGTAGGTACTGTTATTTCTCCCCTTTTATAGATGGGGAGACTGAGACATAGGATATTATGGAACTTGCCCAACGCCAAACAGGTAGTAAGTTATGGCACTTGGACCTAAACCTATGTTAATATTAAATACTGTTTATTCAATCCATACAAATTTGTCCCAATGTGACAGAGCTGTATAGTTGACT
>NW_017731537.1:397009-399555 GCF_001890085.2 Hipposideros armiger
ACTGCTTGAATTTTTTAATTATTTGAAATAATGCATTTTTTATAATATAGCTTTCCTAAAAATGAGTTGACAGACAAAAACAATTTGTGATTTTGAGCTATCAGGAATATCTTAGTATATTTTAAAATAATTAGAACTAAAATTAAAAGCCAAGTGGATCAAATACAAGACCTTTTTCTTTAAAAAGTAAATGTGAATTTTAAACAAAACTCCCATTCAAGATGTTGTTTATATCTCTGCCTCATAAATAAGCCACGTGTGTAGTAAGTACTGTTGTGCACAATTCAGGACCCTGGAGATGACCCTAAAGATTAAACTTTTCATTGAGGCCTTATTTCAGAATGAATTGTTTTACAATTTTGTGGCTTTCTTGGCAAAAGAGTTTGTTTAGGTAATGCTGTCATTTATAAACAGAAATCAGTAAATCAGTCCAAAAGCTCTTTACTATTAATCAACATGAATTTTTGTGATGGGCTCATGATTATCGTGTTACATTATTCTGAATTACATTCAGAGATATTACTTAAATTTCTAGTTTTAATAATATTAAATGAATAATTCAGTACAGCTTTGAAGATTCTAGATCCTGGGAAATTATTTTTAGAAAGTAACAATGATGTGACCTTTCTTCTCATCTCTATTTTTTCAGAAAACAGAAATATCTCTCCCTCTCCATATACGAGATACACACACACACACACACACACACACACACACACACACACACACACACACATACACACATTCATATATGTATATATCCTATAGGCAGTATCTCCTTCTTACTGTTTTATAGGGTGCAATATGAAGTATAATAATTGAATGGAACATTAGAATGAATAGTTAAAAATACCTCAGATTTTATTTTTAGGCTCATCACTACCTGAACTTTCTGAGAGTTGCTGTGATCAAAAAGCCATTTTCAATATCTCTACCTGCTAAGAGCTGGTGTTCTCAACTTCAGCCTTTGATGGAATTTCCTTAAGTGGTGGAAGTAAAGGGCAATGGTGTTAGATTCATCTAAGTTTTTTAACAATGCAAACCATTCAACAGAGTGTAGATGATGGTAACTGTCAGGATTCTTCGAAGAAGCTATTTCTGCCCACCTTAACATTATTTAGAGACTACTTTTGGTTGTATGTGTCTGTTCTGTGTTGACATTTCATTAATTATTTATCTCTTTTCCTGGCTTAAAAAAATGTATTATAGAACTGGGTAGTGGAGTGATACTGTAAAAGTATGTAAAGTATCACGTACCACTGTTTTAAGTTTATGTCTTCAGAGTGTAAGAAAATGGTCATCATGCCTCATGGTTATAGATGTTACCCTGTTCAAGATAACAGTTCTCACCATTGAAGTGGTATTTATAGATGAAATAAGAGACATTGCTCCTATCTTCTAAAGGAGCTCAGTAGCTTAAAGCATCAGGTGGAATTTAGTCAAATGACATAGCCATGGATTGAGTTTAAAAAGTCATGCTTTTAACCTCAGTCTACAGTGTATGCATGCACAGGCCAAGTCCTCCCCTCAACTCCACTACCCCCACCCACACAGGTAGTTCTTGGCTATACTCTTTTATTTGTCAGTGGTATCAAATTCTATGAAGAAAACCATTGATGGTATTTTTGTTTCTTTGTTCCCCACATTAGAATATAAACTTTGTGAGTGCAGAAACCATGCCAATTTTGTTCACCCATTGAATNAAACCTGTGAATCATTTATCTTTCTCATTTGTAAAGTATAAGAGGAACTCTTCCATTTTCTCTCTTGCCATTTTAGGAGGACTTATTTTATTTTATTTTGTTTTTTCCCTTCCCCACTAGAATTAAAGGAACTCTATAGAAATGGTTTGCTTTTTCTCCTTTAAAGGCAACTATTTAGATTTTTTTTTTTTTGGTGGAGGTACACTTTTTATTTTAGTGTGATTGTTCTAAAAAACAATTTCTGTACCTTTTATGATTTTCTACTTCTTTTTGTTTCCATTTTCATCTCACTTGTCTATGTTACTGCAGTGCCTTGTAACTGGTTTGTCTGATTGCATGCTTCCCCAATATGTATTCTAAAGCACAGTTTATCTGTAGTTGGGGTAAACTGGGAAATTTACTATATAAAAATATACATATTAAATGGAAAATTGTGAGGTGAGTTAATGTCATTTACTTTAGCATAAGTACAAGCAAAGTTTTAAAAATATGTTTTACCTTTTGATTTTGCAATTATTTCACAAAAATGCATTTATTGTCTAATGATTTACTTTTTGGCACATAGACTATAATACATACACATAGTTATGTCTAGTTTTTCTTAATGTCCATATAATAGTCCGTTATATCATTATAACATCATTTCTTGGTGAATTCCCAGCAATGAGATCTATTTTTTCCTGATATTTAAGGCATCTCTGTAGTAAACTTCTTTGTATGTAAAGTTATGTTGACATGTATAATTGTTTCAGAAGAAAATTGATTGGAATTGACATTCTGGATCAAGGAATGGGAACATTACGCATATTAGTTAATTATCTTCATAAAGAGTTATATCATCCT
>NW_017731537.1:403982-406683 GCF_001890085.2 Hipposideros armiger
TGCAATATAACTTACCTCTGACCTGCTGCTGTGGTGGATAAATGCTTAATGATACTGAAAATCTAACTCTGTAAACTAGAACTAGTAATTATGATACCACTTGCTTGTTTACATAATATATCATATAATTTTCAAAACCTTTTCATGTCTGTTGTTTTACCTAATCTGCATGTTAGCAATGTTGGAGTCTGCTGTGTCATGTACTAATATCCCCATTTTACCCATCAGAAATGGAGGCTCACATCGGTTTACTGCCCATCTAAGGTCATAACTAAATGCTCAGATTGGTTAAAGACCCAGTCAATGATCCTAAGACCAATAAGAGAGCTTAGTACAGAACCAAAGCCTGAGTTTCTTGTATTTTTTGTCTATGAACTTAGCTTCCCTTCTGGGTTCTAAACTGAAATCAATTTATTCAAGTCCAGCAGTGAGGTGATCTTTGATTTCCTTAAATATTCAGTCTGCTTATTCATTAAGTGGGAATTGGGCAAGGGTGAGCTTCGTGAATCCTTTTACTTTAAAGGAAGTTAAATCCATATATGTTTCCATGCTTTGGGGAAACTTTTGCTCCCAAGAAATCCAGTAGAAGTCCTAGGGACTCTAAGGCCACTTCACATACTTGTCATACCCAAAATAAAAGGTTACATTTTAAATGAAATATTAATTGCTCATTCAACCAACAAATCCTCATGAAGCAGAAACAAATACATAGTCTCCCTCTTTTTATATCTTCCATTTCAAAATGTAAATACGTTTAAGAGAGAAATGAAGGGCAAAAACTCTGGAAATGTAGGCTTTTAAAAATGTTTCTTAAGTTAAGATGACCTTTGGCTCACAAATAATCATGCCTGGCAAGGCTGTAGAGTAGCGCAGACATGTGTTAATATGTACATACTTAGAAAAATGCCAAGGATGTTCCTAAATGTTTTCTTCAGTTATCTATGAAACTCCTTGGACCATGTTTTAGAAAATGGCTTTAATTTTCTTTGAGGGATTATCATAATTGAAAAGGTCACGAGAGGCAGCTCCATTACTAATGCATTTGTACTTGCCAGGGCTCAGTCGTGGGCAATCTCTCTGGTTTTCATATCCAGTGCTTTTCTTTTTGCTTTGCTGTATGAAAAGAGAGAAGAAGGGGTTGCATGAAGGGGAAGTGAATTTGGTGCCAACATTTTTTTGTTGTTCCTGCAGCTCTGATCTTCCCCTTTCCTGAGCTTGTCATCTGTCAGGCAAAGTAAGAGCACTACTACATTAAGGGTTTTTAAAATGAATCAATCATTCCATACTTTCCGAAAACGCATTCAAGCAATCTTTAAAGTACCATTCTCATGTAGGCGATAGCTTCAAGCTTCCAGCATAATATATGCATAGTGAAATATTGTGACCTTTCATGCTTTCAACATTTTAGAAAGCAGTTTTCTGTTCATTTTACTTGGTTCTAAAAGATGTGACTTTTTTTTTTCTCAATAGAACTACTCATAGTTAAGTGATATGAAAGTTTGTTTCCTCAGTACAGATTTTTTTTAAAATTTTTTGCATATTAGGGTAAATTTCTTAAATTAATGGTATAACTGTGGGTTCATTTGTTTTGGGCCAGGATAGAATTTTTAAATTATTGAATATTGCCTAGATGTAGTAACTGCAATACGCATACTCATATATTTTACATTAATCATTGAGAGCTTTATTCTCTGCCATTTTATGCCTTGGATATTAGTTCTGGGGAAAAATCTAAGGAACTCATTAAAAAAAGGGTGGATGTTTAACAAAGCTCATTTTTGTTGCTGCTGTATAAATATTTGTCTTCTAGCATCTGTCCTGCTAAGAGTGTTTTTATTTTTTTTATTTTNAAACCATTGATGGTATTTTTGTTTCTTTGTTCCCCACATTAGAATATAAACTTTGTGAGTGCAGAAACCATGCCAATTTTGTTCACCCATTGAATGAATGACTATATAACATTCATTGAACGTTACTACTTTCAGTGTCCTGTGAGTACCAGTTAACCAGGTAGTAATCCAAGTGGGCAAAATGAGGATGCCTAGATATAACCTTGTGTTTCTGTCTGGACACTTGCAAACATGTGACTAAAGGTAGAAAAAGAAAGAAACAATCCATTTGCTTTATATTTAGTGTTAAATATGAGTGTCCCAAGCCTAAACTTTTCAGGTTTTGACAATTGACATCATAGTGATAACAGGAGTTAGGAGACTCAAAACCATTGTGGTTCACTTAAAAATGTACTTATTGATTCAAAGAAAAACCTATCAGCGTAGAGAGTAGATTAAGATCTGTTTCTCCCCATTTGTTGATATGCTGAGAAAAAAGGAGATAGAGCATGGAGAAGTGTGGTTGTGTGTGTTTGCATGTCCATATGTAAACATATATGTGAATACACATGTCTATATAAGGAGGAGGAACAGTCTAATTTAATGATGTTTGATAGAAATCTTTAAGCCATTATGACCATGTTAGCCAGCAGAAAGAAGGAAAGAGAGAGGCAGCAGAGGCAAAGTGGTTAGCTTGAGATTGGAAGATGTGTTCTCTATAGCCGGCAGCCATGCACTCAGCTAAAAATCCAGAATACAATTACTAAGGACGAAGAGCTAAAGAGGTGCTGGGGTTTACTTAACCCCAGCTGGTGTCATCTAACCAGCTGCCTCTGACACCAGTACCTGCCCTCTGATAGGCATTGTCCTAG
>NW_017731537.1:410458-460376 GCF_001890085.2 Hipposideros armiger
TGTGGATAATGATATTCAAAAGCAGGATCTTAGGGACCAAGGAAAAATAATAAGCTGGAAAAGTTTAAACTGAATATATAACCCTACTGCAATTTCCGAATTCTTAGGCTATTTAGCATATTGTGGTGTGGAGAGAGGTTGGGGCCCTTGAGAAACCAGCCTCAGTTTAGTCATCTATAAAACAAGGATAAAAGTTTCTATCTCATTGGCTGTGAAGAAGATGAAACCAAGGTAGTTTATATGAAGACATTGATCACAGTCTCTCCTTCCTGATGTTTAAATAGGAACTGGTTTTGAATCCATGTTGACGTTACTGGGATGTGAGCTGAAGAGTTAAATAGTCCTTTGGTGTGTGTCATGTGCTTCGTTTGAACAGGTGTCCTGATCACAGGTACCATAGTGGATACATATACAGGTGTTTTCCACACTAGGTCAGGTCAAGTAGAAAACGGCTGGTATCATCAGATTGACCAAAAACAAAAGATAAAACCTGTTAATATCCACTATAAAGATATGAAGGAACAGTCTCACACTCTGGGAAGCTTGTCTATGCATACATTTTAACCCTGTAATTCCTGGCACCTTTACGTAAAGAGACATGTTTAGATCCATCCATGTTGTCGAATCTGGAAAGTGCTATGCTAAGTGAAATAAGTCAGACAGAGGAAGACAAATACCATAAGATTTTACTTATATGTGGAATCTAAAGAACAAAACAAACAAAACAGAAACAAACTCATAGATACAGAGAACAAATTGATGGTTGACAGATGGGAGGGGAGGTTGAGGAGAGGGTGAAAAAGGTGAAAGGGATTAAGAAGCACAAATTGCCGGTAAGAAAATAGTCATGGGGATATAAAGTAGAGCATAGGGAATATAGTCAATAATATTCTTATATGCATAGTGCCAGATGGGTACTAGACTTGTCAGCATGATCACTTCATGAGGTATATAAATGTCTAATCATTATGCTGTACAAATGAAACTAATAATTTTGTATGTCAACTGTAATTGAAAACATATACACTTTTAAAAATAAAGTAAGAGACATGTGCAGGGATTTTTAAAAGTAAAAAAATAGAAAACTATATATCTTGGCCAACATGGGAATGATTAAATAAACTTTGGTATACCCAAAGTGTGGAATGCTAGCAGTTAAAAAGTGTGAGGTATATTTCTGACATGGGAATATCTCTGTGACATAGTTTTAATTGAACAGAGAAGTTTACAAAACCTTTTGATACCATATGTATATAAGACCCTCACCCAAACAACACAGAATATGTATGTATATGTATACAGTTAAATGCATAGATAAAAGTCTGCAATTTATCATAAAGGTTGCCTCTGGGGAGGGAAGCAGATTAAGTGGATTAGTAAGGGAAAGTTTTCAAGCTTTTTTATATTGTTTGAATTTTTTACAGCAAGGTATATTCATGTATTTCGTGTGTGTATGTGTGTGTGTGTGTGTGTGTGTATGTGTACTAGAAAAAGGAAATAAAACACTCCATCACTTGGAAAAAACAGTAGCATCTAATGGATGGATACATGCACATCTCCATTCACAAAGAAGGACAACTGCTATTTTTAAAATACATAAGCAGAAACCACTCCTCAAGCCACGATGATAAATCACTGGGTTGTAAACCCATTGTGCCAGGATCAACCTTTAGTGATCACCAACTTCAAAGTTTAATAATGTTTAAGGCTGAAAAGGTTAAGTAGACAATAAACTCTACCAGGCATGAAGTAGAAGCTTCATGGTTGACACTGGACACAAACTAAGAGTTTAAAGAGATACTAGCTTGCTTCATTCATTCAATTCTCTGTTTGCTCTTTTATTCTTTCATTCAGTGATTTTTTTGAGAAGGCAGTTTATGCCCTAAGAAACTACCCTAAGAAAGCCTCTGGGGACACAGAACCAACTAAGGTGCCATCTTTGCTTTAAGGACTCATCCAGGAGGTGGCACATTTAGAAAGTAAATTACAATTTATTGTGAAAACCCAGAAATTGAAGCATGGACTCAGTAAGATCAAAGCATCTAAAAGAGTGGGACTGACTTGAAAATGAGACGTCACTCAGGAAGGTTTTCTGAAAAAGGTAGCATTCAACTTGGATTTTGAAATACGCAGGAAGTATTTGGGCAGATAGCAAGCTTCTGGGTATGAGGAAGCTGTGTGCAGTAGAAGAGTATGATTGGGGAATTATATGCAGACGGGGCTTGTTGGAGACAAAATGCAGTGGGTCCTCTTGGGTTTTTAGAAAAGGGGTTCCATTCTAGCACTTTTCTATGAAGCAAGTGATGAATTGATTTTTTAAAAATCATACACTAGGAGGATCTCTGTACTGAGTTTTGCTTTTTGCTTCTATTTATTGTGCCTTCCCATTGGAACCAACTTGTTGATGAAACATACTATATAGCCTTCTTAGTCCAAGTAAGAGTGATAGCTTCCTTTTGTGATGTTTTCCAGGCTTCCCTTTATAAAAGTGGAGTCAGACTGGGCCACCATTGCCATTTTAATCACTTGATTATACACTGTCAAAGGTGTCACTGTGTATGTTAACTTTGAGGTTTAATATGAGTTTTTATACAATGTTCTCTTTTTGAGTTTCTCAGATGTCTGGAAAGGAAAACACTATTTAATAGGATATACATTTAAAAACTCCTTAACAGAGAAGGGTCTTTGTAATTGTGTAAAGATCTAAGCATGTGATGTTTTCATTGTCTTGGGAGAGAGGACGATGGGGAAGTGCCTGGGAAGGTTCCTGAATGATTAGGATCTAGGCTACTCTGCTTTTGGGGAAATGGACGCGTTGGGGATGCTGTGTCTTCCCTTTATTACCATGGCTGCCTCATTCGGGTTTACCAGTTAGAAAGCCAAACTGCTTTTAATGTAGTTTGAGTGGATTTGTATGTGTTTTACAACCTCTCTTTCATTTCTTCAGTCTATCGTCTAAGAACCCACATGTTATTTAACACTACTCCTGATGCTCTTGGTCCCCTATAGGGCCCCAGAATAAATATATACTTGGGAAGGTAGGTATAGTAAATGTACATATGTACTTTATTATATCTATGATAGCTGGGTACAGTTATCCTCAAATGAATGATGCTGAACCATCATTATTAAAACATCATTTCAAAGGGGGTTTAAAACCTACCAGTCAGGGTCCCGTCACTAATACATTTGTGTTTCTCCAAAGATACACAAAGAAGCAAGCTCTGAAGGTGACATCTGAACAATGGGCAGGGAATGTAAGCTCAGCTTGGATCTTTGAGATTAAGAAGAGCTATCTCTTCCTCACAGCCTTCTAGGTCAATGGGAAAAATCTTAAAAATCAATTCTTTCAGCAGCCAGGAACATCTGAAAGGAAATCAAAACTTGCTTATTATGCTGACATGGTTTAACACCAGCGAAGAAACATAGAAATGAATGTTAAAGTCTGAGGTTTAGCAACAATACATTTAGCAAAATCTCTTGCTAGAAATGTAGCAATCATAAATTGTCATATTCTTTCTATATGAACCAATAATGATGTTATATATTTGGTATCAAAATAATTACTGTGTGTGTATGCATGTACACATATATATGAATACATTGTTTGTAATCCAGAGATATCCACAGGGTTTAATTAATCATTAATTGTATTCAATTGTGTAAGTAATTATTCATTATGTTGATATATATTTATAGGTATTAACTATTCATTAACACTACAGATATGTGCGTGTAAGGATGATTTAACTTTCAAAGACATTAGTTATTCTTGTCAATGCACATGTGCTTTGAATGGAACCTGAATGGTCAGGTTTAATAGAGGATTCATTTAACGCATCTTCATTGAATTCCTACTTTTGTGCTAGGCACTGTTGTAAGCACAGGGAGTATGCAAGTGAACCAGGCAGACAAGATTCCAGTTGAGTCTCAGCATGTATTCTAGTGGTGGAGGAGACTTGGACAGCAAATGAATTATTTTAAAGACGACATATTCCAGAAATAAGATGATTTCAAAAACTGATGCATTATGAAGAAAGTAAAGCAAAAGAATGGAAGAAAATAAAAGGTCAAGTGGGGTAGTGTGTGCAGAAGATGGGGTGAAGGGCAAGGAGACAAGAGGCCTTTATGCGGCATGTCAGAGGCGGTGCCACTGAAGAGTGATGACGCTTGTAGGATCAGGGCCATGCATGATGATAGCTGGGGTAGGAGCCCTCCAGGCTGATGGAAGAGCTTTTTTAAAGGCCCTGAAGTGTCAGCGAGCATGGCACCATTAAAGCACAAGGATAGCCCTTGTATCTCTTTGCTAGCTAATGGGCAGAGCTGGGTACTAGAGGAGACCTGAAGGTGATGACCAGAAATCAGAACATGAAGGGCCTTTTGGACTGAAGCAAGTTCTTAGAATTATACTGTAAAGGCAGTCAGGAGCCATTGGGGATTCAAAAACTTTGTATTACAAAAATTTCAAACATACACAAAAATGAAAAAGTATAATGACGCCCCATGTACCCATTACCCAGCTTTAATAATTATTAACTCATGGCCAATCTTGGTTTAGCTATGCCTTCTCCCCAACTATACCACGTTATCTGAAGTAAGCAGCCTGTCATTTCACTTGTGAATATTTTACTACGTATCTCTAAAGCAAAAACTCTTTTTAAAAATATAGCCACTGTACTGTTATCACATCTACAATATTTCAGTAATTCTTTAGTATCATCAAATACCCAGTCTCAGTGGGAATTTTAAGCAGGGGAGTGATATTACCCAATTTACATTTTAAACAGTGCACCTTGTTCTATATAGCATATCTTAGTGGAAGCTGGGAGATCACATAGGGACTCTTTGTTTAGATTGGCATCAGTGTGGCCTGAGCAAAGGTGTTTATGATGGAGATATAGAGAACTGGCTGGTTTTGGAAAATGCTTGGAGGCAGAACCCACTTGTTGATCATCACTGTGATTTTGGCCTAAGAAATTAGGTGAATGTGGAGGATTAACCATTGAGATGGAGAAGACTTATGGAAGAACAGGTTTGGAAGGGAAAATGAGAAATTCCATTTTGGCCTTAATTTCACCTCTAAACATGGAAAAACAATGTTTAAATTAGCCTTAAAGAGAAAAAGAGAGGACATATGGTATTATGTGTTCATATTTATTGAGACTTACTTACCTTCAATCCTGCTAAATGAAATATGCAAATGGGAATATGATCATGGAAAAAATAGTTTCTGTTCTTAAAAATCTTAAAGGTTTACTTGAGATCTAGTCAGGAAAAGCCTTTCTTTGAAAGATAATAAGTCTGAGAAGTCTGAGTGTCCAAAAACACTTCCTTTCACCAGCCTCCCACAAATATGGTAACTTTACTTTCTGAACCTGAAACCTGACTACAGACTTGAAAATTCAGAGTGGGACAGATATGGAAGAAAATATGACATCAGGGCAGGCTTGGGGAAAAAAAAGAAAAAAACTGGAAACTTTATAACCACGATGTGTACCATTTCTACCATTAGTTTCTATTTAAGAATGAAACATGGACACTAGCTTTCGAATTGGTTTACTGTCTATTATTAGGATGTGTAAATTAGTGTATGATCATTGCTGTCTATTATCAGTTCCAGGAAAAGCTCTGTCCCTCCTCCTTTTCTTTTTTCTCTTTCTTGGGAACCTCAGCCCTGCTTTGAAGGCCTTTCAAGTGACTAAATCAGGCTAATTTAAAGTCAACTGATGAGGGACTTGAATTACATCTGCAAAATTCCTTCATAGCAGCACCTAGATTAATGTTTAATTGAGTAAGTGGGGACTATAGCCTAACCAGGATGACACGTCAATGCCCTCATTTATTTAACAGGGATAATACCTTCTTGATAAGCTTGTTTTGGACATAAATGAGTTAAGCCTTTTAAAGCACTTAGTACAGTACTTGATACATAATACCTGCTCATTAAGAACTAGTTCTTCTATATGGTGGGGAGGGACAGCATGAAATTTAGGCTACCTAATGGCAACAAAGAGGCTATGTCAAAACCAGATAGTATCTCGCTGAGTGTCAGAAGCTAGACAAAAAAGGGTATCATGCATATCAGATATGAAAACAGTCAGAATTCACCAATGGTGCTGGAAGTCAGGACCACCCTTGAGGGGGTGGCCCCTGGAAGGCTGCATGAGGTGAGCTCTGGGATGCTGATAATATTCTATTGGTTAAACTGGTGTTGGTTACATGGAAGTATTCATATTATAAAAATCAATTGAACTTATATGTATGTCAGTTATACTTACATAAAAATTTAAATACAGTTAGATGATAAATAACTTAATGGCTAGGTAACCTTGTGTGTGGTGTGTGGTTGTGTGTGTGTGTGTGTGTGTGTGTGGGTGGGTGGGTGCACATGCATTTTATCACTGCAAAGTAGAATCATAAGTAGAATTTTTCCTCCCGTATTACAAATATGACAATGGCTCAGAAGGAAGATGTGGGTGGAGCCTCATTAGCACATTTGACCCTATCTCATAAGATTATTTTATTTCTCAGCAATTGCCATGGCCATCTCTGCTAAAATTGGAATGGTTATCAAAACATTTTGAGAATTCTCTTGGACAAAAAGGCATTCTACTCACAGGTTCTTAATTCAGAGATCAGAGCAATTGAGTTTCCTCCTACGTCCTGAATTTTTTTTTTCCAAGACCAATAAATTGTATTTCTTTCAAATCAAAGATGCAGTGAGCTTGCATGCTCATTATCTGTTTGTCTTATGCTCCCTGCATTTTCCTTTTTGTGATAAGACAGACTCTAGGAAAGCAATTTTTTGTGTGTGGAAAAAAATTATACGTCTGCACCACAGTGATATGATCACAGACTTATCTTAAAGGTGTAAATGAAGAATTGTAATTTTTATTTTACAACCAAGGTGAACATTTGTATTTCTAGATATTCACTTGGACAACAAAGCACATTTTTACGACAATAAATAAAATGTTGTATTTCCCCTTAGTATTTGACTGTTGATGGTGTGATTTTATATTTTAGATCAGCACTGTCCAGTAAGAGTTTCTGCAATAATGGACATGTTCTATTTTCTGTACTGCCCAATATGGCAGCCACTAGCCACCTGTGGCGATTGCACCCTTGAAATGTTCCTAGTGAACTGAGGGTTCACAATTTCAATACTATTTAATTTTAATCAATTTGAATTTAAATAGTCACAACTGGCTAGTGGCTACAGTGTTGTACAATGAGGTTTGAAATTATAATAAAATACGGTCTTTGGACTGAGGTTAGTGGCTGACTGCTTAATTCTTTTCATAAAACCTCTCAAAGGTGCATCTACGTAATGTTTTTTCTCAGCCCAGTCACTCTGGTGTTGTGGTGGGGAAGTCCCCTTGCAAAGACGGATGAAGGCCCCGAGGTTCTGAGTCACATGGTACAAACACCTACTTCTGTGCTTTCACCATTTCACTTGTTCCTTCATTTCCTTAATCTCTGGACACTGACCTTCTGACCCAGTGCAGGTGATGTCTGTCTTGCAGATTGTGTCCCCAAGCTGCTGGCACCGAGTAAGAAGTCAGTAAGCAGTTCATGTCACACTTGTTTATTAATAGGCATGAGGTTCAAGTCTGACATCCCTGCCTCTGTTACCTAGTGGCTCTGCAGATGAAACAACTTCACACTTTACAGATGTTTCCTCATCTCTAAAATCAGAAATGTTCTCCTCACCTTATGGACTTGTTGAGAGGTTTAAATAATAATAAGCACATATATGTAGTGCTCACAAAATGCTAGAGATTGATCTTGGCAATGGAAATCCATGGTCTCCTTTAGTCCTCCACTCTCCCTGTTTTCCACATGGGGGAAATTAGGTTTGGAAAAGTTGGTGTGTGGTGGGGCTGGGGTTTGAACCTGGGCAGCCTGCATACAGGGCAATAGGTTGGTTTGTTATATATGTTCAATTGTATTTTTGAGTTGAGATGTAATTCACATGCCAAAAAATTCACCCTTTAAGAGTATCCAGTTCCATGATGTTTATTCTATTTGCAAGATTGTGCAACCATCATCACTACTGTCTAGTTACAGAATATTTTCATCTCCCCTCAAACAAACCTCACTTCCCATTAAGAAGTCACTCTTATTCCCCTGTCCCCAAAGCCCCTGGCAACCATGATGTACTTTCTGTCTCTATGAATCTATCAATTCTGGACATTTTACAAAAATAAGATTGTATAATATGTCAGGCCCAGAGGTTTGAAGCCTTTCTTTCTACTATTTCCAGTAATATGGATAAAGGCCTGCCACATAGTGGGAGTTTGAGAATGAAAAGTTTATATTATTGCTATTGTTATTGCCACTGGAAGCACGGTCTGGTGTGACATGATCATCTGTTTGTTGTTTATTGTAAGGCAAGAGGTGTCGAGGATGGATTTACTCTGTAAAAATTAAATGATAACAAAACAAAAAACTAAACAAAGGAAATCAGGTCTCCCTCTTGCAACTTTCTGCACTCTGTCTACAGTACTTAAAAATTATTCAATAATTGATTTATAAAACAATTCCCATTTTTATAAAAAGCATTATGAAAAGAGGAGGCAAAAATAGAGAGCATTTACTAAATGAAGCAAAAGCAGCACTGTATATATCAGTGTCAATTTACCATTCTAGGGACTCCTGGAGTTGGATGCCATGTTGGAAGTCAACTTCCTTCATTCTGAGGATGAGATGACTTAAGCACAGAGGCCATCAATGACTCACTCCAACTCAGAGAACTAGTTGGTATCTGACACTTGTTTTATTCAAGGGCCTTTGGAACATTGTGAGACAATATTCCAAACTTTATCTAATTAGGCATAAATGCTGTATATATTAAAGCAGGATTTATACTGCTGTAGAGTTATTTAGATAAGACATGCTCTTGCTCCTTCCAGGAAATCACTGAACAAAGGCAGGTGAAAACCCGATGCCACCTTATTTGAAGACAGCTTTCACATTCCAAAGGAAAGGCAACTACTGAAAACATAACTCACTTAAATTAAGCTATCTCCCTGGCAAGAGTCAGGAAACTTTTGCTTTCTGACCTGGACAATGAAACTATTTCCAGGGGTAGGAGCAAGGTCCTGTGGGATCCCCATCTCCACTCAGAGGCAGAGCTAAGGTACTTGAGTTCTGAAATGTATGCCAAAAAATCCAATAACATATGAAATAGTCAAATATGTTCATTTTATTAAGAATCTCAGGAAATGTCATTTTCTGGTGCCAGTGCAGTTCCATGACACCGGTGGGGAGTGTTTGGGGTTTATGTGGAATCACTGATAGTCACAGCTTGTTGCTCCAGCCCATCTTTCTAATATATGTTATGTTATGTGGCTTAGGCCAAGAAGAAAACTTATTTTGGCTTTATTCCTTTCCATAAATTGGAAGAATTTTGATTTGCTATGTATCTCTGAGCTCTTGCAGATTTCTCATCATCCTAAATGCTAGTTTATTGAGATTAAGTGCTTTCTTATGTGGAAGCATAGAAAGGACTTTTGATTTTTCTTTAAGTTAAATCTGATTCAATGACCACATTAGATTGATAGATGTTCTTGCCAGAGGAGAAGATAAAGGCTTATCTTCGCACTGAGGATGAGAATAACAATAGAGGGGAAGGGGGACCTCAGTGTCCACAGAGGGAAGCTTGCTGGTGAACCAGCACTTCTCAAGAAAAAAGGGCTATAGTATGATTATTGCTTCTCATTCTGATCGCTACAAACACGCTCTCCCAAGTCCTCTTTCTGTGTTTTTACTCCTCTTTATGTAGACTAATGACAATTTACTATTGCTTTCCCTCCTTGTTTCCCTCCAACCTGGACACTGCCCCAGTTTTTTCATTCCCCCCAAGTATTTCTTACCTGCAGTCCTGGAGTGTAGCAGACCCACTAAAGGCTTGGGCTAAAGGAGGAGAATTACAGAACATAGTTGTACAGGGCAGATGATTTTTTTTAATTAATTATTTTTTTATTGTTAGTTTCATGTGTACAGAACATTGTTAGTTATCTTTTCACCCTTTGCACAGAAACAACCCCCTCTCCCATCTACTGCCTTCCCACTCCCGATATCATGCTTAATATGATTTTTAATTGAACAGAGAACAATGTAAAAATACACCCGTCATTCCTTGACATGGGACATCTCTCCTAGATTGTACCCCAAGTTGCATTTTCCTGAGACTAGTTGTTAAGATCTCCAGTCTTTGTCTTTCCACAGGGTCCTTACATCTCTTCTCTGTTGAAGCCTCACTCCATGATCCAATATTATGTTTTATAAACACAGGACCCAGCCACCCTGTGTCCTTTCAGCAGAAGGAACTCACAGAAGTATTGAAATGACCAGTTTTCCTTCAACATGGGCAGGGCTCTGTCCTCTTCCGGTGCTTTTAATGGAAATGCAAAGGCAGACAGAGAAGGTTTTATTCTTTCTTAGCCCAGAACAAGCTGTCCTGAGGTCATCTGCTCTCTTCCCCTGTCATACCATTGTCCCCAGTTATAACTCAATTTGATGATCTCAAAATTGCTGTCTTAAAAGAAGACAAGTTTTACATTAAGTGTTAATTAATTATGTCCATGGTGGTTGAAAGAGCAGACTTGAGGAGGCAAGCCTGTCTACTGCTCCTACTTATTTCCCTTGGGATTTAAACTCCAACCATTGGGAGCCATGTGACATTGTGGAACCATGCTACATGCTGTCTTGCATCTTTTTATTCTCTTCCCGGGAGGTCCTCTCTCTCCAACTCTCTAACCCTCTGTACACTTCCACCTGGAGAATCCCTCCTAGTTCTTTAGCCCTATTTCTGAACTTCCTTTCACTCCACAGGGAAAGATAGATATTCTGTCTTATCTTCCCCAGTATTCTGTCCACTGCTTATCTCACAGCTCTCTCATTTGCTGTTCCATTGGCAGTTGCTCCATTCAATTTTAAGTAACTCAAGAGGAGGCACATAGCTTTTCATCTTGTTTCCCTAGTGTGTGATGGTCCAGGGTCAGTCCTTAGTAAGTGTTTGCATGAAAGAATGAATTCAGGCAATGAGTAGGGAGCCAGTGCTGCCAGAGGCACAGAGTGTGGTGTCTGAACTGTTAGTCAGCATGTGATAATTCCTGGAAGGCAGGCAGAAGCAAAGTGCTACAGAAGATCCAATATTGGAGAAATTGCACCTAATCTGCGGGAGAGGGCTGTTCAGCAAATATTACTCCTGTATTGATTTGAAATCTGAAAACCTTGGTGAAAAATACAAAGCAAAATAAGGCACAGCCTGCCCTCATGGAGTTTATGGTTTGGGAATATATGTAATTTGCCATGTGAAAGAGGAGAGTTTCAAGGGTGATTATAAGTATGCCAGAGCCACATGGGCAAACTGGGGTTTCATGATTACCCTGATTATAATCTACTAGGAACATAAATTCAAGGAGACTTCATGAAGGGGATGTTTCAGAAGGTCCTCGAAAAATAAGGGAAGACAACTACAGGAGTGGATTATAGGTCTTGAAGGAAAAGTAAGCGTCTCTTTTCTTAAAAAAAAAAAATTTCTTCTTTACTGAGGTTAATCATCTTCTGCATTTTCTTTTACAGAAAAATTGATCTACCTCAATTTTAGATGGAAAACAATATATAAATATATATGTGTGTCTAAGTGTGCATGTGTTTTAATAGCCAAGGGTTAATTGTAATGTGATTTGGCAAAAAATATATGTAAAACAGTTTCAGCAAACTTATTATTTCACAAATCTTGCTACTTGGTATGAGGATAGGGTGAAAAATGTTGTGTGGGAGAAAAATTTGAGTAAATAATTGGTACATGTGATACTCAGAAATGACACAAAGCATATCGGTGTGTGGGTGAATGATTGAAGTTTGGGGAATTTGTGAGGGGGTGTGGAGGAATAGGTTTTCTTCTTTAGAGCTTGTACTTTTCCCACTGTAGTAAAAGGACCAGGACTGAGTATATTCTGGGGAAAAAAGATGAGTATTTCTCATGTTGTTAAATGAAACTTCAACCAGCTGAATCACATATATTCACAGCAATAACTCCCTTGATTATCCTCTGGGTGGAACTGCAAAACTAACAGTTCATTTTTCCATGACAGATTTTTCGAGCCCTTCTTGCCTGTTGGATTCTGTTCTAGGTTCTGGGAAGATAGATGTGCGTCTGTCCTGATGGCAGGTAAATGTGTATGTGCTCATGTGCACCTGCACCCATGCACATGTGTAGAGACAGTCCATAATAAAACACATAAAAAAGAAAGTAATTTCACATAATGAATGCAATGAACAAACTTTAAAAGGGTGATGTGGTAGTGAACAGGCAAAATGATGCACTGCTCTAGATGGGATAGTCTCTGAGGAAGTGACATATGAGCTAACCTCTGAAGGAGAAGGATACACCCATTAAAAAAAGATCTATGGGAAGGGTATTCCAGATTGAGGAAGCATTAAATATCAAGAGTTTGGAATGGCAGTGATTTGACATGCTTTAGGTTTAGCAATGAAAATGGGGTAAAGAAAATGCAGAGGTAAGTAGGTAGCCTGATTATGAAAGATCTGTGTACACAATGACCAGAAGTTTGCATTTTATTCTAAGTACATATTGAAGCCCCTGGAGAATTTTAAGCTGAGGAGTGATGTGCTATGATCTGAAATGTTCATGGATAACTGTAGCTGATGAATGGAGAGTAGATTGTGGGAAGTAAGATGAAGGCTGGTATAGCTGTTGGGGGACCCTTGCAACAGCCCAGGTCCGTGATGATGGGGGAGATTGTCTGGCTTTGCTTTGATAAGGAACAGATGTTGTTCTCCTGGTGAAGTTATTTTTCTCCTACCCAGAATCCTGACAGCCTACTCCTTACTTAAGGGTTCTTCTGCTTGTTCAAAACAAAACGTAACAAGAAAGGTTCTGAAAAGGGAACAATCTGTTGGTGATAACAAGTACTGAGTTAGCTGATGAAAAAGCAAGAAAGCTAGATGGAGCAGTTACTCATAAATACTTTTAGGAGATGTTTTACTTTCCGTTTAGCATTTGGGACCGGTTGAATTCACAGTCATATGATTCTCAGGAGCCGTGAGGGTACATTAAGAATAATAAGGAGTCTGGCTAAATGCTTTAGGCATTATGGAGCTGTAATATAGCACATGCGTTATTGTTAATTCATGTTCCTATCCCACCCTTTTAGTAGCAGCCAGGAGCCATAACGACACATGCTGTGTATATATATTAAAACAATCACACAAGTTGCTCTAATGGCGTTGGGTAATTGGATATTACTCGGGATCCAGAAAGGCTTGGATGCAGCTAGATAGAAATGACATCTACTGTGGCTTTTCTTTTCTAACACTGCTGTGAAGGAAGTGCCAGCTCTAAATGTTTCATCTGTGTGTTTCTTGTCTGT
The DNA here is from genome assembly GCF_001890085.2 of Hipposideros armiger. Classification (NCBI taxonomy): domain Eukaryota; kingdom Metazoa; phylum Chordata; class Mammalia; order Chiroptera; family Hipposideridae; genus Hipposideros; species Hipposideros armiger. The sequence goes on from NW_017731537.1 coordinate 423,865, forward strand.
GCTCTAGCCTGGAAACCAAGATTTTTGGTGCCCCACTCCTTGGAGTTGAGCAAGTGGCCAAACCGTTTCTCCTATGAGCCAGACTATTGACATAACATTTGCCACTAAAGTTGTACTTAGAGGTGGTTAAAAATGTTGTTTTATTAAAATAAAATATCTAACTCTGATCAAGAAATTTGTAGTTTTACTTTTCCCCCTGAATATTAAAAAAACTGCCTACAACTATGGATTGTTTGAATTTGTCTTAACAATTTATCATATAGACCATTTAAAATAAATGAGCAATTTATTTTTGGATGCTATTCTGTCCATTACTTTCTTTTAATTAATAGTATCTCTTGGACTCCATGTAATTTGCACTTGGCAACCCCGAATGCTGAGGAGGGACAGCCAGGCAGTGGAAATGAGTGAACATCAGGGGGACGAAAGGCTTTCGGGCCAGAGCATTTATACCCAATTTTGCCACACCTGATTTTTCAGAAGAAACTTGACAATTGGATTCTTATGTGAAATCCCCCAGATTTTAGATTGTTTTTAAATTGTGCAGGCCCATTAAGGCCAGAAGTATCCCCTTTTGTTTCCTGTGTGGATGCACCTTATTTTTAATCTAATCACCCATTGATAGGCATGTAGTTTGAAAGCTCATGTTCACCACCTAGCCTGACTTGCAATTCTTTGCCATTTTCTTGCTGAAATAAGCTTTTGTAGCCAAGGGGTTATGTCCATGAGTCACTCCAAAGGATTTTCTCTGGGTACAAGTACAGGGAAACAAATGTATGAATAGATAAATTCACCAACTGAAAGTTCACTGAACTACTTAGAACTTAGGTAAGGCCGATCCAGGTTTGATAGGATGTGAAGTTTATGTAATTTTCATTTTTGAGGCACTCCGTGGAATAAAACCTACAGAATTCCAACTATACAATTAGAGACAGGGTCTTCGAGGGGCCTTAACCGTGAGAGGCCTAGAAGCCTCAGCTTCATTAGCCACTCGGTTAGGATGAGAAGAACAGAGTAAATAGGATGCAGCTCGGAGGAGAAGCGCATGGCTTGTTTTCCACACTCATTCAGGGACATGGAAGTGTCACGTACCATGACATTTCAACAAATATATAAAAACATTCTGTCACATGATCTTGAAGTCCGCTATCTGTTTAAATGTATTTTAAGTGACATTTTCCCTAAAATTTTGATGGTTTTCAAGGTTCCTTACTCGATGCAGAGTTTACTGTTTTAGTTAGGAGGATGCCAGGCCAAATAACTCATTTCAAGAATGCAAAGTGCCTTCTGTTTAATATAAATGCATTGATCTTGGATGAAATTTTCTTCAAATTTCTAGAGACTCCAAATTCTGGTTATTTACAGTGTCTGTTACACAAACAGATGAAATACATATTAAATAAAGTATAGGACCATTAAGGAAGCAAAGATTTCACAGTATTAGCTTTCTAATAGTCTGATGGCCGAGGAACATTCATATTTGATATTGACTTCCCACCAAAAGGACCACAGATGGGCAGAAACCCAGCATTGCCAGAAAAATCTTCAGGAGCAGTGAAAACTTCAAAAGAATAAAACGGATATAATGGGAAATTTAGCTTTTTTTAAATTTTTTTTTTATTGAACAAAATCCCAGCAAAGTAGGTAGACAGACCCTAGATAAATGAAGAATATTAAGTTCCAAATTCTTTGAGTCAGCTTTGATTAAAATTGCAGCTGGTCCTCGAATAACATTATTTTGTTCAGTGTGGCTTTGTTATAACATTGATGAGAAGAACTTAACTCTTGTTTGTATCAGTTAGCCTGTGGTAAAACTGGTTTTGTTATATATGTTGTTTCTCTTAGAATCTCAGAAACTATTGAGGATGTTAACTGAGGACTTAATGTGCAGTAAAATCAGATTGCTGGTTTCAGTGATGCGTCAGGAGAGCCTTTTTAAGGTGCTGGAGGAGTGAGTATTTGGAGAACATTAAGCCTTGAAGGGGCTAGCTCTTCCCTTTGTTTAGAAGCAGGATAAGAAACGAGGTTAGTTTATATATACACTTAGGCAGAATAGCATCAAGAACTCAGACCGTGGATTCAAATCCCACTTCTTGCACTCACTTAGCTGTGAGACCTGGGGCAAGCTACATACACTAGGGCTGATAATAATAGTATTTAAGTTTGTTGTGAAGATTTAGTAACTTAAAAATTGTAAAGTTCAAAATAGTACTGTATATGGACTTGTTGTTATTGTAGGAATGATTATAGCCATTATTCTTCAACACATTCTATCTTGCCATCGCAAAATTGTTTCTTCTGTTAAGAACTTTTCTGCAATATCAAAGGTTTGTTTTAATTATGATTTTCAAGCATCTATGCCTTGAAAATTTGAGGCTGTATAGGCTGTATGTGTTTGTTATTAAAGGTGACATTTATTTTACTGCTTTTAAAACAATACTGCTCATTTAAAGCTTTAAACTATGTTGGAATTTTCTTATCAACTCTGTTATGATTAACACATTGCTTATTACCTAACCTAACCTATCCTGTTATAACTTACTTAGCAGTATATAAGACGTCAGCATTTCTTTCAGAGTTAGCAGTATTCCATGAAAGCATTCTTGCTCACATAAAGTGCATTTAAATGAAATTTTAAATAAGTTTCTAAAAAATTTAATTTCAAGTATAATATAATATAACATCTCATATTTTTCTAAAACTAGAATATAATTTCTTATACAGTGTCTCAAGCTTTTTAGTTTCAGGACCCTTTATTGCAGCGGTTCTCAACCTGTGGGTCACGACCCTTTCACAGGGGTCGCAACCTAAGACCATTGGAAAACAAAAAGATATTTACATTACGATTCATAACAGTAGCAAAATTATAGTTATAGAGTAGCAATGAAAATAATTTTATGATTGGGGGTCACCACAACATGAGGAACTGTATTAAGGTGTCGCTTGCGGCATTAGGAAGGTTGAGAACCGCTGCTTTATAGTTTTAAAAATTATTGAAGACCCAACGGGTTTTTGTTGCTATGGTTATACCTATTGATATTTATTGTAATAGAAATCAAAACCAAGGAATGCTTAAAATATTAATTTATTTAAAGTATCAGTGATAAACTCATATGTTAACATAATATCTTTTAAAAGCTGTGTTTTGAAAAAAAAATATGAGAATGAGATTGTTTTCAATTTTGCAAATCTCTTTAATATTTAACTTAGTATGTTAATTAAATGCAGTTGTAAAATCTGCCACAACAAAAATTACATGATCCCTTGAGAAATACTAAAGGATACCTAACATATTTCAGTGTATTGAAGAGTAATTCTCTTAGGGAGTGACACATAAATTGAGATCTGAACATGAGCAGGGCGGAACCCAGGCAAAGAGAACAGAGACCTCAGGCAAAGGAGGAGTTTGATGTATTTGGAAAATGGACGGGAGGCCAGTGTGGTTGGAATATGTTGAGTGAGACGGCAGAGGCTGTCAGTGAGGCTGGAAGAAGAAGCTGGGGACAGGGTCATGCAAGGTTTTGGGGTCCATGTGGACAAGTATGGGTTTTATTCTATAAGGAAGGGGAGCTGTTAATGGGATTTAGGTAAGGAATAGTGGAGATGACATGACCCAATTTGCACTTTTTAAAAATATTGACTGCTTATGGAGAATAGATTGACATATTGGGAAGAATGGAGATAGGGAAACAGTTTAAAAAGACTCTTGTAGCATAATATGCAGTAAATGATATATATTTAGGAAGTAGTATGAAGTGGAACTGGTGATTGATTGGATATGGATGACAAGCTCAAAGAAAGTGATTTATGTTTTGTTTTTCTTCAACTCATCCATTTTCATCCAACAAAAGTTTTGTTTTTAAATCTAAAAACAAAACAAAACAAAAAGTCAAATTAGACCATGAAGCAGAAATTCTGTGGTTGAATTAGGGGTTTGGATTTGTTATCATCACCTGGGTAGAAACTTAGGGAGCATGTCATAATTTATTCTTTCCGAATCATGGCATTTGTATATTATGCACCAACTTACAGATATAACAAAACTGCTTTTCAAATAAATTATTCTGAGTTGAAGCTTTGATACAGCCTCTGCTTGAACGAGTATTTGTTTAGCAGATGAAGGTTTTGCACTTGTCCCTCTTTTGCGGATTTTATATATTCAGAGCTGGATCGTTGGATAAAATGGGATCTGTCTGTCGTCACAGTAGCCATCCTGAGTATCCAGATGTCATGGAGTTTCTGCCAGGAAGGGAAGACAGCTGTTTGGAATGGGAAAAGAGTAGAGGATCCTGCAAAACATGTCAAGAGTTTTATCAGGGGAGTGAGATGACAGTTGGTAGCAGGAAAATGGTGAGCAGACACTGGAACATGTCTGGAAAAATCAATTTTGTTTGTGGCTTAGGTGATATCCTAAGACATTCAAAAATGCTTTGTGTTCTAGAATCCTGCATTTGCCCGGATTATCTATCCAACCAGCCTTGTTTAAGTATGAGCCATAGGATTACTAGATTGTAAACACGCTCTGATCAGTCAGTGCACTTCAGCTTAGTATGAGAGAGACAGGTGGTGCATTGGGTAGTTTTATAAATGGTTTGTGAAAGCTTTTGCCTATGACTCTAATACATTTGGGACACTGAAATATTGTATCTAACCCTCAATGAGAAGATAGAAGCTGACCTATCACTGTTAAAATGAACTTGAGCATGTGGTAAAATGAAATAGGTCCTCAGGGTTTTAGCTTTTCATCAAACTAATAATTTCGTTGTAACTCTTACTTGGATTAGACTTTGACTTATCTCTGAATTATAAAGATTAACAAACAGATTTTACTCTTATAAAGAATCGCATGGGCCGGCTGAGTGGCTCAGTTGGTTAAGAGCTCGCTCAAGAGTTTGAGCTCTGAGCAACAGTGGTTCGAGTCAGCCCGAGCTGAGCAGCCATGAGCTGCCAACAGGTGGCGGGATGGCTCAGCTTAAAAAAAAAAAAGAATCGCATGTTGCTGTCCTAGAGAGGTTCTTTGGTACTATCTTTTCAGATTGCTCCATAATCTTCAAACTATACATGATTTATATATAAAATCTCTTTTGTTTTTGAAATGTGTTAAGACCCAATACAGCATGTGATCTCATGGACAGCAGGCCAGCATTTTTTCCCTTTCCTGGTCAAAGCTTTCAGTTGGCATTCTGAAATATAGTTTCGGTCTTAACTTCCCTTCTATTGCTGGGGACCACACAGGGAAAATATTTTCTAATTGCCATCTTGACTTACAGAGACATGCTTGATATGGTATGTGTTCATTTTACTGTGATTACACACACCAAGTACTTGGAGTGTTTGTCTTTTTTTTTATCATGGTAATTGATTAGATCTTTAAAGAGTCATTTAAGTTTAGAAAATGTATTCAAAATTACTCCAAAAATTATTTGTTTTAATTGTAAAGTCTTTAAATGTCTTAAAAATTATTGAATTTTTATGTTACAAAGTCCAGGCATTGCGTGTGTATGCAAATGGAAGATAAGTATTATCGAGGTCTGACAATTAAGTTTGCAAATGTGCCGCCTTGTGCTCACATTGGCAGCATTGTACAAACAGCTTGGTAAGGTTTAATAACCTTTGTATGTCAGTGTCTCACAGCTGTGTTCATGTCAACGTGTGGACGTGTCTTGCTGCGTGGCGTTCATTATTGCTGTTGCGTGTTTTTGTGTCCCGTTGCGAGAATGTCTGTGCTCGAATTAGAGCAATGAACAAACTTTAAATTTCTTGTTAAACTTGGCAAGAGTGCAAGTGAATTCAGGGACATGTTAGTCCGAGTTTATGGGGACAATGCCATGAAGAAAATGGGAGTGTATAAATGGATTAAACGTTTTTCTGAGGGGAGAAAATGCATCACTGATGAAGAGAGGTCAGGGCGGCCAGTAACGAGCAGAACTGACAGAAACATTGCAAAAATTTGTCAAATTATGCATCAAAATCATCAGCTGACTGTGAGAAGCATAGCAGACCGAGTAAATATCAATAGAGAAACAGTTAGGAAAATCTTAACTGAAAATCTTGGCATGAGAAAGTTGTGTGCAAAAATGATCCCAAAGGAGCTCTTGCATCATGGCAATGCATCAGCTCACACGACACTGACTGTGAGGGAGTTTTTATGCCTGTAAACAAATAACTATATTGGAACACCCTCCCTACTCACCTGATCTTGCCCCCAATAACTTCTTCTTTACCTGAAAATAATGGAAATAATGAAAGGAAGGTATTTTGATGACATTCAGGACATCAAGGGTAATACGACGACAGCTCTGATGGCCATTCCAGAAAAAGAGTTCCAAAATTGCTTTGAAGGGTGGACTAGGCGCTGGTATCAGTGCATAGCTCCCCAAGGGGAGTACTTCAAAGGTGACCATAGTGATATTCAGCAATGAGGTATGTAGCTCTTTTTCTAGGATGAATTCGCAAACTTAATTGTCAGACCACATAGACTAACCTTTAAATGTTATTTACTTATGGTTCTAAATTTGGTCAACCAAAGTGATTGGTAGAGCTATTCATTTTAATTAAATAGCCTATTATAGGCATTTACCTGGTGTCGATACTTCAGTAAACGTAAGCAGACACTTCTTGCTTCTTATGTCCACATTTGACAGTAGTGTTGCTTTTAGAAGTTGTGAGGGAACAGGCAGGCTCTTAAGAATTCTAAAATTCTGATAAGCACATCTTAAATATTTATATGTAGCTTGACAACTCAAGTATAGAATACAATGCTCAATGCTTTTTTTTTTCTAATCTTTGCAAAATCAAGTTAGGAAAGGCAGTCTGGTGAAATGAAAGCAATACTGGATTGAGATTTGGATAATCCCTAATTTAGTCTCAGCCTGCAATTTAAGAGCTGTTTCATCCTTAGTAGAATGAGGTGATTAAATGCAATTTTTTGGTTGTTTGTATTATTATTATTATTATTATTTGATTTGGCAATACAATTCTTTTTTTTTTTTTTTTTTTTTTAGCTGAGCCATCCTGCTGCCTGTTGGCAGCTCAGCGGCTGCTCAGCTCGGGCTGGACTTGAACAGCTGTTGCTCAGAGCTCAAGCTCTTGAGCGAGCTCTTAACCAACTGAGCCACTTGGCCGGCCCCTAGCAATACAATTCTTTTTCAAATAAAACCTAAGGTGAACTTGTCAAATAAAAAAGAGATACACATCCCATCTTTGATCTTCTGCTTGTAGTGAGGATAGGGCCTGGGATCTCATCTGCATCGTCTCTCCCCCATCTGCCCACCCACAACCAGTTTCTGAACCGCTCACTCTGTAAGGTCATTCAGCACAATCCCTGTGTCTCACACACTACAATTGCAAGATCCCTGGATTACATGAACCATCCCCTTTTCAGCTCTAAAACTGTTTGTATTTTCAATGCTTTCAATTAATAACTGAAGATAGAGAATGTGGATAGACATGCTTTCCAATGATGGTATTTTCAAACGGACATCTCTGTCCTTCTTATGTCCCTGGTACTCTGAGATATTTTCATATGCTAGTTCAGTGATCTCAGTCAGGTAATGGAATTGGAAGGGCTATCTTTGCAGTAGGTAGGAATGATTCCTTGATGATGCCTGCGATAAAAATTCTGGTTCATGTCTGCTTCCTCACAAGACACGTGTTAGGAGGAGCTGTGGTAAAGTGTGTAGAAGGCCAAAAGTGTTAGAGATAACCCTCAGTGGGCTACTGGTTTTGTCGGAAAGGGACTGGTATCATCTGCTGTCGGGATCTATTGGAAAACGCTCCCTTCCTGTCCCATGTCGCTCTGATAGAATTGGCAAGCACAGTGTCCTGTTTGCATGGGGTGGGCACTTCACGTGAACCTGGCCAATTTGGATGCCACAGGCATATGCTCCAGTGATGGATCTGTGGAGCGGATGCATTTCCTAAGCAGGGCCAATCAGAACACTTCTATGAGATTTGATAAATAAAGAGAGAAAGCTTGAAATAGAAAGCTGTTGATTTGGAATTTCAGAGCCTTCTTGTAGAAGAAGAGTATGAGGCCCCAAATCAAAGCTAACGGGAGACAAAAAAAAAAAATTTGTAGATGGAAAGAGGAGATGAGGGGGAGAGAACACGTAAGGGTATGTAACTTGATCAGGGTTTGCCTGATGCTCCGTCTTTAGAACGCCTACTTATATAAGCAAATTAATTCTCTCTCTAGTTGAAGTTCCTACGATTTCCTTTTTTGCCATCTGCAACCAAGGAGCCTTGAATAATAAACATAACAAACCACTGAACAACACACATGTGGTGTGTCACAAAGCGCTAAGCACTTTCAGGGAGAGGAAGACACCTCTCTTGTTTTGCTTTCGGGTTGGCGGAATCATCTCTGAGTGTTACACAAGCATTTACTGCACACGAGGCTAAAGGCTGTGGGGTCAGAGACATACCTCCAAGGCAGCTGTCCTACTGCAGAGTGGCCCGCTGCCACTGTTTCCTGGTCTCTTAGAAAACCGTTTGTGCCTAGGATTGTTCCGGCATTCTTACCTTTAAATCTATTCTAAATGTACACATCTTCCATTTCAACCTGGTTTTTCTTGTATCATCTTTTTTAGTCCCCTGCCCCAATATTATTGTATGTTGCAGACCAACCATATTTATCTTTTTAAACTAAATAATTGCAATTACTCTTTACATAGATTTTTTTCCTTTTCCTTACTAGTGCATCAGATGTTTGTTTTACTTCTTAAAACATACTTAGTTGGCTGCAGAAATAATTTCACTTATATTTTTCTTGTTATGGTAAAAATATATGTATCTTGGAGAAAATGTCCTAGACTATTCTAGGGATAGATATTAGTCTCATCTCAACAGGTATCTTCTATCTGAATCTCTGTTATTGCTGAGGTCTTGGAGTCTGTCTTCTGATACTTAGAGGTCTGCTGTAATATACACAATAAACCTTTTAAATCCAAGACAATGTCCAAACACTGTTTCCTTTTCACTCTAAGTTGCCTTTGATCCTTCCTATCAATGGATACCACAGAGCTTCTTGGCTGCGTGTCCTGATGTCAGGAGTGTCTCAGGGTCCCTTTCTCTGAAGACAGGGTGTGGCTGGAGGCAGGGCTTGTTTTAAATGCACCTGAGACTTTAGGTTAATTTCTATTGGTAACCCCAAAATCCAGGTCAATGAATGCTAGCTAGAAAGACAGCATGAGTTTGAGGAGAAGGGCTTTCTGCCTGGTGACTTCAGGGAGCCCGAAGCTTGGGACAGGTAGATGGGGAGGAATGTGAGGTCTGATGCTGGGCATGAGCATATCTGACATGCAACTTGGAAAAATTGAACCAGTGTGCAATTTCCTTAAGTAAAAATGCAATGAATGCATGAGAACATTTTATCTAAGTAAGTGTATATTAAACATATTATATTTGTACATGCACATGTTGGCCTCATTGTATACAAAATGAACAGCAGCTCAAGGATGGATGTCATGATGATAGCATGGGATGCAAAATTTGTGGAGGAAGCTAAGACAACTTGTAGACTAGTCCTTAGGAACATGAGTTTCTCTAATCAGAATGCCATAAACTTCATTGATCTTGTATCTTTCTTTCTTTTCAACCACACCAAAAAAATGAAAACAGAAAAAAACAAAAACGCTCAGTTCTTAATAATACCATTATAATTAGTTGGATTTATCCATAGTACATACACAAGAGTCTGAGAATAACAATGCCAGTCTTACTATTAATAATATAATTACTATGAAGAGTTTAAGACTTTTTCTCCAAATGACTGTGTTTTTATATAAAGTCACTTGGAATAACCCGTCTGTCAATACTTAGGACACCAACTAGGTATAAGGTTAGGTTCATTTGTCTTGTTTCACTTTCAGTTGATAAAGATTGCATTTTTTTTAGATTTAATTTTGTTTTATAATTATGTAGAATATTTACATGATTCTAAAATCAAATCTATAAAACAAAGTATATATGAAAAAGTCTAACTTCTCTCTCTCTCTTCCCTATGTGCAATCTCTTCCTCCCACAAATTTGTAATAGTTTCTTATTCTATTTTTAAGATGTAAACACATAGATAGAGATACAAGGGATTGCGTGTGTGCATGTGCGCACGTGTGCACATATACACATACACACATATGTGTGCCCTATCCTTTCTTTGATAAGTTTAGGATACTCCACACAATTTTCTCTTTCTTCTTTTCTTAGAAAAATACCCTGGAGAACACTACATGATACTTTCTAGATATATTTCTTTTTTAAGTTGCATATTACTCCATTGTAATGTTATATCATGCTTATTCAGCCTACTGCCTATTTATAGATATTTTGATTATTTCCAGTCTTTTGTTATTATAAATAATGCTACATTTGTAGCACAATTTGAAGTCAAGGAGTGTGATACCTCTGCCTTTGTTCTTTTTTTCTTGGGATTGCTTTGACTATTCAGGGTCTTTTGTGGTTCCAAACAAATCTGATATTTTTTGGTTCAATTTCTTTAAAAAATGCCATTGGGATTTTGATGGAGATTGCATTAAATCTGTATATTGCTTTGGGTAATATGGCCATTTTAACTATGTTGATTCTTTCAATCAATGAGCACAGAATATCTTTTCATTTCTTTGTATCTGCTTCAATTTCTTTTAATAATGTCTTATAGTTTCACATCCTTTGTTAACTTTATTCCAGGTATTTTATTCTTTTTGTTGTAATTGCAAAAATAATTTTTTTTCTGAAATTTCATTTTTAGTGTATAAGAATGCAATGGTAAAATGGGTCAAACATATGGTGACAGAAGGAGATTTGACTTTGGGTGGTGAACACGCAATTCAATATACAGATGATGTAGAATACACTTGCAATTGTACACTTGAAACCTATATAATTTTATTAACCAATGTCACTATAATAAATAAAATAAAATAAATTAAATTAAATTAAAAAAATAATGCTACAGTGAATAGCTTTCTTCTTCTTCTTCTTCTTCTTCTTCTTCTTCTTCTTCTTCTTCTTCTTCTTCTTCTTCTTCTTCTTCTTCTTCTTTTTTAAATCTTTGCCAGCATGTCTTTTGGATAAATTCCCAGAAGTGGAATTTCTGTGTCAAAGGATAAAATGCCTATATGATTTTTCTAGGTATTGACAAATTACATTCCAGAGTGTTTGCATATTACTGCTTTGCATTCACATAAGAGCTATGTAAGAGTTTCTGTTTCTAAATTTGACCAACATGCTATGTTGTTAATCTGAAACATTTGCCTATCAAATAGGTCATAAATGGTATCTCAGTATACTTTTAATTTACATTCCTCTTCTTAAAAGCAAAATTAAATATTTTCTTCATATGGTCATGACCCATTTGCATTTGTTTTCCTGTGACTTACTAGTCCATATTTCTAACTCATTTTTCTATATGATGATACTTTTTTTCTAATTTTTGCAGCCCTGTATATATTGGGAATTTTATTCTCTAGTATGAGTTTCAAGTGTCTTTCCCTAGTCTACATTTAGAGTCTTTACCATTCAAATGTTTGATGTAATCAGAGGTATCTCTGTTTTCTCTTATTGCCTCTGGATTTTAAATCATAGTTAAGAAAGCTTTCCTCATTCTTAGGTTATTGAGAAAATCACCTATGTTTTTTTCTAATACTTAATTTCATTTTTCATAGTTAAATATTTGATCCATTTGGGATTTATCTTGGTTTATAATCTAGGGAATGGACCTGATTTTATCTTTCTTCATGTGACTACATGCTTATCCCAACAGCAAAACCCTGAGTTTTCCTTCAATAATTTGAGGATGACACATTTATCATATACTAAATATTCAGTTGTATTTATCTTGTACCTCTTTTTAAAGAGTGAAGGAACTTCTGTGAAGTCCCTACTTAACAGGCTTTCCCTCATTTTCCTTATACTCCAAAACTAGGTCACACACCCTTCCTAATCCAATCCCTTGCAAATGGAATTGGATTCCTACTATGGTTTAGCAAAGACCAAGACTGTGTGTGAAAGGATGCATTGCCTAGACTAAATCAGAGTTAGTTATATGAGAGAGATGGAAGGAGGGAGAGCTGGGGATTGATATCAGGTAACCAACAATGCATTCGTTTTTCTTTCTGGACCATAAGCTTTTCAAAGTCACGGAGTCCTATTGTAACTTCATGTCCCTAGCAACTAGGACAGTGCCGAAACATATTATGGGTGTGCAAATGCTTACTAAAGTCACTGAGTTGGGTGGGATAGTACTACTAACTGTGGTTTTATAATACACACATTTTTTTTTTTACAATCTGGCTACAGTATGGCTGAAATAAAATATTTTCAAATATGTTAATTACTAGGTTCATTAGGCATGAGTAAGCTGGGTAAATGTTTTAGCATTTGTATCTTAGGTCCAATTTTGAACTTTGAATGCTCTACATAGAGTACTTTATTCTAAGAATTTCAATATATTTGATAACAATTCTTTGTCTCTGAGTTGGGGTAGATGGAAAGCAGTAGATTGTGGATTTCCTTAAAAGCAGAATCAGTGTGTTCTCTGTCAACTTGTACCACCTCACTCTATACCTGAAATATTGGGGATGTTCTCTTAATATTTATCAAGTGAGTGAATGAATGCTATCTCCATGTTACAGCTTGTCATGGAAACTTAAGCTAAATGACTCTTTCATGTCATTCAGCTAAAAGAAAGGTCTAAAACTTTTGCCCACACAGAAATCCATTTTCTTCCCTAGTGATTATATTCTTTTATATTCTCAAAGCTCTTCTTTTATGCTCCACAAACATGGAATCATACTATTGAGAAGCCAATCTTTTGTGGAAAATAATACCCAATGCTTTGAAAAGATAAAAGACTATTTCTTAACAGAGATTGAAAATAAATATATTACATATAAAAGAATGAGTTTATTCTTAACACAGGACATACAAAAAAAAAGCTAAACTTAATTTTAAATATTTACTCACCGTATTGGCTTCTGGCTTAATGTTTTTTCCCATAATGTAGGCATTTAGGATTTTCAACTTTTCAACCTTAGCAAAGTTTGACTTTTATAAGATGCTTAAATGTCAACATCTAATTTCTGAAGATGAGTTTACAGTTTGGGGTAGGTGATTTTAGAGTACACTTTGCTCACCTCAGACCTGGCAAAGGATGAAGAAAATGTGTTGAGTTCTGAAAACCTGTATCTCTTAACAAGCTTCTCCAATAAAAATGTGATTAAAATGTTTCATAAGGCTAGGGTTTTGCCTGTGGCAGCCTGAATTTCTTCAGCTTAACACATCATCAGTATGACATGTCACGCTTGGCTTTGTCAGCAATTCTTGTACACAGATTAAGTGCAAACACTTTTAAAATGACAGATTTTAATGTATCCCTGTACTAGAGGAGCTGCTGGTAGAATGGCACAGGTAAAATGTTTTTAATGAAAACGTCATTGTCAAGCATTTACCGGACCTGGTTGGTTGGCTCAGTGTTTGTTGGACATCTAGATTCTTGTCTCACGCATTTTTTTCTTACTAGAACCTCACCTTTTCCAGGTGTGACATTTACTCTAGTAACATATCACATTTTAAATTGAGCATAGAAAATTTATACTTTATCTGTAAAAGGAATGCAGCCTCTGTTCAAAAAATATTACCTGTACCATAACTGCACCAACTAACATATTGAGTTTTCATATTTTATGTGCCTAACATTTTTAACATGATTTCACCCTAATGACAAAAAACAAAAAAACAAAATCAACAACAACAAAAACCATTGTATCAAAAATACCTTTTTTTTTTGCAAGGTGCAGTGACTAGAAATTACAAATGGATGCATTCCATAACTTTTTGAGATTTTCTAAAATGCTGTATTGCTAAATTGATTTCACCCTTTTTTTTCTCTAGGCATTTATTGGTGTACACACACACTCACACACACTCATACTCATGTGCCCTATTTATGTAAAATATTTGAGACAGCACTTTATTGGACAAGGAAGTAAATCTGATTTTCCTACGTGTGTGTTCTGAGACTTTTTTTTTTAATGCTTTATCTCAGGTCCCTGAAGCTCACTGTCAGCCCACTTATGGGTGTGTGTGTGTGTGTGTGTGTGTGTGTGTGTGTGTGTGTGTGTGTGTGTGTGTGTGTGTGTGTGTGTGTCTGTGTGTGTGTGTCTCTGTGTGTGTTGGCACACACAGATATTCTCTTGAGGTTGCTCTAGTGAGGGAAAACTATTNTGTGTGTGTGTGTGTCTCTGTGTGTGTGTGTCTCTGTGTGTGTTGGCACACACAGATATTCTCTTGAGGTTGCTCTAGTGAGGGAAAACTATTCTTCCTCTTTACTGAAGTAAGAGTTTCAGTGAAGTAATGAATATACAGGTACATGTGAAATTAAATTAGGACAGTAGTTACAACAGAAATGAGCTATTAAAGGTATAGTTGACTCCAAATTAAATTAACAAAAGTATATGGTGTGGAGATATTTAAAGGACAGCTTCTTTTATTATACACACACATGTGCACATACACACACATACATTCAATAAAGCACACTGTTGAACTTTGGCTGCCCACTTAGAAATGCTTACCGAGTCTGCATTCTTCCTAAATAGCATAATTTAATGGCAGAAGTGCCTACCTGCTCTGCATTCTGTTAAAGAATTATGCTAATCATACAAGTGGTCCTGCATTGCATGATGGATAAATTCATTTCAGTTCAGCCTTTGCCTCCTTTATGCCTTAGAAAGCTTAGCCATAATGGATTACGTTTAATTCTTATAATCTTATGTTGTTTTTCTAGCATGTTAAGTCAAAAGAGAAGGAAAAAAGATTGTGCTTTTGGCGATAAATCCTGGCCTGCTGGGAAAATCACCCTCTATCCAGATTTTCCAGGTGGCCGTCTACAAACTGTAGTAATGCTGGAGTCTGAAAGATCTGCTTCCTTCTGAAGCTTAGATATGCAGGACAATTAATTTACCCAAGAAATGTTGGAGCATGGTTTTTATATCACAAACACTGACTTTTGATATCAAGAGAGGGGAAATGCTGTGTCCTCTTGATTTTCACATCAGCAAGGAAAACAAATCCAAGGGAGAAAATTCTTGAAGGATCGTCTACTTTGACTCAGTTTTTAAGTGTTATTTTTGAGATATAAAATATATTTTTAAAACCTAATTTCACATTATGAAAATGCATAAACATGATATTGGAATTCATGTATATACATACACATATGTAAATATATACATACATATATGTAAATGTGTGTGTATATTTCTCTACATTCAGTCTGTTTCCACCCGTTTTCACTCAGTAGTAGTCCCTTTTTAAGAATTCTGGCCATCCACAGCCAACTGCTGCCATTCATTCTGCCTCTTCCCTTCGCAGATTATCCTCAAGGAACAAGCTTGCAGCGCCTATGCTCAAATATTAATTCTTAGGTGACTGAGTGCTTGGGCTAGTGACTCCTGGCTGTGCACAATCACAATCCTTTTACCAAATTGTGTCATATAAAAGTTATTATTGTATATTTGTGCCAAGATGTGAAGGCAGTTGAGAAGTCCTAACCTATGATTAAGTTTCCATGTTTTTCAACATGCTAATATATCAATATGATAACATATATGTATATAGGTGTAGTAACGCATGCGTATCTGGAGTAGTTTTTTTGTCATTGTTTTACAAAAAATAGAATTTTATTTACTCTTTTTTCTTTCAATAATTATTTGTGAAAATCTCTTCAAGGCCACTGAATAGCTCTAATTCATTACTTTGAGTGGCTGTAACATAATTTAACAACTATTCTCTGACTGGTGATATTTCATTTGTGTCCAGCATTGTGTTGTTTTGTTTTGTTGTGTCACTGTAAGAAAAATGTGCATAATGTGTTTTTAATGGGATAGATTGTCAGGCATGCAGTACTAGTTTAAGAAAATGTACTGTTTTTAATCTTAGTAGATTTTATCACATTGTACTTCCAAAATATGTTAAAAATAACATTTTAACCTACCATGTATCAGAATACCCATTCTTGTGTGTCTCCTATGAGGAGTAGATATTTCCACTTATTTTCATTTTCATCAACCTGATGGGTGTGAATTCTTTCTTTCTTTTTTTGTCCATTTAAGATTTCCTGACTTCTAGAGTGAGTTTGAGCATCTTTTAATTCTTGCTGGCCTTTATAATTGCCCTTCTTTAAAATGTATGTTCAAACTAACAATAAAAAATAAAAAATAAAAAAAATGTATGTTCATTTCTTTGCCCATTTTTTGTCTTTAGGTTGTTGGTCCCCTTCTTGTCTATTTGAAAACCACTTTACCTTTTGTGGATATTAGCTCTGTCATTCCCATTGGAACTTCTTTTCTAAAGCAAATGTTTTGAGGGTGATTTGTTCTTATCAGTATGTCTATGTATGTCCTTGTATTCCTCACACACCAGTTCAAGTGGGCAGACATACGCTGAAAAGATAATATTTGCTACACAGCTACAGAGAGCTGTGTGTCTAGAGACAAAGGCACATCACTGAAATCTTACTTGTCAAAAAGTTTCATGAAAGTGCTTCCAGTAATAACTCTTAGTGTGATTTGAGGTTGGGAAGGTCATCTCAGGTCCTTTCAATACTTTTAAAGACATAGTTTTTGTCCCCTGGAGTGAATATTGGTGATGTTTGTACCTTTGTGGAAAGATATTAATTTTATTATAAGTTTTTTTTTGAAGGAAAGGTATTCAGTGAGGATGAACTCTCCATTACACAATGTCTCAACTTTTCCAGTTACTTTTTGAATCGCATTTTTAAATGCATGGATTTCTTTGCCCTTTGGTGGTTATCTTTTTTTTTTTTTTAACTTTGTCTTTTGAAATAATTGTGGATTGACAAGAGTTGCAAAAAATGTACAGGGAGGAACCAGGCACACTTCACACAGCCTCTCGAATGCTGGCTTCTTGCATAACTATGATATGGTATCGAAATGAGGAAACTGTTTTTGGTGTACTCCACAGACCTTACTCAGTTTTCACCAGTTTTACAAGGAAGCGTGCGCGCGCGCGTGGGTGTGTATAGCTCTACTGGGCTATTTTTAAATCCTTTTACAAGAAACAAATTCTTTTATCACTCAATTTCTAAACTCTTTTTTCATAAATAAAAATACAACTGAGGCCTGTGGTCAGGGAAAAAGGAGAGTATTCTTTGTGTAACCCGAAAAAAAATCTGGAAAGGTGCCTCAAGGTTGGTACAGCTCCATGTGTACCTGCATGAGGGCAGGACATACATAAAACACTCTCTAAATATCCCAGAGATGCCAGTTCTTAGCCTTCGGATGAGAACCGGAGTTCAGCACTTGGGTGATGGGTTAGTAGGGACCATCTTCTACTTAAGCATAAATAAGTAAATCATGAGTATTTGTGGGAAGGCATGTTCTTCTGACCACAGTGTCATCTGCCATGATTGCCTGGGTAATAATTAGTTAATATATATAATTAATATATAATTAGTTAATTATATATTAACTAATTTATAGTTAATATAAATTAACTATATATCTGCAATCAGACAACCATAGCTACTCTTTAGAAGTAATGTCTCAGGTACTATGATTGAGTAAATTAGTGCCAACTACCATCTGACCACACGCTGAGACAAAGAGTGTGTACTTGGGCAGTAGAACTATCCTTCTTGTTATGAATTGGTTTGGGTGGTCTCTAGTACTCTAACTGAGGCAGATAAAGGCAAGGGAGTGTTGCTGATCCCCCGCTGGAAATGCAGCCTTGAACTATTAATACTTTCATATTAGCAGTATCCATGAACTACAGGCCATAAGAGACAGAAATCCACCCTCAGAGCTCATTGGTCCAACTCCTTAATTTGTCTTGTAAGTAGACGTGGTCCAGAGAAGTGAAGTGATATCTTTAAAGACACAAAGATAATTAGTGACAAAGTTTTGCCTCAAATTCAGGGATTTTATTCTGGGACGATGTTCTTTTTACTGTAACATTGTAGTACTCTGGTCACTTGTGTGGAGTAAATAAATGGATTAAAAACTCCTAATAGCCTGTGAGCAGTCTACAAAAATTTCAAAGATTATTTTTCTCCTGCCTGTGACTAGAATATTCTAAGAGGGTATAGGAGGTTGATCCTGGGACAGGAAGCCATCTTTTGTAACAGGCAACTGACTGTCAAGAGTGGATTGGATGATTACAATGCTCATGCTACGCTAACATAACACAATGACAAGTTTTCTAAAGCATTTTTTGTTTTTTTCTGCCTGAGACTCCAAATGAAGTTTAATTGCAGGCTAGTTAGGGTTTTTGCTGAAGGTTTGAGTAATCCAGATACAATACACCGTGGACTAATTCAGTTGTTAATTAGTATTGACTGGTTTAAAAATTGTTGTTATGGAATATTTCACACATATGCAAAATAGATTGACTAGTATAATAAGTTCCCAGGAAGTCCATGGCATTCGATATTTCAAAATGTGTCAAATGTTGGTTTTAAAATAAGTAAATATGAATGATTCTGTTCCTTATTGATGGCCATTACGTTTTGTGTTTGGGGGAAGATTCTGAAGGGTCGTTCAGCAGTTGCTTTTTACCTGGTTGTCTGCCTAGTGTAGCATCTCTCTTCCTGTGTGTGGCTCTGGGTAGGACTTTAAGATGTAGTGTTAGTGGTGGCATGCAGGAATATAAATCCATAATGTGCAATTTAGAATAATTATTGACATCTGCTGTGGGTGACCATGTCGGTGGCTAAGACACCCAAGGGAGTTATGTTTTCCACAGTGAGACTGGCCTTCTTGGGGTTGGCAAAAGCAGCAGTGGAGTGTTTGAAGTACACACAGGACATTTGAAGTACCAGTGGCTAAATGACTAACCCAAAGGTGAAACCTGTTTTAGAGGAACAGAAAAGACCAAAACTTAGAGCTTGTAGCCTCGTTAACTCTGGCTGAGTACCATTAACCCACAATGTTCTATGTTAAGTTAGGTAAGTGGCTGCTTCCCGGTGGCTGACTTGACTTCGCTCTGTTGAAGACAGGGACCATTTTCGTCTTGCCACTTGTCTCCCTGCTAACATCTGGCAATAAATTTTAGAAGTTTGTTAAGTGACTGTGAATAGATGGATACACAAATGGACAAAGGAGTAAAAAGCATGCTGGGGGTGCCAAAAAAATGTATACAAGTGGACACTTTGGTCAACGTTGCTCAAGCAGTAGTTCGCCGTCATCAGAAGTGTCTGGATGCTGATGGTAACCACTCTGAGCACCTCTTGTAATTGCAGGTCAAACGTGACTTACATTCTTCTTTTGTTATCGGTATATACTGAGTATTACAATTTTAAGAGTTTTTTCCTTTCTTAAAATGTGTATACATTTTTTTGGTACCCTCTGTATTAGGAAATAGAACTAAAACAGTAGTTTCAAGATTTTAAATGTCAGAATGTGATGTCAGAGTATTTAAACACTGGCCCCTTTTTAAGTAGGTGCCATAAAAAATGGTGTAGCATTAAGAGAGTTCATTCTTTTATTGTCTCACATCACATTTTAGGCACCTAATTATAAATTCAGTGACAGTGGTTTTTTTTAAAAAGGCAACAAAGGATTCTGATTCCAGAAGAAACACACTCATGCTTCAGTTTAATGTTGTCTTTGAAGTTCAAACTATGGATGCTGGGTAGACGTAAGACCTGGTTAGAAGATCATTTTCATATTTTAGTGATTAAATGTACTTGCTCTGGACTCATTTTATACATTTTATTCTGTAAAAGTACTTTTGGTAATGTGTAGCATAATTCCAGTGATAGATCCGGGAGAAGAGTTACACTAAAAGCAGATTGTGACATGTTAGGGAATATTGTATTCTATTCAGTATTATCTGCAACAGTATATTGAACATGGTAGCACAGAATTTATAGAAGTCACAGAGCTTGTTAGGCTACTATCAAATATCAGGCCCTGAAATATTGGAAAGGAACTTAGCTGTCATTCTTCATTTTGCAGATGGGGATGAGTAGAAGGGGATTTGATTAACCCTGTTCCCTTGGTAACAGCACCCTCAGGGGCACCCTCAATCTAGTATCTCTGTCTTTGTAGCCCGGACCCAATACCCCTCTGGATGGAGGCACTATGTTCCTAAGTCCTTCCATTGGGCCTCAGTCTCATCTTGTCTGTGTTAAATATGGTGGGTTGCTTCTTCCATTTGTCATCCCATGAGGGGTTTTCTGTTTCACTCACACTTTCCTGGAAATCACCCAGTATGTTAGTTAAGGGCTTAAAATGCTAAGATAGGGAACAACAAGATGTAGAATAAAATCTTTACTACAAAAAAGTATTAGTATCCTTCACCCAAATTAAGACAGTGGAATTATTGTACATTGGTATAATGTTTCACATTTTTGGTCATCTACATCTGGCATCCCTGATATAAAAACAAAAACAGTTATCTCTACTTTGTCTCTAATATGGGATAAGCATAAGTTGCCTGTTCAGAGTCCTCATGGATTTCTTCTTAATCTCTCTCTCTCTCTCTCTCTCTCTCTCTCTCTCTATATATATATATATATATATATATATATATATATATATAATATATATATATGATATAGATATAGATGTATATATAGATTTATAGGTATGTAAATTTATACTTAAGTCTTTGTACTACACTTGAAATTTACATGGGATGTTTTAGAAATTTACATACCTCATGCTGAAGACATTTAAAAAAAAACACATTAAAACAAAACAAACAAAAATAAAAGGAATTCCAAAGTCCAGCCTTCGGAAAACCACAGATTGCATGCCTTTTCTATCTTATTCTTGTGACATTAGTTCTCTCTGCCACCACGTTTCCTGCCCCTCACTCTAAGCTAGGAACAACTGGCATTTGGAACATCCATTCCACTCTGAGGGGCTACACTTAAGTGGCAATAAAATGAGATGGCGCTCTTCCTATTTCTGATTCTCCAGGCTCCCTCATCCAGCATGTCTCCAAATGCTGCTTATGACTCATTCATAGACTGAATTCAGCTTAGTGTATCTCACTGAACTTAAAACCTACAGACTAAGTGACATCAGAGAGCATCACACATGGTGAGTATTGCTGTACAGTAATGACATCAACTCTCTGTGTCCTGGATTATGATGTAAAATGTCCTTCTAACAATGCTGCGTGAGTCCATCTACCTACCCCATGGCGTGGTGAGTCACAGCAGTGAACACTAACTCTTAATCCAAAATAACTCTCATTATCTGCCTTTTCTTGGCCCACTACCAAATCCGCTGTGATGATTTGTACTTGTTTGGACCAGGAATAATGAACGCCAAACCTTTTCCACTGTTAACTGTAGCATCATTCCTCTGATGAGTCCTTTAGAAAACAATACCTTCACCTGAATATACTGAAAAGAAGTAAATATTTTAGGCTTCCATATTCCCCATTACCCACGAGGGAAATGTTTTAATGATCTTGTGCTCCACATGGTTTAATTTATAGTTTAAATTTTGTTCTCTGCAGTAATACTGCTGTAGATTATTAATAAGCTTTCATTCCTTGTGAGACAATTTGTTTGCTTTACACCAGTGCAAATGCATTTTTCAGTGATTCGCTTGAATTATTCCATCCAAGGGGTAAGAATTTTCCAAGAAAATAGAGATTGAGAAATTGAGACTTGGGTAGTTAGAAAATGGTACCAGACTTGTACCTCCTCTCTTGGGTATTTTTCATAACCGTAGGTTGACAGTGATGGTGTTTTGTATGTGGTCTTGGACAGATAAAAGGGAAGAATACCCTGAGTCCTAATGAATGTTCCAAACCGCTCTGTGTGCAGGCATTCTCTCTGGAATACTGGTAAAAGAAAATTAAATCAGTTCACAACAGCTATCCTGCATATCTCACCTGGGGAAGGTAGGCATGCGGCAGGACAGGCACTGCTTAACATTAATCAGCCTCCTGAAGTCATTACATTCATGAGGAAATGTAATTCACATGTGATTACTTTTTAATTTACTCTGTAATCACATTCCAAGTGAACAGGCCAAGCTTAAAATGAAATTTAAAAGTCAAATACTGCTTTGTATTAGGAATTCACAATTTTTATATGCACTTAGGTTAATAAAGATTTTACAATAACCATTTGTGACTGAGTATATGATAATTTTTTGATGAAAGTTAGTGCTATCCCTTCGATAAAATGTATTTGATTTCCCTCCAACTACGCATCTGGACCCTGGGAATTTCAGAACACTGTGCCGAATTCCTGGCTCATTGAAACTTTATTGGAAAAAAAAAATCATCCAAACATCCCTCAATCTCAGATCAGAATTTGCAACGAAGTAATGTATTTTTAATTCCTGCTATGCCCATGAGATGTATCCATTTGTTTCATCCATCATCAGAAAGTGTGTCCTGAACCACATAATAACTGACTTGAGCTCATCAATGGGGAAGGCTGGTGTCTGCCGTGAGACTCTTCCTCCAACAGTGAGACCTTTCAAGTTCATTAAGTTATGGAGCTGCCATGATGGTTTCACAAGAGCCTTTTGCCTTGAAACTAAAACTTCAAAAGCCTAAGATCAGCTATTTGTGGGTAGTAGAAAGTCAGTTTGTATTTTGATTCATCAGCCGGAACTAAGGTCAATGGAGAGAAATGTGCTCATTTACAGGCTTCCAGTCAATTCAGGGAAAACTTTTTATCATTTTGTCCTTTTGGCATTGTGCTAAACAACCTCAGAAGTACTAAGATCTCTCTCCCAGAACATATTCAAAAGCTGGGCTCTGTTTTCCACGAATGCTTTGTCGTGTTACCAGACATCAGTTCTGAGCTGTCCAGTTTCAAGATATTTGTGATGCCTTTATGCTAATTTTATGATTTATTTTAGCTCAACTCACTTTCTTTTAACTAACATAATATTTCAGCATTGTTCTAAGCTAGTACTGTTTAATAAAAATATAGTGTGAGGTAAATGTGAAATTTTCTTGTGGTCACATTAAAGAAGGAAAAATAAGCAGGTGAAATGAACTATAATAACATCTTTTATTTAACCTAATATATCCTGACTATTATCATTTCAAGATGCAATCAACGTAAAATATGTAAATGAGATGTCTTATATCCATTTTTTTTTCCGTACTAAGCTTTTAAACCTGGTGTGTATTTCACATGTGCAGCACATCTCAGTTTGGACTGGTGCCATTTCAAATGTTCAAGAGCCTCGTGGGGCTCATCGCTACTGTGTTGAGCAGAGCAGCGTTAAGCTATAGCATTCATAGACTCATGACTTTTATATGCTGGTTATATTTTCTTAAATGCACACTAAATAAATACATTGTTTTTCAAATAAAAAAAAGTTTGATTTAGTGAATGGAATATGCACCATACTATGGGAAATACTGACTTAATAAGATGTTTGTTTGTTTGGCAGTGATAAACATGATAGGCCCTCATGTGCGTGGGGCTCTGCATGGGTGTTTACTTATCTGTGGTCCTGAGCACATGAGCCAAAGACACATTTTTTTTTTCTGATGCAAAAGCAGAGTTTAAGGGAATGAGACATATAATCCTGCCTTTTTTTAAAACAAATATTTAATATATAGAGTATGTATATACCATACTTATGTGTAGATACCATGTATACCACACACATGTATGCACATATATACATTATATCTACCATCGTACAATTATTAATGGGATTAAATTCCTTATAATTTATTTTCTAGCTGAGACTAGCCTGGCTGTAAGAGATCAACCTGTCCTCGAGGTCACATATCTCAGGCAGTTGCCCCTTCCATCTGCACTTGGGGCTGGTGTGTGATGTCTAACCCACTGTGGGAGGCAGAATAATGGCCCCCCCAAAGATGTGCACATCTTAATCCCCAGAACCTGTGAATGGTGCCTTCTGTGGGAAAAGGGACTTTGCAGGTACTACCTGAGTTAAGGTTCCTGAGATGGGGAAATATTCAGGTAGGCCCAATGTAATCACAAGAGTTGTTTTAAATCAAAAAGGGAGGCAAGTGAGTCAGAGCCAAGGGAAGGAGGTGTGGTGGTGGGAGCAGAGATCAGAGTGATATGATGTGAAAAGGATATAACATGCCCTTGCTGGCTTTGCGGATGGAGGGCTGGGGCCACAAGCCAAGGAGTGAGGGTGGTGTTCAGGAGTTGGACAAGTCAAGAAAACGGGTTCTTCTCCACAGCCTCCAGAAGGAACACAGCCCTGCTGACATCTTTTTCTTAGCCCCATGAGACCCATGTTGGACTTCTGACCTCCAGAACCGTGAAATAATTTGTGTTGTTTTAAGCTATTACATTCATGGCAGTGCGTCACAGCAGCAATAGGAAACTAACTCTGAGCAATAGGGTGATTTAAAATGCATCACTTTCCACTCCCTTACATAGGAAAAGGAGACTGTTCTTCCGCTCTGAAGTCAAGTAGCTCCTTCACTTGGGGACCTTCCGACTCCTTGGTCAAGATGAGGGCACCCTCCTTTCCGTCTTTGCCACCACTGTGCTCAGTGCTGGCCTCTGACGCTGCATCTGTCTTACTGTGATGTGGCCACATATATGGAAACCTGTCCCCCACTAGACTGTCTCCAGGGCTAGGATATTACATCCTCACAGCCAGCCCTTGATTGGCCCCAGTAGTTTCTGAATGTGTTGAGTGAGTGCCTCAAGACCCTGATCCTACACTTCCATAAAGAAGCTTGTCAAGCATGCAGTCATAGCTATGTGTATTCTTTCTTTTCCACCTTGTCCACAACAGTGTGGTTGAAGGTTGTCTGTTTACTTTCTGAAATTGTCTCAGGCCCTCTTTGGAACTGGCATTTCAGAACTCTTTAGCCAATGAAATAGTTTTTATTTTTATCTGGTTTTCTTTTAGAAAGTTGTTATCACTTTGCAGAATATTACTAGGACTTTGATGTGGAATCTGATTGTCTACTCCTGTCAGCCTCTAACGATATATGCCTGAGTCCTTCATAGTGTGAACTTCGGGTTCCAGGATCCATTGAGACCTATAGTACTGAGACAGCTCTGTTTCACATCATGTGGCCTGAGGCAGGTCTGTTCTCAGCAGCAGTGTTCCCTCATCTGGTCAGTGGTTACATTCAGGCCTGCATTCAGTTCAGGCAGGATTGTGGTAATTTTTGTAAAGTCCCTAAGCATATTCTAAGTGTTCATATTTTTGAAGTGTATTTTGTTAATTATGCTCCTCATGGCTAGGAATTTTAAACTTTGAGAAATATTCATTTTTCTGTTGAGTGCAGTCTGGTGTTTACAATTTTACCTTTTAAGTAAAATTCCATCCACTTACCCTGTGGTCAGACTACCCCAATGTCTTGTAGAATGAATGATTTTAAAACACATATGTAGTGTTTTTTTCAATGGCATTGAAAGTGATGGGTCAGTCACTTCAGGAGGAACTTGTATCATTCAATATTATAGGCTTCACACAAAATGCTAGCAGTTATTTGAAAAAGCTCACTGTTGAATGTGGTGAGCAGAAGTCAAAATGAGGCATGAATCATGTAGCCAGTAGTTTTTGTCAGTTCCACTTTCATGAGTGGTGGTGGAATCATACAAGAGAGTAGGGACTTAGGACCCAGAGGTAAAGTGTGGGGTCGAATAAAGATAAATATACCCAATCTGAGGTCCTGGGTATGTAAGCAGCTTGTGGGATAAAAATGGTGCATGTGTGACCCAGGCCACTGCTTCCCTGTGGTTAATTGAATGTGGAAATCTCATTCACTTAGCTGGTATGCATGGCCTTAGAATCTTCTCAACAGAGGCATCCTCTACATGAGTCAAAGCTGGCCATTACATTGAAACTGTCTTTCTTGTTGGGTTTTTGTTTGTTTTTTTAAATAAGAAAAATAAGGGACAGAATCAGAAAGAATATAGAGACAGGGTGATACCACTCAGGAAAGTGGAAGGAAGGTTGCTCTCGAACTTGACGGGTCAAGAATTAGGAAGGCAGGTGGCAACTATAAGCGCACAGGTCCTAGAGAGCAAAATCAGCAATGTGGTCAGAGGCCTGGTAGGTTTAATGGAGTGGGTGAATTCCTGAGATTCAAAGTCATCTCAAACTCAATTGCACAAACAGGTGACCTGGGGTCCTTGTGCAAATCTATATTCTGGCTTACTTGCTCCCAGGGTGAACCTGAGACACTGCCTTTTTGACTAGCTCCCTGGTGATGCCAACATTGCTGATGTGGGAACCAGGCTTTAAGCAGCGAGGGTGGAGAATTGGCTTATGGCGCCAGTGCCAAGCAGACCTTTTCTCAGGTTAGATTCTCATTCCCACCTGGCCCTTCCCACTGGGACTAAGGCCCTTCCCACTGGGACTCAGGCCCCTCAGCGTTTAGGTCCCCCAGGGCCTGTAGGAAGATGCAGGCAGGCGATTGCCACTGAGCAAAGGGGTTTGCAGGTAAAAAATGTCAGGAAGTTCCCAGGAGCCGAAGCCCCCTTTTTTTATATTTATTTCCATATTGTTAGAAATTGTGTTCTGGTCATTTTTTTCCCCCCAGAACGCTCTCCTTTATCACCTTGAGTATAAAGGTGAATGGTCCATGCTGTTTTGCCTTCATCTGCTCCTCCTTTTTAGTTCCATCTGTGTCATCAAAGTATTCTTCATCATCTCTGTATATAGCTCTCCTAAGAGTTCCCAATTGAGTAGAATTCATAGAAAGTCAACCAACCTAATTTAACCACAAAAGGTGGAGGCATCGTAGTGGCAGCTTTGACAAGGGAAAGGCAGTACTCTAAACGATTGCCACTCCTAAGCCCCACAGAACACCCTTGGCACTTCCACTGAATGGATTGTCAGGTCACCAGGGCAGCTCTAGGGATCCAAACACAAGAATTCGAGAAGGGTTTCATGAGGAACTGGAGCCAAGATCTGGAAAACTATCAGCTACTCTGGGTCTGTCTTCCTTCCTCTCTGTCTGTGTCTCTCTGTCTCTCTCATGTTTTCTTTTTTCTCCTTCTCGCTGTGTGAAGACAAGCTGCCTTGGCCTTTTCCTATAAGGGGAAATGAAAGCAGAAATTTGCTGACACAAGTGTTTCTGCTCATAGTTCCACTTAATCTCCCACTTTTCTACCTCTGAAAACCCTATGAAGGACATGGCCCAATCCAGCCTCTGCGTTGATTCTTCATGGGGCAGGTATCTATCCCTGGTCAGTTACCTACCCACACAGGAGAGGCAGAATCACAGAATGTAAACTCCACACCCATTTGGGAGGTCATGGTTTCTGCTGGCCTTCATGAAAAGCATCTGTCACACTCTCATGTCTCCAGTCCCATCCTCTCTGCAGAGTCTCAGACTTACATATCTATTTGTCTGCTGGTTTTTGGGCTTTCCGAGAGACTCAGTTTACTACACATCTATCCTTCAGGCCCACTCAACTTTTGCCTGTCTGTCTTTGACCTTTGTTTGAGGAAGGTTTTTTGGTTGATTTCTTTTCTGTATATTTGTTTTAAATTATATTGAACTTTTGGTTTTTATATTGTTAGATTTGTTCATCTTTTTTTAGGGATTTTTTCTAGTACTTTTATTATTTTAATATTTTCAATAAAACATTTTTAATGTTTCAGTCTTTGATATGTCTTAAATTTATTTGGAAGAAGATGTGAGGTGGTGATCGAATTTATTTTTTCCAATGGTCTTGTGATCCCAAATATCATTCGTTGATTAATCCATCTTTCCTGCAGTCTATATGTTTGAGTCTATTTCACTTTTGGTCATGTGCAAGTACCGTAGCATTTAAATCCTCATAGCTTTATGTTTCTGTATTTCCCATATGTTTATATAGTGCATTCATTTCCGGTCAGTAGATTTGCTTTCTGCCCTTCCCCTTTCTAGTTAGAAAGACTTCCATGGTACAGTAGGTGATCCTCCCTAGGTACTAGGTCAGTCAGCCACAGATGGTTATTAAGGCCCAGGAAACCTAGGTATTTTTATTTCAAATTATCCTTCTTCCTAGAACCTCTAATACAATAGCTATTTAAGTATTACCAAACTAGGTATAAATTTTCTTCCTTTGCTACTAGCCCTTTGGATTGCTGGTATTGGTGCCAAAGCTGTATAAAATAAGCCATTGTGCTGTTTCCTAGTTCATTCCTGACTAACTCTTTATGGAAAGGAGCCATTTCCTTTTCTTGTAAGGTCCCACCTCATTTAAAGTAGAAAAGGGGTGTCAAGAAGACTGTCTAGAAAAGAGAGCAAGTTCTCAATGAGACTTCCTTAGCTCCCAAAGAAGGCCCCCCAACAATAGCCAAAAAGGTAAACTTCAAAATCTCCCTTAGTAATTTTATTGCAACTGTCTTTTGCCTCTTTTCGAGTTATATGAGTATGTACATCATCTTTGACCTTTTTCCACTTTTTTTTTCTTTTAGTTTTTCTTTCTAACTTAATCCCTCTTTCTGGCCATTAGCCACTTCAATGTGTCACTTCTGAGCAAACTCTCACATTCATCTTAGAAAAGCAGATCTGACTGCTCTAAAG
This sequence comes from Hipposideros armiger, assembly GCF_001890085.2. Taxonomy (NCBI): domain Eukaryota; kingdom Metazoa; phylum Chordata; class Mammalia; order Chiroptera; family Hipposideridae; genus Hipposideros; species Hipposideros armiger. The sequence goes on from NW_017731537.1 coordinate 452,341, forward strand.
GAAACAAAAATAGCAGAGCAAGAGGAGAATATGGGACATTATTTTGGTTCTGTGATGTCATCAGTCAATCAGAATTCAAACTTCCAAGTGTTGTTTGTGGCTCTGTAGGACTGTGGTATTTGACTGGTTGGCTTTAGCATGAGGTTCTAGAATTATTAATTCTTCTGGACATAGTTTTTCCCATTGAAAAGCAGCTGACTTTAAAGAAACTTGTTTCAAAACAGCATGGCACCATCATTAACTGACCTGAATGTGGGTCAGATGAGTTCCTACGGGAAGAGCGTGTCCTTTGGTCCTTTTTATCCTTGAAGTTTGGAGGGGTGGCAGCTACATGCATACATGGCTTCCACCTTTAATTATCAGGTTGCTGAACAAGTGCTGGATTTTGGAGAACTTAACCAATCAACTCCCAAGAATACAGAATGTTTCACAGTATCACTTTCATCAGAACAACCTTTTTTAGTCTTAAGCAAAACAGTTATTCTTTTGAAATGGAAAATCGTGGGTAAATGTCAGAGAGCTGGAAAACTATTCATGTCATTTCTAAACCATTCACATTCAAGTAAACCCAATCTCAACCCAAACCTAGTCAATTCAGTAATGACTACCTGAGTAAGTAAAAGATCTAGGCTGGTGTGTGCAATCCATGTCTTGCCATAAAGCATCGCATGGCAGGGATCCAGAAAGGTTCCTCTTATGCAGTCATTTGTAGCCTACTTACAAGAAGGAAGAAGGGAAAAGAGCAGAGTTAGTTTTAGCATTCAGCAAAATTTGCCCAATGTATGAAACTAAAAGCCTGAATGGTTGACTGTGGGAAGATTAATTTGAGTAAATGCTACTCAAATTAAAACATTAAGCAAGAGACTTTAAGAAAATTGCATTGCCACATGCAATGTGTTTGCTGAAAGGGCATTTTAAAACTAATATGAATAACAATAAAAAACAATAACAAAAAACCAGCAACCCCCAAACCCTGCGATCTTGTAAGGTAATGTAAGTTAATGTAAGTTTTCCTTTCTTTCTTTTTCCCCATTTTCCCCCACCCCCAGCTTCTAAGCTGAACACCTGCCAAGTTTATTTATTTTTTTTCCTTTCATCTCTTTGACTTGTCATAGGAGAAAGGTCAGAAGTGATCACCAACTCTACTTTTTAACAGACAGAAGCCTGTAATTGAGAGTAATTCCTCTGCAATTTTGTAGGCAGGGGCTGTTTCAGGCTGGCTTTCAAAAGCTAGGCTAGGAAAGAAATGCTGGTATCCAACTGTATTCACCAGGCCTCAGATCATGTCTGATTTTTACCAAACTGCAGAAAGCTACAGAGCTCATATTAGTGTCCTTCTCTTGGATGAATAGAAGCGTAATCTATTTTTAACATCTACTGGGGTGCCCTGCAGCTAAAAAGAAATTGCTTTGTGAGAAGTAGCTCAGAAACGTCTCTTTGAAATGCTGCATTCTTAAGCACACTAAGTGGTTTATTATTATTTCTTTTTTCTGAGAAGTTTGCATCTCTGTTGAAGATTTAACTTGAGATGAAAACCATGTGTGTTTACCTTTAACAGAATTAGATGCTGTGTTTTTCATCATAGTATGATATGTATTGAGATGTAATATAAAGATTTTTGGAACTTGCTGAATTGATTATTTGTAAAAATAGTTACTGTCAAAATTTGAAGGATAATGAAGGCAATCCTTAACTCACCATATAATGCCTTGTACAATCTGTATCTATGTTCCAAACTTTTACTGCTCATTAAGGGTTTCATCTTTGACAGAGGTACAAAATAAAAGGAAACATTCAGAAGGAAACTTATATGCATTAAATCTAATTGAAAATCCTTGCCATGTCTAACTTTACAAAACACAGTCAATCTTTCAATTAAAAAATAAACAAAAAAAAAACGTAATATACGATAGAAGCATGACAGCGTCTACAGTATAACATGCTCATTATTATCAAGTAAACAAAAATAACATGAGGTAAAAGAAGAGAGAGCTAGGAACCAAGGTGGAAATATCTAAATTGGAAGAAACTGAATCCAATTTCCATTTAAGGTAATGATTGAAAAATCAAAATTGTCAAGAGTCCTTACTTAGCTTCAGAGATGCCATTACAGTCTGATGCACCATCGGTTGTGCTGTGTTGAAATCAGAAACCAGTACTGAGAAATGGAGTAAATGGACAAGTTCATGTCACTAGTTACAGAAAATGTGCTTGGATTCTGCAATGTCCAAGCAACACAAATACATCATTTTCAAAATATATGGGATCGTTTCATAGTTCACTTTGAACAGCCTTTCTTCTCATTATTATCATCTAATAAATGTTCCTCCTAGAGCAATAACATATAAAAATCCCTAAATAAGTAAGTAGAATTGTGATTACAAAAGCTCGATCTGAACCACAAGACAAAGGATTACCAGCTATGATCAGTGAGCCTGAATTATATCATACTTAGAGGAGAGACATGCAAATAAATGAATTAAATTAGGAGCCCAAATCTCTTCTTAAATCAGCATTTTTGTCTGTCAGAACCTGGAGTAGAGTGCATTATTCTTAATAGACTGTGATTTGAATTGTAATAGGACAATAAATCTGTTTATTGGAATTTATTTGCTGCTTGTTCGTCGTCCTGGCTTTGTGAATGAGCTTGGTGACTATAATAGCAGGGCTGGCGATTCAGCAGGGTGCCTGCCATGTTGTAAGTGATCACACATGCTCTGCAGACCAAAGACTGATTAAAATGGAGACAGGATCGAATTCTGCATTCACTATTCTACTCTACAGTGATTCACAGAAAACACATGAAGAATTCTGAGGACACCAACAATGAAATAATCTAAAAGTCTTTTTTTCTATGGTCTAACAAAAACAATGCCTTATACACTTTCATCCTCAGAGTAAAATCTCTTATCTAAACTTCAGGCTTAGCTACCTTAATTCTGTATTATAGGTGGTAATTTCATCCATCTTTCTTTTCACTTTTATTTCATGAAAGCAATTTAATGACAGGCTTATGATGTGTTGATTCCAATTTGACATGAGGGTATTTCACATTTTGTGGACCAACTCTAGTGAGAGGCTTTTTGTTTTGTGCTTCCTGTTCTTTTGGGGTAAACATGCAGGAAGAGAAATTGAAAAACAAATGATAGTCTGCACCAGGGGTCAGCAAACTGCGGCTCTTTGTGGCTCTGAAGTAAAGTTTAAAATGAAAATAAAACTATCATAGTTTCAATTATAAAAGTTTTAAAGGATATTATTCACATAATGGTGATTTCATTTGTTTTATGGCTCTGGAATAATTTTTAAATTGTTGCGAGGGATAGGATTGGCTCTTCTGTCTCAAAAGTTTGCCGACCCCTGGTCTGTGCCACTGGATCCCCCACAGACCCCTCTGAAAGACAGAAAAAACAAAACAAAACAAAAACGGTTGCTCTGACCTTGTCTTGGTTTGCATGTTTTCAGCAGGCTCTGATAACCTCTTTCATTTTTTTTTATAAAATATGACTGAATTCTACATAGATGTGAACTGATGAAATACAAAGCGATCACAAAGCTTTAATAAGAAATACACATGAGAGGAGTTAGAAAAGAAAGCTCCCTTTGGAATTTCAATATCTTATGCCTTCTAAATTGAGGAAGTATGGAATATAGGGAGGAAATGAAGAGATCATCATATTTGCTGAAAAAATAAAAATCGCATGGTCCTTCAGTAATGTTCATAGGCATGGCATTTTTCACCCTTTCTGCAGTCTTTCTGTTCTAATTTCTATTCCCCACCCTTAGCATTATTAATCTAATACCTCTTCTTGCTGCCCAAGCTAACGAGGCCCACCTATACTAGCAGAGCATTAATCAATGATTATAAGTCAATTAGCAGATGCGGGACATTCCATCCATAGCCTAGCTCCATTACGATCATTTTAACACTCTTGGTCTGACCTGCACACACAATAGTGATGCCAGTGACCTGCCATTATCAAGTTGCTCATGGCTTACAGTTGAACCTCTCTCTTTTCTTGGATTTTGATCAGTGATGAACGTTTCTAAAAAAGCAATTGTCTAACCAAAGCAAATTCAGTCAGTTGATCTTTGACAAAGGCACAAAGGCAATTCAATGGAGAAAAGGATATTCTTGTCAACAAATGGTGCAGAAACAATTGGACATCCAGATTCAAAAACAGAAACCTGGACATAGACCTTGCATGTATCAAAACCAAAACAAAACAAAAAGCAAAAAATAAACCCCAAAAAACCAAAACCTCACAATGGAACATAGACCTAAATATGAAATGCAAAGCAATACAATTCCTAGAAAAAACATAGGAGAAAAATCTATATGTCCTTGGGTTTGGTGATGAGATTGTAGATGCACCACCAGAAACATAATCCAAGAAGGAAAAATTGGTGGGCTAGACTTTATTAAAATTAAAAAATCTGCTCTACAAAAGACACTATTAAGAGAATGAAAACACAAGTCGCAGACTGGGAGAAGGCAAAACACAAATCTGATAAAGAACTTGTATCCATAATATGGAAAGGACCCTTAAAACTCAACAGTAAGAGTCAAACAAGTTAATTTAAAAATGAGCAAAAGACCTGAATAGATACCTCATTAAAAATAAACAGATGGAAAAATGCACAAATGAAAAGATACTCAACATCATATGTCAATAGAGAAATGCAAATTAAAACAACCATGTGATACCACCACACACTAATTTGAATGACCAAAAACTAATGATACCTTCACTGAAGATGATGCAGAGCAACTAGAACTCTCACTCATTGCTTGTGAGAATATAAAATGGCACAGCTATTTTGGAAGACAATTTGGCTAAACGTAATTTTATCACACAGTTCAGCAATCATGCACCCAACTGATTTGAAAACTTATGTCCATACAAAAACCTGCAGAGGAATATTTACAGCAACTTTATTCATAATGCCAAAAGCTGGAAACAAACAAGACACCTTTCAATAGGTGAATGAATAAACAAATTGTGGTACATCTGTACAATGGAACACTCTTCAGCAATAAAAAGGAATGAGCTGTATACAAAGGCATGGATAAATTTTAACTACATATTGCTATGAAGAGAAGCCAGTGGAAAAAGCTACATACTGTATAATTCAAATTATGGGACATTCTACTAAAGAAAAAATCATGAAGATAGTAAGCAGATCAGTGGTTACCAGATGTTTAAGGATGAGGTTCAATAGGCACAGCACAGGGGTATGTTTTAGGGAGGTGAAACTGTTTTATAAGATATTGTAAAATTGGCAGATATATGAAACTCTACATTTATCAAAATCCAAAGTACTTTTCATCTTAAAGAGTGAACCTTAATATTTGCAAACTTTAAAAAATCCTTTAGGGGGTCAGGGGAATGCCAGGATGGAATGTAGAATGTCACAAAAGAATTTAACTATATTCCAAATGTATGAAACAATCTCACCAAAGAGCGGGGTGGGAGAAAAACTGTTGATAAGTAACTTTGGAAATGAATGGAGTCCATAGGACTAAAGGCAAAGTGAGCTAGCTGTACAGAAGCACTAGACTCCAGTTGATAAAGTTATTCTTCACGAGGTTTCAGGTTCTGAAAAATTCTGAAACCACTAGATAGGTATACTATTGTATAATGGAAAAATCAAGTAAATGGATGGTGAATGGTGGGAACCAGGCTTCTCACTGTTGGAATAGGAGGTTACAGAGAAGCAAGGGGAGAAAGCTAGAATGAACCATGTGGTAAATAATTAGAATTAGAGACATCCAACTTTATTCAGCTTAATGTAGACACTGGTGATTACATATAGAGATATTTACAGATGTATGTGGGTGCAATGGTTAGAGCACACCCACATGTTTCCTTGCTCTGTCAGCTGACAGAACCTAGAAGCAGTGAGGTCCTGGGAGCAGTAAGCATGCCTAGTGTCCAGATCTTCCATTTCTAATGCCATTTTCCATGAAAAGAACCACAGTTTGTTGAAGAAATAGCTGTTTCTAGGACTGGAGCAAGAATTATACAAGATAATTCTGGAGCATCTTGTAGTGCCAAGGAGTAGGAAAGTGCTCAAAAAACAAAGCAAAACAAAACAAAATAAAGCCCCAATAATGGGGACATGTTAAAGGGACACTTTATTAAATGAGCTTCCAATAGCCAAAGATGGATCACTAAAGTAGCACTGGATTATAACCCAAAGTGTAAAATATCTGTTAATTAATATGGATGTAAATAAATGACTGAATATGTAAGTAAATGGGAGAGAATGGATACACCTGTGCAGAAGAATTCCAGATAATTTCTATGGATATTCTGCCCTCAAGGTGGAACAAACCTCCCCACCCCTTAACTGTAGGCTGCACATAGTGTGTTTGTCCAAAGCGAACAGTTTGGAAACGAGAAAAGGAATAACTTCAGAGCACAGAAACCTTAAAAAGGCTGCCTCAGCCAGATGGTCAAGATTGACATCAAAAGTAATGAGTCATATTGAGAGTGTGTTCCCTTGATATGATGTGATGAAAATGGCATTTTCCCACTGTGGTCTTCCTCCTAAGAAAACATACCCCCCAAAACAGCAGCAACAATAAAAACCCATAAACCCAGTCTAATCATGAGAAAGACAGTAGAGAGACATCGGACAAATAATTGAGGAAGAGTCTATATAAAAGACCTGACCATCACTCCTCAAAACTATCAAGAAACAAGGAAACCATTAGAAACAAGGAAAGTCAGATAAACTGTCCCAGCCAACTGCAGCCTTAGGAGACATGATGAGTCGATGTGAAATGTGATATCCTGGATTGGGTCCCAGGAGAGAAAAACAGTATTAGGGTGAAAGCTACAGAAATCGGAATAAAGTATGAATTTCAGTTAATAACAACGTATCAATGGTAGCTCTGTAATTGTGACAGTGCTCCCCTAAAATGGGAGATGTTAGTGACAATAGAAAGTGCATGTTGGGGTATATGGAAACTCTGTACTGTCTTCACAATTTTTTGTAGATTTAAAACTATTCTAAAATACAAACTTAGTTTGCTTATTCTTATTTATTTATTTATTTATTTATTTATTTATTTATTTATTTATTTATTTATTTATTTTAAAAGGCAAAACACTTGACAAGAATCAGGTTCTTGGGCCCAGAAGAAAAGGAAAGGTTTTTCGCTGTGTAAAAGTGTTTGGACAAAGTTGGGTTTGGTGTTGAAGGGGTGTTTGGGAAGGAAGGGACTGTTAGCTCATTTAATTAGTTGTGTATACAACTTAGATACTGTCAGGTTTTGAAAAGAGGGAGTATGACATGGGACACTTGAGCCTTTGATGTAATTGTTGGTAAGTCCCCAAGGGGTCAATGGACCCTCTGGTCAAATCTGTGGAGCATCTATATGTCTGATTTGACTGAGGGACAATATCACAGTCACACTTGTTAGTGATGGTGTTGACCCCAAACAAAACAAAATACCTCCAAAATGATACTCCCTCCCCCCAATTTTTCTAGGTATTTTACTTTTGACCTGGTTGTAATGAAGTTGATACTTTGTATGAGATGCCATGGGAGATAAAGGACTACATTGTTTTTCCCTTAACTGGGAGGGAGAGAAGTAGTCATCAATAGTATCTCTTTTAAAAGAGAGAAAAACCCTCTTCAGTATGTTGTTTTTTTTTAATTAAAGTTTATTGAGGAAACAATGGTTAGTAAAGTTACATAGATTTCAGGTGTACAATTCTGTAATACATCATCTATAATTACATTGTGTGTTTACCACCCAGAGTCAGTTCTCCTTCCATCACCATATATTTGATCCCTTTTACCCTCATCTACCACCCTCTCCCCCCTTACCCTCTGGGAACCACTAAACTATTGTCTGTGTCTATGAGCTTTGTTTCTTCATTTGTTTGTCTTGTTCTTTTGTTGTTTTCAGTTTTATATAACACATATCTGTGAAATCATATGGTTCTCTACTTTTTCTGTCTGACTTATTTCACTAAGCATAATAATCTCAAGATCCATCCATGTTGCTGGAAATGGCACTATTT
>NW_017731537.1:460858-478487 GCF_001890085.2 Hipposideros armiger
CTTAGCTGTAGAGGGCAGTGTCACTGGCCCTCATATGTGGGATCTGAACCGGGGCCCTCTGGCATCCCAAGCGAGTTCTTAACCATCGCACCACTCGGCCGGCCCCTAAAGTGTTTTTTTTTTTAAATTTTAGTCTTCTGCTTTTTATTCTCTCCCCTCACATTCGTAGAGAATAAAAGGAGAATCTAATGACATTTTACAGCAAGTTTTATGAAAGAAAGCTAACCAATATTTTGCCTACTGTAAGTAGACGTGGCTAAATGTGAAGGAAAACGATCTGCTGACATGTCTTACACTCTCTAAAGATGCTAATAGGCACTACTCTGACAGAACTGATACATCATGGGATTATTGGATTGAGAGAACAGTTGGTGCTGTCTTGTGAGTCTGGAGGAACCCAACTCAACAAAGTGTTTCTCTCTCCCTGGGGAATTTGTGCTGCCATCTCTCTATGCCCTCACATATTTCTGATTTTGTTTTTTCCATAGCAGCGGGTACAGGAGGGCTGTTACAGGGGTGTGTAGGGTTGTTAAGGCGTATGAGAGAAGCAACAGCAACTAGAAAACAATGGGAGGTTATATACTAAGTATAAAATATACCACAAGGTCCTTTTGGAGAGAGAGATGGAATGAATTAATAAATACCAACTAAAATATTAAGGCTATAACGGTGCCAGAATGAGTGAGATAATGTGATACTTCTTTGTAAGCTGTGAAGAGCTATGGAAATAGAAATTAACATCAATACATGCTGAAAAAATGCTTTGGAGCATTTCAGTGTGTCAATATGAGAACAAATCACCACAGTATTGAGTTGTACTTTTCATTATTACAAAGAGGCTTTGTACTTACTAATATGTCTTTCCCAACAACATAAACTCTGCTCCTCTGTTCCATGGAGCCACTGGGATGGTCCTGACTTTACAAGGCATTTGGACCTCAGCCTCTTAGCTATATGTCCTTGAGGAGCTCCTTTATCTTTCCATCCCCATCTTTAAGATGGTGATAATAACCTCTGATATCTAGAGTCTTTGTAGAGATTCATTGTAATATTTACAGAGCTCTTTATGAGCTCACATAGATGCTCGGTAAGGAGCTCCATCAAAGCGGCAGTTTAATTTCATGACAGTATACAGAGACTAATTTTTCTCCCTCAATCATATTTTAAAATAGCAAATAAAAAATTATAAGTCATCAAATAAAATAGGTTTAGTTTGTTGAAAATATGTAGAGTATTTGAAATTTTGTAAATGCATTATACATATAATAGCAGGATACAAGTAATAGCAGGATACTTGATTCTCTATATTAAATTTTACAATCTAGTAAACAAAAAGAGACTGTGAAAATTATGCTTGGTCCTCCTGGATAGAGATTTGAATTCCAGAATTTAAATTTGGTCTTTTATTTAGGTTCTAAAATATAAATGTTCATTAATTTTTCAGAAAGAGCATCAACACCAAGACACGAAGACCTCTCTGTATTCTTACAACATATGTCCTGGTTTTCTAACAGAATTAGAAATTAAAATATACATCATTCTGAATGCCTAAAACAAAAATGGAGTTAAATCATAAAAAAACAAAGCTGTTAGAAACAGTACTTCACAATATTTCTTCCAGAGTGGAAAAATCGTCTTTGGCAGATCCAACCTCTGCTTGATTTTGTCTCAGTGGAAGTTCCTTCAGTTTATTTTGCATTTCTTTCAAGGACTGGGATTGGGATGAGGGTGAAATGTGGAGCAGTAGGTGACCCTTATATCTGACAAACCGAAAACATCCTGTCTTTTTTTAATGATTCTGTTGCAGGTGTGCAAAGTTTTTTCCTTTCTCCTTTTTATAACTTCAGCATAAGCACAAGTTGGGTTATTTTTGTTGCAACAGCATGGTGGATTTTTCTACTTTTCATTTAAAAGTAGACTCACTCCCCCCTCTCCCATTTTCCTAGTTAAGGATCACTTTTATATTAATTAACTTGTGAATTTTCTATTGAAGGGCTTGTGTGCTTTGGGGCAAGTCTTTGTATTGTAGATTGTGTTGGCTACCTCAAAGGTGTTGCCCACCATTCTGTCTGGAGATTGCTTTTTCCCAATCCACGTGGTTAACTATTGTGAGGCTTCCATTGGCTGTGTCTGTGATGGAGTCCTTAGGGAAGATCACACCAAAGGTTGGGGCCTCTTCTCACAGAATTTAGAATTGTTGGGAGAGAGATTTACTGGAGAGTTAGCGGTAGACACTTCCTTTCATGTAGCAAAGAAACCAGTGTGGAGTGACTAAGATCTTAGGAAGAGATGAAGGATGGCTTGGAGTTTTTTTAGTGTTGTAAACCCTGGTTGTAGCTTGGGCCCCAGGCTTCCCTGTTTCCCTGCTCTTGGGTTTCTTAAACTTAAAGAAACCTGTTGCCTGTTTCTTGTAACCTAAAGAAATCTGTACCATGAGCTGATAACTGAGATTCTGTAGCTGTATATTTTAATTTTATAGAACTTTCTGTGTCGGCAGAAAGGCCCTGTTCTTTTAAAAAATGGCATATCCTTTCAAAGTCTCACACTGGTTTACTTTGACATATTCTAACAAATACAAGGTCACAGAACAAGTTGAATTTCCATTTCAATGATTTAATTTCATTACACTAAGCAGATAATTGGAAACAGAGGAAAATCACTAACAATATCGTGAGGTCACACAGGACAAATATTTCAAAATGGTTTAGTTTTACAGAAATCTGCATAGTGTGAAAGGATTACACCTACCATATTTCTCCATGTATAAGACGCACCCTTTTTCGAAAAATTTGGGGTCTAAAAACTGGGTGCGTTTTATACAGTGGTTGTAGATTTTTTTACTTGCATTTCCCACTGAGGACGAGGCAATATATGAAGACAGTGATTCATCATCAGACACAGATGAGGACAAGCTAATGGTTGGGAGTTTTCACAGTGATGAAGAGTTGTATGAATTTTATGATGAATAAAACTTGAGTTCAATAACTTTATGTAATACATTTTATTTCAAATTTTGGACCCCAAAATTAAGGTGCGTCTTATACATGGGAGCGTCTTATACATGGGGAAATATGGTATGTAATAAGAGCATAGGCCTTTCACATCCCTTCTCTGCCATCTCTTGACCATGTGACTTTGGGTGGGTTGTGTGACATTCCTGCGCTTTGATTTCCTCTTCTGCATGCAAGAAAATATTGACACATGCCATAGATATATGATGAGGTAGTGAGTGGGAAGAGCTCCCTAATGAAATGTATGTAGTTCTTTTCTCCCTTGTTTTCTTACCCATGGAAAGCTACTTCTGAAGAAACTTTGGTCTCTTCTATCTTTTTGCATCACTACCATGTATAAAGAATCTAACAGTATAAATAGCTTAGGGCTGCCTCAATATTTGTTGAAGTGTGTTTTATGGGCCTCTAGATATATGATGATCATTGGGGTTCTACACTATATAGAGAACAAAGGAAAAGTGGTTTCAAGCCCAAATACTTTGGAAGACTCCTGGGTACAATATCAGATTGATTGATTGATTGATTGATTGATTACAGTGGAACTCAGAGCCTTTAATATGCTTCTGCCATGGTTAATATTATTCAGGAAGACAATTTAGTATTTGAAATGTCCCTACCTTATTTGATCTGTAAAAGCCTTTCTTTAGTGTACATCTTGTAGGACCAGAAAGCTGAGGAATAGATATTTTCTGGGGGGGGGGTTAAAAAGCTTAAATAGTGAATAAAGTATTATTTAAAACTCATGGTTGATGAAGTACGAGTATATTTGACTTGACATTTTTGTGCTTCCTTACACTCGTGATGGTTTTCATTTACTATTACATTTAGGAACTTATCGAGTCTTAAATGAAAAGATGGACTTTATCCCAGGTGGGGTGGGACATTGAGTATCACGTGGAAGTCAGGACTTTCAGTTGTGTCCAGTACTAATTAGCCCTGTGCCCTTCCCAAATTCTCTTAAGTTCTTCCTTAGTAGAAATTCCTTTTCAGTGTTCTATAAAATAGGTCATTGGGACACTTCATGTTAAATTTAAGTCTGGTGCTACAAGGCTGCAAATTGGTATGGAATCAATTCTAAGTCTCCATTTCCATAGCTAAGACTGTTTTCAATGAATTACACTATTAACTTTTCTTTGTGTTATTAATCCTGAGTAATGTATCAACAACTCAAAATTCTTGGGGATTTTAATTGCATATCTTCTTTCGGAGTCACTGTTCCAACTCAGTTCAACCTATACCAAAATGTGACTGTGACAAAACAAAGGAAATGATAGCATTTTCATGGGAATCCTTTTTAGGGGGAAAAAAATTCTTGATAGAAAACTCTTTACCTGAACCTGAGAGAGATGAGAGTGTCACTTGGTTTGACATAATTATATCTCAACTGACATTGTTGAATGCTCAGTAATAGTAATACCTTAGGAAGTGATTCAAAAATCACTAATCTCAAAGTGCAAACCACCGTGCTAAAGCTGGTATTTTCAATAAACACCTTCCTGCATGGTGTGTTATGAGATGGAATTTGTCTATTTCCCAGCCAGTCAGCCTGTCCTGTTTTGACCCACTGCTTTGTGAAAGAACCGCATTTAGAAGCATAACTTGTACTTCAGGTTTTGTTTTGTTTTGTTTTAATTCGAGACTGCAGTATTAGGGGGAATTTGATTATAAGGAATTCCTCGGAGTTACCAATACCTGATAATGCATGTAGTTTTTTTCTCTGCCAGTTCTGCTAGTACATCTGGCATTTTCATTTTTCTGCATTAAGTAACTCACTGCTGTCGAATTCTAGGTCAAATTTTCCTAGATTTTGTTTTGTTTTGTTTTGGCCCTGGCTTCTTGCGTCATTTTCCTAACCCCATCTTTGCTTCTCTCCTTTTGTTTAATGGCAGGTATTTAGTTTTCTGTGCAGCATTTCTGGTTCCTAGGAGGCATGCGATTTGTCATATGGTACATAAGTTCATTCACAAAGGTCCTTGTGAGCTGCTTGGGCACATTCTCTCCCTTCCGATTTTTCATCATTCTCTTCTTGGGAACATCCCATCTCATTAAAAGCATTTTGTTTCCTCTTACTATTTGATTTCTCTTTCCTGTTTCTGGTGTTCTCTTTGGATTTCCTGCCTTTCTCCTTGCTCCATCCTCCTCAGTTTCTGTCTATGACCTCTTTCACCATTAGCAGAATCAGAGAACGCTTTCAGTAGCCAGGAGGGGTTCACATTTCCAAGGAGCAGATTTTGTGGTTTGACATGGGAGGCCACAGCAGGACTTCAGTGATGCATGATGGATACAGCCATTTTCATTAAACCAGCTTCCTGCATATGCTAAATCCACCCTCATTCCTGTTAGCATTTGTCTATACTCATCCTGTAAAATGGCAATCTGCCAATAAAACCTGATTATCCAAGTCTTTCCTAATTGCTGGGACACTCCAGCCTCACCATAGTCTTCCTGGTTTACTTGACTTACATTTCCCTGCCCCCTCCTCACCAGTTTATTCCATCTCTATCTACCCTTACTACCTAGAGGATTGTCCATTTCCATATGACAGTTGTCACATGTTTGTTTATACATCACACAGATCAAAGTTTGAGGGATTATAATTTTAGCAACTTGCACAAGGCGATTTTGATTGCCTTTGTGAAATGTAGGTAAGTTTTGCTTCAGAATATTTCTGCATTCTTTACTTATTAATATCTGACTGGTGGTGAATATCCTTTTTTGGGCTTTGTCTGGATCATTGTATCTCTAGAGCTTCTCTGCCCAGTATAGTAGCTACCAGTCATATGTGGCTATTTAAATTGGGAACTACATTAATTGCTACTAAATAAAATTAAAAACTCATTTTTTCAGTCTCATTAGTCCCGTTTCACATGCTCAATTAATACATGTGGCTAGTGACTACCATTTTGGACAGGGCAGATATAGAGGATTTCTTTTATCGTGGGAAGTTTTATTGGAATATACTGTTAATGACTGAATCATGTTTTTTCTGGATGAAACCAAGTATTAACATTATAAAATCTACTGGTTTCTGCTAACTTTAAATGTGGTGCTATTATTAGCTTTGAGTCCTAAATACTTTGACTTCTAGGATCATGAAAGCTTAGGTGATGCCCTAGTTTCTTCCCAGCTTTATTGAGATATAATTGACATATAACACAGTTTAAGGTGAACAACTGTAATGATTTGATACATTTATACATGTATATTACAAAATGATTACAGCAGTACGGTTAGTTAACACCTCCATCACCTCACATAATTATTTTTATTTTTTTGTAGTGAGAATATTTAAGGTTTACTCTCTTAGCAACTGTCATGTTTGCAATACAGTATTGTTACCTATAACTGGAAATTTATACCTCTTGACAAACATCCCCCGTTTTTCCCATTCCCAAGCCCTGTCAACCACCATTCAACTTTCTATTTCTATGAAATCAACTTTTTTAGATACCACATATAGATTATATCCTACAGTATTTGTCTCCCCCACCCTTCGCCCCCCACTGACATATTTCACTTAGTACAATGCTCTCCAGGTCCATACACATTGTCAGATATGGAAGGATTTGCTTCTTTCTCATGGCTGAACAATATTCCATTGTGTATACCATATTTTCTTTATCCATTGATCCAAATATAGACACTTAGGTTGTTTCTATATCTTGGCTATTGTGAATGATGCTGCATTGAATGGGAGTACAGATCTTTCTTTGAGATCCTAATTTTATTTCCTTAGGATATATATCCAGACGTAGAATTGCTGGATAATATTGCAATTTTATTTTTAATTCCTTGCAGAATCTCCATACTGTTTTCTATAGTGGCTGTACAAATTTACATTCCCACCAACAGTGCACCAGGGTTCCCTTTCCCCACATCCTTGCCAACACTTGTCATCTCTTGTCTTTTTGAGTATAGCCATTCTAATAGGTGTAAGGGGATACCTCCTTATGGTTTTGATTTGCATTTCCCTGGTGATTATGATGTTGAACATCTTTTCATGCACCATTTGTGTATCTTCTTAGCAAAAATGTTTACTCAAATTCTCTATTTTTAAAATAGATATCTTTCTTCCTTTCTTTCTTTTTCTTATTTTTGGCTATTGTGTTATATGAATCCGCTTATAGTTTGGAATAGTTGGATATTAACCCCTTATCTAATGTATGTATGGTTTGCAAATATTTTCTCTCATTCAGTATGTTGCCTTTTCATTTTGTGGATTGTTTTCTGTGCTGTGCAGTTTTTCAGTTTGATGTAATCCCATTTATTGGTTTTTGCTTTTGTTGCTCATGCTTTTGGAGTCAGATCCAAAAAAAAAAAAATTATTACCAAGACCAATGTCAAGAAACTTCTTCCCTATGTCTTTTTCTAGGAATTTTATAGTATTGGGTGTTATGTTTAAGTCTTTAATCCATTTCAAGTTAGTTTTATGAGTTGTGTAAGATAACGGTCTAATTTCATTTTTCTGCATGTATTTATAGTTATTCCAACACCATTTGTTGAAGAGACTGTCCTTTCCCCATTGAGTATTCTTGGCTTCCCTGTCAAATATTAATTGACAGTATATGTGGGGGTTTATTTTTGGGCTGTCCATTCTGTCCCATTGGACGGTATGTCTATTTTTATGCCAATACTATGCTATTTTAATTACTATAGCTCTGTAGTGTATTTTGAAATCAGGAAATGTGATGCCATTCAGCTTTGTTCTTCCCTCTCAGGATTGCTTTGGCTATTTAAGGTCTTTTGTCATTGCATATGGATTTTAGGATTGTTTTTTCTATTTCAGTGAAAAATGCCTTTGGAATTTTGATAGGGATTGCATTGACTCTGTAAACAACTTTGGGTAATATGGACATTTTAACAATATTAAATATTCTGATCCGTGAACATGAATTTCTTTCCTTTGTTTGTGCTTTGTTCATTTTTTTTTTAAATCAAAGTCTTATAGTTTTCAGTCATCTTTCACTTCCTTGGTTAAATTTGTTCTTAAATATTTTGTTTTTGATGCTATGGAGAATGTGATAGTTTTCTTGAATTTTTTTTCAGATATTTTATTGTTAGTGTATAGAAACACAACTCTATTTTGTATGCTGATTTTACATACTGCAACTTCACTGATTTTGTTGATTCCCTCCACAGTTTTTTGGTTGAGTCTTTAGGATTTTTGTATTTATAAGATCATATCTATAATTAATGATACTTTTACTCCTTCCTTTCCAGTTTGGATGCCTTTTATTTATTGGTCTTTCCTACTTTCTCTAACTTATACTTCTAGTACTATGCTGACCAAGAATGGTGAGAGTGGATACCCTTGTCTTGTTCCTGATCTTAAAAGAAAAACTTCCAATCTTTCATCTTTAAGTATGATGTTAACTGTGAGTTTGTCATCTATGGACTTTATTTTGTTGAGATATGTTCCTTCTGTACATTTTGTTGAGGGTTTTTATCATGAAAGGATGTTGTGTTTTGTCAAATGTCATTTCTGCATCTCTTGAGATGACCATATGATTTTTATTTTTCATTCTATTAATGTGATGTATATCATTTATTAATTTGCCTAACTTGAAACATCCTTGAATCCTAGAGATAAATCCCATTTAGTTATGGTGTATTATCCTTTTAATTTGTTGCTGAATTAGGTGTGCTATTATTTTGTTGATAATTTTTGCATCTGTATTCATCAGAGACAGTGGTCTGTAGTTTTCTTGTAGTACCTTTATCTGGCTTTGGTTTCAGGGTAAAGCTGGCCTTGTAAAATGAGTTTGGAAGTTTTCCCTCCTCTTTAGTTTCTTGGAAGAGGGTGAGAATGATCAGTGTTTATTCTTTAAATGTTTTATAAAATTTACCAGTGAAACTGTCTGTTCCTGGACTTTTCTGTGTTGCGAGGTTTTTGATTACTAATTCAATCTCCTTGTTCATTATTGATCTGCTCAGATTTTCTGTTTCTTTGGATTTTAGTCATGGTAGACCATATGTTTCTAGGAATTTATCCTTTTCTTCTAGGTTATCCACTTTGTTGGCATATAATTGTTCACAATAGTCCCTAAGATGCTATGTATTCCTGTTGTATCAGTTGTAATGTTTCCTCTTTCTAATCTTATTTATTGGGTTGTCGGAAAAGTCATGACTTTTGCAATGAAAAACATAGAAATTTATGTCATGACTTTTCCAACAACCCAATATTTAAGTCTTCTCTCTTCATAGTTAGTCTAACCAAAGGTTTGCCAATTTTATTTACCCTTTTGAAAAACCAGCTCTTAGTTTCATTGTTTCCAACATTTTTCTAGCCTCTGTCTTGTTTATTTCTGCTCTAATCTTTGTTATTTTCATTCTTCTGCTAACTTTGGACTTTTTCAGTTCCTTGATGTATGAAGTGGGGTTGTTTATTTGAGATCTTTCTATTTTCTTAATATATGCATTTATCTCTATAAACTTCCTTCTAAGAACTGCTTCTGTAGCATCTCATAGGTTTTAGTGTGTTGTGTTTTCATTTTCATTTATTTTGAGATACTTTTTATTTACTTTTTGATTTTTTTTCATTGATCTGTTGGTTGTTCAGGAGGATGTTTGGTTTCCACATGCTTGTAGATTTTATAGTCCTCCTTGTTTTCTAACTTTATACCATTTTGGTGGAGAAAGATACTTGGTATGATTTCAGTCTTCTTATCTTTTCTAAGAATTCTTTTGTACTAATGTTGTCTTATTGTTTTCTAGCTATTTTATAATTCTCTTGTTCCTTTTTTCCTCTCTTGCTGTCTTTCTTTATGAATTGATGATTTTCCATAGTGGTGTGCTTTGATTCCCATCTCTTTATCTTTTGTGTATGTGCTGTAGATTTGTGCTCTGTAGTTACCATGAGGCTTACATAAAACGTCTAGATATAACAGTTTATTTTATGCTGATAGAAGCTTAACTTTGATCACATACAAAAAGCTTCCCCTTTTACCCCCCTCTTTTATGTTCCTGATGTCACTGTTTACCTCTTTATATTGTGTAATAATTAACAAATTATTGTAGTTATAGTTAATTTTAATGCTTTTGTCCTTTTACTTTTTATTAAAGTAGTTAACACAAACTATATTACAGTATTGAAATATTCTGATTTTTGAATATATATTTACCTTTACCACAGTTTAATATATTTTCATGTTATAAATTATCACCTTTTCATTCCAGTTTGAAAATCTCCTTTCAGTGTTTAGAGATGCCCTCATTTTTTAAAAAGGCGGAGATTTTTCACCCTGTTGCTCCCCTGAAAAAACTGTGCATTCCTCATATTTATTGTCCTTCATGGAATATATAAAATAAAATACTAAGTTATTGCCTGCTGTCCAGTCTCTTTCTTCCAAGGTGTACTTTATAATTTTGCTAACATTGCTATTTAGACCTTCCAAACAGCCATTAAATTGAGTAAAAATAATTTAATCTTTGTTTGGTTTTACCTTTTCTTTCCTCTTCCCCCCATCTTTCTGCTTCTAAAGTATTACAATGAGGAAGAGCTAACATGAACTTAATTGTATCATTGTCTCAGACTTCATGATGCCCCATAGAACAGACTTGTAATCAGGTGATCATTTCCAAGCAAATAGCAGGAGGCTCACCCTACTCAAAATTCCACATTCTCCTCTTTAGGAACTCAGGTAACACTGGCTTTATGTTCAGTGTAGCAATATGTCTAACTTAGCTTTGCCCGCTTTTAGTATGTAGACATTTTGTGTTGTGCCCTGAGTATCTAGATGCTAAGGCTTCATGTTAATAAATAGCTAGCTCTTTGGGAAAAGATGGGGGGTTATTAACTTGCAGCATTAACACTGCTGGGCTCTGTGGATAGGTTGACATAGTGTAATTGTTACAGAAGATAAAATTTGAAGGAGTATTTGTGGAGCAGCTAACAGTGAATGTTAGAACAATAGCTCAGGATTTTAATGCTGTTTAGGCATTATCCATCCCTATTCTCTCATTCAGTCAGTCAACCTATTTTTCTTAAACTTTACTACATGCCAGGCACTGTGCTTTCTGCTGCACTGATTCACAGGCGAAAAGAAGCAATGGCAGATGAGAAGAAAGAACCATAGTGGGAGAAAAGAGTGCAGGGTCTGCTCCACAGGTCTGCGACCTGTGCATCTTAGGAGACACCCCCACATGACTTAACACCCTGCTTTCAATGTCTTGAAGTTCTTAATGATTTTGAACAAGAGGTCCTGTGTTTTCATTTTGTACTGAGCCAAGCAAATTATATAACCAGTTCTGGACCAATGTTGTAGTGTGAAATAGGAGGGTGACCTCATCTAGATATGGAGGATTTGGGAAGGCATCCTGGAGGAACTGACATCTGCACTGACATATAAAGGGGTGATAATTGGTCACACAATGGAGAGTAGCAGTGAAAATCTCATTACAAGTTTAGGTGGGAAGGACACAGCAATAGTCCTAAAGGTGAGTGTCATCAAACCATTATGCCTCCATTTGCATCTTAGAAATTTACCTTTCTCATGGACCTACCCTTAGCGGCCATCAGTTTTTATCCTTTGATTTCTCTTCATAGGACTATCTTTCTTCAGACTGGGATTGGTAAGACTGATCAGGCTGTAACATCGACTTTCTCTTAGGCAGAAGTTACAACCCAAATGTGGAAAGGGGCCTGTTGGGTGATGCAGATTAACTCAGCATAGGCCTGAGCTCTGTGACAAACAAGAGAGACATCCTCCCTTAAGGGCTCAGAGCACCCTTGTTTCTCCTTAGCTCCAGCAAACTGTGGCCAGAATTTTTAATATTTCCCAAGAGAGCATGAAGTCTGGGTCTTTATACGAAAATTACTCATTTTATATTACCAACTATTATAAAACATTTGCACAATATGCTGACCAAACAAAACATATCTGTTGACCACATGTAACCCTTGCTACCAGTGTGTGAACCCTGAATGCCTCCTTTTATCCAAGAGGAATTAGAATATTTCTCCCATTTCTTTACAGATATAGGTTTCTTCTACAGTGGTCTGATTTTATTTTTTTTCTATTTTCAAAAGATAATATTTTCTTCAATTTTGACATTAGGCTTTCACATAGGTTAATGGTTAAAAGCATGGACCTTGATACCTCAAGCCACATAAAAAAATTAAAATGTATTAATGACCTAAATATAATAGCTAAAACCATAAAACTCTTAGAGGAAAACAAAGCAGTAGTTCTTTATAACTCTGGATTTGACAATTGATTATTAGATATGATGCCAAAAGCATAGGTATGAAAAGCAAAAGATAAATTGGACTTCATTAAACAAACAAACAAACACACAAAAACTTTTGTGCTTCAAAGGACACCATTAAGAAAGTGAGACACAGCCTACATGAGAAAAAGTTCTTGAAAATTGCATATATGATAAGGGTCTTATATCCAGAAAATATGCACCTCAAAAATAAGAAGGCAAAAACCCAAATGGGCCAAGGACTTAAAAGATATTTCTCTAGAGAATATAAACAAATGATCAGCAAGCACATAAAAAGATGCTTAACATCATTAGGCATTAAAGAAATGCAAATCAAAACCACTGTGAGATACCACTTAATATCCACTAGCATGGTTATAATCAAAACAACAGATAATAACCCATATTGGTGAGGATGTAGAGAAATTGGAACCCATGCCACAGGCTGGTAGAAATTTCAATGGTGTATCCACTGTGGAAAATGGTGTGGTAGTGTCTCAGAAAGTTGGAATTCCCATGTGAATCCACAATTCTACTCCTCAAAAGAACTGAAAAGAGATACTTAAAGAAACACTTGACTTACACACACTTGCTTATAGCAGCACTATTAACAATAGTCCAAACATGAAAATCACCCAAATATCTATCAGTGGATGAGTAGATAAACACTTGGTGGTATATAGAAGGTGGAATATTATTCAACCATAAACAAACAATGAAGTACTGGCACATGTTATAATGTAGATGAACCTCAGAAACATTCCAAGTGACAGAAACCAGATACAAGCGTCATATATTGTATGGTTCCATTTATATGAAACACCCAAAATAGGTAAATCTATAGAGGCAGAAAACATAATGATAGTTGCTAGGGGCTGGTGGCAACAGAAAATAGAGAATAATTGCTTAGTGAATAAGGGTTTTATTTTGGGGTGATGAAAATGTTTTGGGATTAGTGAAAATAATTATTAGTAGAGATAATTAGTAGAGATAATATTATGAGTTCCTAAATGCCACTTCATTGTTCACTTTAAAATTTTATGTTATATAAATTTTACCTCTTTTTTTTTAATTTTAGGTTGTTTTTACATTCAGTATTATTTTATAATAGTTTCAGGAGTACAGCATAGCTGTTAGAAATTTATATAACCTACGCTGTGATCTCCCTGATTAGTACCCACCTGGCACTATGCATAGTTGTTGAAACATTACTGACTACATTCTCTATCCTGTATTTTACATCCCCGTGACTATTTTGTAAGTATCAATTTGCACTTCTTAACCCTCCGTTGGGTGCAGCTGATCTCATAGATTCATTGCACACACATTTTCAAATATCTAACAGTTAACTGAAGTATCCTGACTCATCACTTCCATATCTTCCCCTCTACCATAACCTATCACCAGTCATGTTTGTGACTTAGTACAGTAAAGAAGTATTTCATAGCGGCATCTTTAATTTCACAGATTCGTTGCACCTATTTGAGATATTTTTTTATATCTTCCCAACAGATTTTTTTGTATAGTACTATCCTTTCAGACATTCCAGAAAGAGATTGTAAGTATAGTTTTATTATTGAAACTTAGTATTAGGTATTTTATTTTCTAATTAATCTGACAGATTCATTGTGCCTGTTTAGGGTAACATTTTTCCTTGTAGGTTTTACCATCTAAAATGGCACAATCACAAAGATTTTATAATCCAGATGACCCAAAAGATGCTGAGATATTGCTACAGACGTTGATGGAGTCTGATAATGATGAAAATGAACTTGAATTTGAAGACAAAAGTGACACAGATGGTGAAAGTCAAGTTGAAGAACAAGACCAAAATTCTCACACTGAGCAAGAAAGTTCTCCTTCAGAAAATGCTCCATGAAGTAGTAACAAAGAAACAGATGACTATTTTATTGGGAAAAACAAAATATAAATGGCATTAATGCATAAGAACTATACCTAGAGAATGGAAATGAAATTAAGAAAAGATGTTTATTTTTGAAACAACTGAGTAGGGAATTAGTAGCTGACAGGGCCCGGGCACGGTCAGGCATGCAGGAGAGGAAGCCCAGAACAGGAGACCTGGATATGGCCATATATGTGCAGGCTGGGGTACGGGACATGACCCCGAGCCTACTGCGCAGGCGAGTCGTTGCCCCGTTACATAAGCCCTTATGTAAGCATGACTTGCACTTGTGGAAGGGAGCATGCACACTCCCATGCACTCTCCTCCCCCAAACCACTATATAAGTTTGCAATTGCTGATTAAAAACGCTGGTTCATCCTCATGTCGGCTCCGCGTGCCTTTTTTACGCTGGGCATCTCACCGCTGAAACCTCCCCTGCAACACCCCGCCTCTTGACTACAGTAGCTTACATATGAACCAAAGAGCCACAAAAAATAACAAATTCCTTCACTTCTCCAACAAAAATTGCAGAAGTTTCCTACACTTGCTGTCAAAGTTCAAACAGAAGAACTTGAGGCCACCGTTTTGTCAAACAAAAGGAAATGGTGTGCACCTTGCATAGGAAACAAAAGACAAAGGTATTCCAAATACTTCTGTAAACTTTGCAAACAATTTTTGTGCTTAGAACATGCGACAATGATTTGTGAACATTGTTTCAACTCGAAATTCGATAGCAATGAAGCTGATGAAGAGCAATCAGATTAGTTTTGTTATTTTATTAAATGACAAATTTTGTTTTAGTTTTGTGTTTTGAATTTCTGTTGATTTTTATACTGAATTTATGTAATAAACATTGTTTTTACTTTGTGGCAAATTAAAATTTTATTCTGAATAAATAATAAGCATGCTTACATGTTATTTTCATTCATTTTCAATTTAAATAAATAAATGTCATACAGACATCTAGTGGATGCATTGCACCTGGACTCGTAACTTTTGCATTGTGCCCAATGAGGGTTAATCCCTTCACCTTTTTTGCCCAGCTCCCCAATCTTCTCCCTTCTGGCAACCATCAGTTTGCTCTCTGTATCTAGGAGCCTGTTTCTGTTTTATTTGTTCATTTATTCTGGTCTTTAGATTCCACATATAAATGAAATTATATGGTATTTGTCTCCCTCAGTCTGACTTATTTCACTTATAAAACTGTCTAGGTCTATCCATAGTGTCACAAATGGTAAGACTTCATTCTTTTTTATGGCAGAGTAATATTCCATTATATATATATATATATATATATATATATATATATATATATATATATATATGACATCTTCTTTATCTAATCATCTATTGATGGGTACTTGGGTTGCTTCCATATCTTGTCTATTGTAAATAATGCTGCACTGAACATAGGGGTGCATGTATCTTTCAAACTAGTATTTCGGGTTTCTTCAGATAAATACCCAGAAGTGGACTTGCTGGGTCATAAAGTAATTCTATTTTTGATTGTTTAAAGAACCTCCATACTGTTTTCCATAGTGGTTGTACCAATTTGCAATCCCACCAACAGTGCACGAGGGTTCCCTTTTCTCCACATTGTCGCCAACACTTCTTGTTTGTCGATTTATTGATGATAGCCATTTTAGAGATGTGAGGTGGTATCTCATTGTAGTTGTAGTTTGCATTTGTCTGATGATTAGTGACATTGAACATCTTTTCATATGTCTATTGGCCATCTGTATGTCCTCTTTGGAGAAATGTCTATTTAAGACCTCTGCCCATTATTCTACCTAGATTGGTTTTTTTTCTGGTGTTGAGGTGTATAAGTTTTTTTTAATAAATTTTGGATATTAACCCTTTATCAGATATATCATTGGCAAATATCTTCTCCCATTCAGTAGGTTGTCATTTTGTTTTCTTGATGATTTCCTTTGCTGTGAAAAAAGCTTTTTAGTTGATGTAGTCCATTTGTGTATTTTTTCTTTTGTTTCCTTTGCTCAAGGAGATACAGAGGGTCCCCCCAAAAATGTATACACATTTTAAGAAAGAAAGAAAAACTATTAAAATTGTAATACTCAATATATAAGATAACAAAAGATGAATACAAGTCATGTTTGACTTCTCCAATTACAAGAGGTGCTCAAAGTGGTTACCATCAGCATCCAGACACTTCAGATTATGGGAAAGTACTGCTTGAGCAACGTTGCCAAAGTGTCCACTTGTATACATTTTTTTGGCACTCCCGGTATATCAGAAAAAAAATATTACTAAGAGCAATGTCATAAAGTTTCCTGCCTATGGTTTCTTCTAGGAGTTTTATGGTTTCAGACCTTATATTTAAGTCTTTAATCCATTTTGGATTTATTCTAGTATATTTTATAAGAAGGTGGTCCAGTTTCATTTTATTTCTTTTGCATGTATCTCTCCAGTTTTCCTAACACCATATGTTGAATAGACTGTCTTTACCCTCATTGTATATCCTTGCCTTCTTTGTTATAGATTAAATGGCCATATGGGCATGGTTTCTAGTTCATGTGGGGTTCCAATTCTGCTCCATTGAGCAATATGTCTGTTTTTATGCCAGTATCATGCTGTTTTGAGTACAATAGGCTTGTAGTATAGTTTTATATCAGGTAGTATGATACCTCCAATTTTGTTTTTCTTTCTCAAGTTTACTGTGGATATCCCATTTAAAAAAAAAACACATGTATACACCCTGACATAAAATAGATTTGTAATAATGTACCAACTTGGCTACTTAGTTGTGTAATTTTGGTCAAATAATATTTTCTCTCTGAGTCTCTGTTTTGTAGTGTGAGGTTAATAATATGGAATTTTCAAGGTTGAAGCTGATTTCAGTGTGGAAATGCATGGAAAATGGTTGGTCCAATGTCTTGCTCATAGTGAATCTTCAGCAAATTTTGGGTGCTATCATCATGATTTGTAATACTTGTGGTTTTACATTATATCATGATTAATGGAAGAGCAAAGAAACCAATGTTGGCCAGATTTTAGACATGGCATGTCCATATAAAGTAGAAGGGAAATATCTTTCATTCATTGCCAATGTCATATAGTAATATTTAAGCGAAGCAAGCAGAATACGTGGAAGAATTTTTTTTTATCAGTTCTACTGAAATATTTGTTAGATATTCAGAAAGGGTTGAATTTAACCAGTTTTTTCTTCCTATTGCTTGTAGGATAAAGACCTCCTGAAGTAGCCTAGAATGTTTTACTTTATTGGGCCTTTCCCCAGCCTTCCTGTCTCATCTTACACCAGCCTTGTCTTGGGGTCCAGCCACTGGTCCCCTTTTTCTACCACAGAGTTTATGTACCTGCTCTTCTTTGTTTTGCAACATTGTTCTGCCCAACCCCACTTCATTTTCTCTTCACTTTTCTATAAGACACATACCTTCTAGGCTTATTTAATATCTAATCCTCACCTCACATCTTTACTTCCTTAACGACCTCTCCTGACTCTCCAAACTCAATTTGATTTTCCTGTTAT
>NW_017731537.1:478538-500295 GCF_001890085.2 Hipposideros armiger
TTCTTTCTTTCTTTCTTTCTTTCTCTCTCTCTCTCTCTTTCTTTCTTTCTTTCTTTCTTTCTTTCTTTCTTTCTTTCTTTCTTTCTTTTTCTTTCATTCTTTCTTTCTTTCTCTTTCCTTCCTTCCTTCCTTTCTTTTATTGGGGAACAGTGTGTTTTTCCAGGACCCATCAGCTCCAAGTCAAGTAGTTGTTTCAATCTAGTTTTGGAGGACACATCACAGTGGCCCATGTGGGGATTGAACTGGCAACCTTGGTGTTATGAGCACTATGATCAAACCAACTGCGCTAACTGGCTGCCCTAGCCTGGACTTTCAATAAACGCGGGGGCTGTTCACGATTATGTTCCTAGTGCTGTCTCAGTACCCAGCACAAAGCAGACATTTAATAAGTACCGAATAAAGGAAAGAAAGAAGAATTAATTTGAAATAAAAATATGACTCCAAAAATGAGATGTTGTGACTAAAAAGTCATCAAATACTAGGTCCTGATAAAAGGTTACAGTGGCAATTTTACCCTGGAATTTTGCATTTGCTTTGGAAATGAAGTGAAAACCATTAAAATATTCAACATCCAGTTAATATCTACAATTAGTCATCATCTTGAAAGTCTTCTCTTTTCGGAGAGGTTTGCTTTGTGATAAGAAAGTCATTAGATAGCAAAGTGTAACTAGAGTAGCATGTCATATGGCCAAATATTATAAAACATTGCCCAAAGGATTCCAAGCACACACATAACCTTCCTTATGTAATCGACTGAGTTTTCCTGTAGAAATGGGAGAGACATTTTATTTGTTGTGAAATAACCCTTAGAACCAACAGTAGAAAGTAATTCCTAGGAAAAACTAGTTTTACATTAGCAGAAGGAAACAAGGTGTTTTAAAAACAAAAGTGCATTCCATAGAAGTAGTGCCCTGTAATAAACATTAGGAAAAGAAAAATGCAAAAGTAAAGTTAAATTTAAAAATACAAATGTTTTTAATTTTTCTATGGTAATAGAAAATAGAGGGTCTTTGAAAAATGTTTAATTTTACCTGGTCCCCTGGTGTCAGCTGGGAGTAAGAAGTTGTGTGTTTTCTTTGTAGCTAGGTCTTTAGTTCTCCCCCAAGAAGTTAGCTCCTTGTGTTTGCTTGTCTAATTAACCACCTCTAGAAACTGGGCTTTTGGGATTGTGTGTAGTCTTCTTAGGATGTTACTTAACTTTTTGGTGCTGGTGTTCCTGTTTGAGAGAAAAAATGGATAATTAAATTGGCTTACCGAATAAAAATATGGTATGTAGATGATCTATTCATAAAACTGAGTACTGTGTGGAAGCAGTAATCTGTTGTGAGTCAAATAGATATGGGAGAATGTTAGTTTTTGTCCAGTGTTTGAATTTGCTGGGATTTTGGCTAAAAGGACAAACCTATTTTGATTATTTTTTATTTTTAGAAGCTGTGACTTTGGGAGGTAATTCTTGAGTCAACAAAGTTTCATCTTTTAAAAATATGTCTGTTCATGGAATCATTATCCGAAGTCTTCTCATATAAGTTAGTCCAGCTGTTGGGGTTACACTGATGAGCAGCATGGTCCTTTTGGTAAGGCAGATTGTACTTGTGATGATCACCCCACACTTACACCTCATGGGAAATGGATTCTCAATTGCACAAGATAAAAACACATATCAAAGTAACTGAATCAAACAAGAGAAGTTATTAGTTCAAGCATCTTCACTCACGATTGCATTTAGAGAGTCCGATGTTGTCAGGAATTTCTGGCCATCTCTTAACTCCGCTTTCTTTTGGGTTGCCTTTATTCTCTGAGAGGTTTTTTCTTGTATGATGGCAAAGATGGTCACCTGTCTACATGCCTACCTGTCACCATGCCTACATCCAACTGTCTTATTAAACCACTGCCATGAAAACCTCCAACAAAAATACATCAGTTCTCATAGGTGGGACTAGGCCAAAGGATGGAGTGTTCTGTTTAGTCACAGGCTTGCTCCTAGAAGTCTCCCTCTGAAATTACATGGACTGAGGTATGCAAAAAATAACTCTCCCATAGAAAAATCAGAGGAGCTGGGTAATCAGAAACAACCGATGTCTGTTCTATGTAGCTTGCACTTTCTGGCACATGTACTGCTGTTTGGTTTTTTTTTTTTTTTCTTGCCAGTTGAAGCAGATTTACAGATTAGTGGTGTGGGCTATCCCTGTTTGCACTTCTAGTCTTCATTCTCCCTCCTGGGAATTGCTTTTTTCCCTTTTTTGCTTTCTTAAGTTGAAGTTGGGTGGCCATGTGAATCCAAGTTCTTCTAACAGCTTAGAGACTTGTGCCGAATGTCACCAGGCAGCTTGGTTTCTCTTCCCCAAAGGCCTTTTGTCTCCTGAAGATGTGTAAAAATTGCCACTGTCATTGACCTTTTATTGACTTGAGACATTACTTTCCAGAAATGTACTGAGGATCATCCTAACCTTTGATGAAAGAACATGGGTAGTGATGTTTTTATGGGACTTAATATATATATTTCTTTTTTATTTTAATATAATATAATATAATATATATAGTCCCATAAGTTCCATAAATTAAATATATATATATATATATATATATATATATATATATTTAATTTATCTGTGGAGTTGCTAAGATTATTTCACTTTGGCTTATAGTTTGTCAATTTAAAAGAGTGATTACCTCAACAAGTAGTTTTTAGGGTTTTTTTTTACACTCTGCCTCGTGACCCATCGAAACAAAAAAACACAGTATATAAAATTTATAAGAAAGCAAACATATTTTTGCAGCTATTACCTACTTCCCTTGCCCTATAAGTGATGAATATTTATTTTCACCTTATTTGTGGGACCCAGAAGAATCACACTGTTTTCAAGGATATTGCAGTACCCTAAAAGGTATTGAGAAACTTTATGTATTCATTTCGTTTCATTAGAATTTCTGTTTGTCTTTTGGTTTATGTTTATAAAATGGGAAGGATGGGGGCAAGGACAGTTGTGGGCTGACATGTCTGCATGTTTTTTCATGATTCTGGGCCACATCATTTGGAGCGATCTTTCCATTAGCTGAGGAAGTGTTTGCTGGCCCAAAGCATTTTTCTTATTTGGCTGAAGAGAAACCAGTGACAATGTAGGTCATCCATTCACTTTTACCCTGTGTTCAAAGAATCCTCCAACTGTGTTTTAAGTCCTTTTGTAGGGGCTTTAAGCTTGGCAGTGAATAGCATCACACATCGTGATATGTCAAGTCAGTGTTTAAGGTTTGATGTCTGCTGGGGTTTGCAGCTCTTTCACCCAAGAGCTTTAAACAGGATTCACCAGAGTGGAAGAGAAAAAGACGCATCTGCAGAGGCTTGACTGCTGTGGCAGAAAGAGTGTCAATCGTTACAGAAATAACCTTCAACCTCTTAGCTTCACTGTATGGTGCCATTGACAAGTCAGGATTTATACCTTTGCCCATCAAAAGCTGACATTGATGAAATGCAGGATAATGTTCCCATTCTCACCTTTCAGAAACAAGACTCTTTCTTTTTATTTTATCTTCCTTGAAAGTGAAGTCAATAGTCTAAACCAATAGGAATTAGTAGATTTTCCTTCCTCCTTCCTTGGTGCCCTCACTCTCAGATGGGACAGCCTCTGGCAGGAAGGCAGAGGACACCTGCTACTCCAAGAGCATTTGAAGAGGGGATTCTTCTCTGAGTCCTGGGAGACATGCCCAAGAGTGGTCCTTCATCCTGGAGTTGGCAAGCACAGGTCATTAGCTCGATGGTTGATATTGGCAGGGATCCATTGACAAGAGCCTTGCATAATCAGAGTGCTCATGAAAACTGTTAATAGACAACATACTTGAAAAATAAGGGTAAAATCTGCTCCATGTGTTAGATTAATTACATCAGCCTCACAGTTGTAGAGAAGGGGTGGAAGATATCTCTCTGGAGGGATGAAACCTGCCGGTCTTTTGTGGCATTCATTCTTTCAAATGTTGATTGCTAGCCCCCTCTCCCTCACAGCCTGAATGCCAATGAGTACCGACTTGGACACTTTGGATCCGCTGTGACCATGATCAGCATAATGAGAAATAAATTCCTAGTTAACTATAGGGACTTGATTATATCAGGAAGACTATACAAATTTAAATATCTATAAATGTTAATAAAGTAGTATTCTGAGCACTTCTCCATTTTCATGGTGGAATAGGAGACAGGAGAAAAATGGATTTTCCATCAAGTTAATAAAGATTGCACAATTCATTCAGAAATAACACATCGTTACTCTTGAATCTATCATTTACTGTCCTCCTTCACAATTCTTGTAATGTCCAAGTACTCTGTGAGTCCCTGTACTTGTAATTAAATTCATACTGGTTGGATTACCAATATGCTTTTACTGAGTCTCAGCTATTGATGATGAGAGTCTAAACTACAAAATCCAAATGTATATGTGTATGTATGTATATATATATATATATATATATGCATATATGTTTGTATACACACAAAGACACATACACATATTGATTTAAAAATGCCTACCTGGACACCAAAAAAGATGTGTTTCAAATAGTACACAGCTTATTCTCTCATTCAACAAATACCTATTGAGCATGAACTGATATTGTTTCAGGGACTGATGCTACAGACAGGGTTTATAATAAGAGTGACAGTCTCAAAGCCCTTGAATGTATACGAGTATGCTACTACATAATCATAAGTGTGAAAATAACACAAAGCAGGATATAGGATAAGAGAGTGACAGGGCAGAGCCCTTTTTGAAAGGCAGGTAGGTGGCATTTGTGCAGAAATCCTATCGATGTGAAAGCTCCCCCTTGTGAGTAATCAGGATGGGAGGGGAGCCTTGCAGACAGGAACTAATCCTGCAAAGCGTGGGGTGCATTTGACTATTTGAGGAATGACAAGTGGTCTCAAAGGAGCATTGATAGAGTGACTGGACTCTTTGCCATACCAACAAAGTTGACCTCCCCTCTCTTGGGACACAGTACAAGTAGTTTCTGTAGGTCTTTCCTTCCTGCTCTTCCTCTTCTCTGCTTCTAACCCCTTTGGAAAATCTGTTGCTAATTTAAATTGGCAAGATATCACCTTAAGCACCCTACATAAAATGGAAAGCTAGTTAGGCAAAGAGGAAACAAAAATATGATTTGTTTGGTTTGTTTTTGCTTTTAGGGGAAACCCCAGGGCATGAAGGCAACATGTTTTTTTTTTTTTGGTTTGCAAATTTCTGGCAATTTTAAAGATATAATGTGATGTTCGTGGAGTCCAGGTTCTGGAAGTTGATTGCTTGGGTTCAACTTTGCTGTTTCACCAATCTCTGTGTTACCTTGAGCCTTAATTTCCTCATCTTTACATTGGGGCTAATAGTCATGCCTTGTACTCAGGGTGAGTATGAGGGCTAAATGAGATAGCTCATGGGCAGTGCTTAGCACAGTGCTTCACATGTTGTACACGCTAACACATATTGGATCGATGTTCATACTGAGGACAAGTACTCCTGAAAGCTTGAAATAGCAACCAAAGGTGAGCGTACTTTCTAATTCTTACGTGATTTATAGAAGGTGTTCAACTTGTACCTAGGAATAATTGGCCTGTAACCTGAACCTTATGGATTTGTAACTCGTCTCCCAAATCCTTCCTCAAAAAGACACTTTCCATTTCTTACTTTACTGTTGGATGCTTCTCTCCTCATTACCTCTCCTACTCAGGTATTTCTAGATCATTTTTTTTTTAAACTAGCCCAAGTCAGGTAAGACCGAATCCTTATGAGAAAAAACAGCCAGTGCCAGCCAGGTACTTCCATTGATTCTGATCATTTGTTGAAACAGCATAACATTGGAGAGGTAAGAAAAAGCCCACATCATAGAAGGTTTTCCGTGATGAGTTTGGGGATAAATTAAGTTTCTGGGCTTGTAAAGTGGATTTTTACTAAGGAGTAGGTAAAACTAAGTGGATATATAGTTATGGACATAGACAGATGCCCAACGTGTTGAGGGAACTTGTAGTTGTTCTGGGGTAGCTTGATTCTGTTGATGTCAGACACATACCTGAAGGCGTTCACCAATGACATCTCTGATCAGTGGCGTCTGCATTTTTCATGTTACACTCTTCTGCACTGTTTGAGAGTTTTACCACCAACGAATCTTTCAGGGCCTCAGAGCATGTTGTATTTATATTTTAGTCCTTGTGAGTATTAAGTGAAGGGGAAAAAAGTGTACTTCTTTAAGGAGAGGAGAGGTGGCAGGGGGAGTGCTTTTTCCCTTCCTTTATTTGAGCAAAAATAGGTATCATTACAATCTCATTTGATATCCTTCGTCTTCATTTTGTAGACCTGACAGGCTACCAAGCCTCTGGCAAAATATTATCGTCTCTCAGGTTATTCTAAATAATGCCCTCCTATAACAAGTTGGAAATAAAATCACTTACGACAATGAGCTCTATGGACGCTATTTTTGGAAGTGACGTTAATGATGCCCCCTATGTGCCTCGGTGGCTCCACCTCACCCTTTGTTTCCATTTTTAATTTACTGAGTTCAGCACTTTCCAAAGGGCAGTTGCGCTGAAGGCACTAAAGATTTAAGGATCTCAGTGAGTCAGTGAACACCTAAAAAGCTTTCTAGTGGTGGAGTCCAGGACCTGGAAATGACAGGGTGAACATTTCCGCAGGAATTTATTCATTCACCAAATACTAACTGAGCATCAACTCTGTATGAGCCGGGCCTCAGCCCTGGGCGCGAGCCTGGCAGAGTGGGTTTTTCCGGTCACACAAAAATGCCACCCTAGTGAGGCTCTGGGGAGATTAATCACTGGGCAGGATGGACATTAACCAAACAAGCAGAGTGTCAGGAGAATTGCCTATGAAGGAGAGGGGAAGAGGTTATTAGCAGTGCCCGTGGCTCACCTAAGGATTACAGAATGGCACCCCACCGAAACATCAGTGGGGCCCTAATTTTAAAAAAAGCCTGCTCTTTGGCAAGAGTTCCCATACAGCCGTGGCACTACCGGCATGTGGCCCATCTCACCAGCCTGAAAACACATGCTGTGACCTGGTGTCTTTGCCCAGCTGTGCCATCCCATGTTTTCTGGTGGAAATTAGAAAACAATATAACCTCAGCTGACAGGTTTATTAAGTAACAGGAGACATTACAAAGGCCCTTTTGACATTATAATCTAACGCAGTCAGGGGGAGATGCTGACTTGCCATCATTATTGTAAGTAATTGGTTAAAAAAAAAAACAAGATGAGAGAGAGGGGGAACATTCCTCCAAAGCTGTCAAGTTCATTATTCGGCCCACCGGTGTGTTCAGCACTGACTCACCGCCTCTGATGGGGCTTGCCAGAAGGCGCTGGAGTCCTCCCACGCCTGCTCTCGGGGAGCTGCATCAAAAGTCACAAGGGTATGTGTAAGGCAGGATTCTATCTTTGCCAAACTTGCTCTTGACCCAATTATATTTTCACATCGGTCCGACTGTTCCTCCTTTCCCCTGGCTCTGTCACTTGGGCATGGCAAACCCCAGGGTTCCAGGACAGAGCGCCTAAATGAAAACAACCAAGGCGTGTGAAATGCTGCAACTCTCATCGCAAAACAAAAGCAAGTTTTACTCAGATTGAATTGAAGTTCTTAGGACGTTTAGACCAGCGACCAGATACCCAAATATTTGTCACAAGTCAGGCAGATAACCTAAATGAGTCAGGTGAGCCACATGGGAGTGAAAGAGAAGTTATGAAGACTATGAAAAATAGGGACAGCAGACTATGCTCTCAGTGTGACCAGAAAAATGCCCTCTGCCGGGCATGCTGGTGAGACTCCCACCTGGGGCTGAGGCCCGGCTCATACAGAGTTGATGCTCAGTTAGTATTTGGTGAATGAATAAATTCCTGTCGAATATGTTGAAAAAAGCATCAACAATCTTCCACTGGCTACTGTCTTAAGTATGTGACATCTGACCAATTTTTAGGTAGCAATTCAAAAAGGGTTTGTTTTCCTTAGAATCCCGCTTTGGACCAGGTGCTACCCTGAATGCTGCCTATGAGGGGTGAGCAGAAGCTGACAGCACCCCTGCCCTCAGGAAACTCACTGCCTATCGGGGGGGGGGATGGTCAGACAATCCCATAAGCAAGTACATATTGTCACACTGGGGCCAGGGCTCTGAAGGTAAGGACAGTGTTTCCATAGAAAGTAAGGACTATGGATCAGTGATTCCCCCGGAGTCACTGGCGATGTCTGGAGACTCCCTTAAGTGTCACAGCTGACAGGGGGGCGCTTCTAGCACCCAGTGAATGTTATTAACTTTCCACAGTGCACAGGATAGACCCCACACCAAAGAATCAGCTGACGCAGGTGACAATGGTGTCTAGGCTGGAACCTCTGCTCTGGAGCATGGAAATGGGCCCAGCCTGGGGGACAGGGAGGCTCCCTGAGGAAGTCCTGAAGGACGGGCAGGAGTCGCAAGGTGGTGGAGATGGTGAAGATGGGTGGGGGAGACCTTTCTGCACAGGAGGGCACATGTGACAAAGGGAGGAGCAGAGGGTCTTAGAGGAACTGAAAGAGGACACTGAAAGTGGCTGAAGAACAGTGGACGCCAAGAGAGCGGATTACCATGTGCCTGAGGGGTATAGGCTGTAGACGACCCAGGGCCCTGTGGGCCCCATAGTGTCATGCAGGCTGCTCACAGGGGATGAGGTCTCAAGTGAGTAGAGGCAAATACCTACCGACCTTCAGGGATGATACTGTAGCATGTGTTATCACAGGAAAGAGCGCACGAAATGGAGCCCAAATCCCAGTGCTGTTTCTCATGACCTGGTGAGCTCAGACATTGGCTGGACTTACCCAGTCCCCTGTTTCCACACGGGAATACCACTCACCTCGTAGACCAACATGCAGAGTGAAAGAGAGAATGCCCTACAGGCCTTCTGCAGAACTTTCCCTGTTGTCTCAGTCCCGCCTCGGGCTCTGGGGATATTATGCAAAATTAAAAGAACCACATAAGAAACTAGGTCTCTCTCAATTAGATTTTTTTTTTTTTTTTAGCTCTGGGCCCCGCCATAAGGACTACTTGTTGTGAGCCTACTGGGTCTTAGGGTTGAAATATTTACCTTGGTTAAAAATTCCAATTGTAATTCAGGTCTTCTGAATTACTGGAGAGCCACAGGAGGAACATTGTAGTTTAGGAATTTAATTTTGAACAAGTTTACTTGTGAACTGTGCTTTTAGAAGTGTGTGGAGAGAAATATAGTATAGTGGTTAACAGTGCCGGCTCTGGAGTCAGCCTGGCTCCCAGTCCTGATGTCTGTTATTAATTGTCATTTCATTTTTAGACAGTTTCCCATCTGCGAAGTTAGCGTTAGGATGAAATAAAATCATGTTTTTAATTAAGCATGTAGTAGGGCATTCAACAAACGCAGAGCACTCAACAAGTAGAGAAAAAGGCGCAATCCCCACTCCTGGGAATCTCATGGTCATTCTGTTTTCTAAATATTTAGGGAAACTGAGTCTGAACTGTAAGCTTTAGTTGGTTAATAAATGAGTGAATAAATGAATTCAGGAATAAATTAGCAAATGTGAAAATTTATAACTGACCACTGCTTCTGGTGTTTGGTCCAAATTTTATTCCTTCAGTCATAGAGGACTTAAGTAGACAGGTAATGGTGGAAAATGTAAACATTAGTTTCAAAAGTAAAATTAAAACCTCTGCCTGAAAAGCTACTAGAAAACAACAAAATTAAAAAAAAAATACAACAAATAGTCTTTACTCTGTTGGAAACCTAAAACCCAGTGCCCTCAAGGCAATTTCCTTTCCTATTGTAATAGGGTTAGAATGACCTTGGGAATGTCATTCTGCCTGACCTCTGCTATCTTTACAGAGCTGGAATCTTGACATTTCACAGGGCTTTCCATCCTTCTCAAAAATATATATTTCTTTTTTTTTTAATTAAATTTATTGGGGTAGCATCAATTAGTACAATTATATAAGTTTCAAGTGTACATTTCTATAATACATCATCTACATATAGCATTGTGTTCACCACCCAGAGTCAGTTCTCCTTCCATCATCATATATTTGACCCCCTTTATCCTCTTCTACCACCCCCTTCTTCCCCTTACCCTCTGGAAATCACTAAACTGTTGTCTGTGTCTATGAATTTTTGTTTTTATTTGTTGTGTTCCTTTGTTTTATATGCCACATATGCAAAAATACATTTCTGGTGGTGATCTGTGCTGTGTTTAGGCTTTGCTGTTGGAAGTTCTTTTCAACATTAGGCATGCATCCTCTTGCTGTTATCATCAGCATGGCCTTTACTCCATTCCCAGCAGAGATGTGCCGATTTAAGGGGTGAATTTATCCATCCTACGCTAACCCAGTGAGACCCACAAGGAAGCAGGTGCCATCAAGCCTGATCCACATTGATTCTTCCCAGGTGCCCCCTCTTTGTGTGTCTCCATATGCTGATTGCGACTTTAAGCCATGTCTTCCTTTCATTAAGTAGAAATGCGAGCACACAGCTGCTTGCTCATTTCTGCCTCTTCTTGTTTGCTCTGGCGCATTTTTCCCCCCAAATGGTGGTCCCTCCTGAGTTACCTATCTTGAAACTCTCTCCACGTGCCATGTACCTTCTGTTCCTGGCAAACATCTTTTCCCCAAAGCATGCCCCTTTGTTTTCCTTCCAGGAGGAACGATGCCCTTGGAGGAGTCATCTTTCCTGTTGCCAAAACCAATTCAAATCCTCCAGAAGCAGACCTCAGCTCAGGCCTTGTCAGTGGCTTGGCGTTTGTGGATTGCATTATTAATAACTGTGCAGATGAAAGGGGCACAAGTCAGGCCCTACCCTGGTCACAGTCATGGAAATTAAACATTTATTCAGAGTTGCTGTGACTAGGGCAGGCAGTTTTGCTTTTACAAGCTCTGTGATGAATTCGGGGAGGGTGTTCTTTGTATTGACTGGCACAGACTTTTCAGCCAGACGGACAACACAGTTAGTAATGGGACTGATGATTTAAAAATGATGGGTAGATAAAAATAGAGGAGCTGAGCATAGCCACACAAGACACGTTTTTTCTCCCGATTGTCACATTCCACAGGAGGTATGTGGCTCAAAGGTAGAAGCCAAGTCATATTTTTAGCTGGCCAGAAACTCACTGTCATAACTTTTTGCCATTACAAGCATGTGAGAAAAGAAATGCACTGGTTCTGTGTCATAATATCGAATAAGTAATGGCCGTCTTTTGCTTTGTTTGAAATAGAGGTAAAATACTTTGTGAAAACTATTAGTATCCTTTTGTTTATTTTTCCTACCGGGAGAAATTTGAATTTGTGTTTTCATTAACTTCTCTCTCTCTCTAGCTCTCGCTCTCACTCTCTCTCAGACTCACTCTCTCACCCTCATTCAGCTCTGTTTTACAAGTAACAATGTGTTATTGGTTTGGAATTGATTTGGGTGTCATATGCTGTCATTTGACAAAAAAAAACAGTTTAGCTAAGCTGCTTGACATTAGAACAGCTGGTAATGTCACTTTTGCTAATGTCTTTAACCACATTTTTAACAAAACAGCAGATGCTCCTCACAAAAACCGTTTTCCTCCTCTATCTGATTGTGTAAAATCAGTTTAATGAAAGGCTCTGACTTGAGCAGAAGTCCTGGGAGTGGATCACTTGTTCTCAGAAGAGGTCACACTTTTGAGGGCCTTGGACTCTCCGGCAATGTTGGAAACAAAAGGAGAGTTGTAAAAGTGAACTATGCAAAGCTGATTTCTTCTTAGAGAACCATGCTCCAAAGATGCAGAAGATGTGGGGGAACCTAGGAGCAGGAAGTCATGGCTTTGCGACTGTACAGCCACAAAGCTGAGCACAAGTGGGCAGCGGCGGCTGCTGCGGGGGCAAAACTTTGCAACCTCTGGCCATTGTATGACGTCATCATCACTTAATTACTAACTTTTAGTGAAAATATCCTTCCTCCCCTCTCTTTCTTAACCAAGACATTTCCAGTTAAGCAAACACACACACACACACACACACACACACACACACACACACACACACGCACAGAGAGAGAGAGAGAGAGAGAGAGAGAGAGAGAGAGAGAGAGAGAGAATGGAATTCGTTTTCTGAAACATTTGACAGTCATGCAACACAATATAAAAATTTTCCCTGAAATATTTCCATCCAAATGCTTTTCTGTATAACAGACATCTTATTTTTCATTATTAACCCTAAGTTTATATTTTTTACTGCCTTGTTCATAAGTGTTTGGAAGTATTGTCATGAAAGTCATGATGCGTATTTGCTGATTTGTTCATGAGTTTAGTAAGTATTTATGGAACCACAGCTGAGTATGGGGCAGTGTATCCTCAAGGTTAAGGGCATGTCCCCTGGGGTCAGAGGCCCCATCATGTGGTCGTGTCTTCACTCTTTATGAACCTTGTGACTGACTTGGGGCCTGATACTTAACTGGGCTGGGGCTTCAGTTTACTCAGCTTTAAAATGGGGATAATTCTAGTACCAAGTACAAAAGTTTTTGGATGGATAAAATACTTAATCTATGTAAAAATTAATAGATGCATAAGTGTAAAGTGTAGTGTTTGGCGAAAGCACTAAAAAATGTTAGCTATTATTATTACTGTACTAAAAAGTATATTGCTAAGAAGGTGTGTGCTTTTTAACATGCGGCAGTGTACCCTCCAGCATCAATTCTACCCCCACATAATTTAATCTAAACCATGCTGTTGGTGAATGTGTATGTGTGAGTGTCAGGAAGGACCTTACTCTTTGTACCTATATAGCACAAATGTACATACAGTACATAAACAGATATTCAGTGTGTCTGTGGAATTAAACGTTCATGGGTTAGGGACAATTAAGGGGGAAAAGAATGTCCAAGAGCCTCCTTTGGGAGGCAGTAACAACAACAAAAAAAAGACAGTTGGCAAATGTTTAGTCTAAAACCAATATTGATGTCCTCCAGCTAGAGACCTCTAAGAACACACGTGGAGTTACAAGTTGGGTTTATTATTCCCGGCAGGAGAGAGAGCACATGCCACAGAGAACCACGGGACATCTGAGTAAGTGTGTGTCAGAAAGGGTTTGGACTTTGATTCAGTGATTTGGGAAGGCTGCATGGAAGTGAGGTTTATTCTGGAGAGGGTGCTGTCACAAAGTGGTGGGCGATTCTGTAATCCGGTGTCTCAGTCAGCCTCTATGGGGAAGCAGGCTACAGTGACCGAAGCCGTTTAATTCAAGAAGAAGCCGCAGTTACTCATATTAACCAAAGGAGGGGAATGTTTGGTATTTTGTGGGTTGTGCAGTAACCTTGATTTTGTTGGTGCTTATATAAAATTTTCAAGGAGTCTTGTCTTCCCTTACTTTATCTTGATCTCAGAATGACTTTTCCTGAGTCGCTAGTGTTCTGTGAGATTGTTTATGTCCAGCAGGAAAACGTGGCCTGGCTGTGAGTGACAAGCCAGCTTCTAACACCGAGGACAAGCTGTAAGTGTCAGACCAGTATTGATATTTGGGCCCTATCTTTCCCTTTCCACCCTTCCTCCCCTGCCTCCCTTCCCCCGCCCTCCCCATCAGAGTAATTCCATCGACCTTGCCAGATACAATTCAAAGATGAGCTCTTCTCAACCAGTTTGGGCCACAGAGCTGCTAGGAGAAGCTTGCTTGTGCTTCTAAGAAAGAAAAGCTAGTCTTCTCTTAGGAATTGAATAAGGAAGTACAGAGCCCAATCCTTCCTGGCAGTCATCTAATCACCCTGTGGGGAACTGTTCCTAGGACAAAGCTTCCAGAGGGTCTGTAGAGGAGAGAGCTCAAAAGATTTGGGGCGCCCAAGACGTTGCCAGTCACTGAGCCTGCCAGACCTCCGCACTTCCTGTTTTGTGAGACAGTAACCAACTTTCACAGCTGTGGCTGAAAACATCTGGATGAAAGCTCCTGCACATTTCCGCCTATGAGGTGTACACATGCCTGAAAGATTGTATGCAAAGAAAATTGTCTATTCCTTTAAGTCACGGACATCTAATTACCTTTGCAAAATCTTTCTATGAAGAACTTTTTAAATATGCAAGTGGAAAGATGGGCCATTTATTCCTGGGGTAATATTTTGCTTTCTAGGCATCATCCGCCAGACTAGGTTGACTGTGGAACAGCTCAGTGTGGGTTTGCCTCTTTCAGCCTCCCCTTTCTTCAGAGTTTCACCTGCAGGTTCACTTTGTAGCCTGTATTTATCTGGCTACACACCAGTTTGCTCTGCCTGCTAATCACAAGGACTATTATTATGATTCTTTCCTCAAAATATTCTAGAATATTCTAGAATGTTCAAACTGGAAGGGACCCCAGAAGCCATCTAAGCAAAACTCTCATTTTAAAGATGAGCAGACCGAGACTGTGACCTTGCAAAGGTCAAGCAGCCTTTGGCAGAAAAACTGGGCTTTTCCATGCTGCAGAAAATTAAAAAGATGCTGCTGTACAGACTGCCACTTCTGAATCCTCTACCTTTGGCAGACATAATGAATCATTCACTGAGGTCTTGTTTATCATGTGTCCAGGCCATCTCACAGTGTTCCTGTAATGCATACCCACTGATGTTGGCATATGCACTGAAACTGTTATTACACCATGTGCATTTTATAAATCAATATTTATTTCTTAATAAGCAATAACTACTTAAATGCAGACATACATTTTAAGCATAAGTGCCACATCTAATGCTTCTGTCTCATAATATCTAATATAAAACTATATATGAAATAATTTCTTCTAGCATATTAAGACTCAGTATTACTTTTGTTGCCAAAAGGGTAGAGGCACAATTTGTACACTATTGTACATAATATTGAAGAAGAATGGACTTGTACCCTTCAATAGAATCCCTAAAGTTTTGTTTTATTTTTAATGTTTAGGATTTCATGTCTGATGTCAGGCTACTATAACTGAGTTTTTAAACAACTCCATTTTAAGACAGTTTCTTAATTTTTAAAATTTAAAAAGTGTATTTAAGTACACTTTTTTATAGTGTTATTTCTTAAGCTACAAAATAGTTGCAATCTTGTGATGGTTATTAAGCAACAATTAAGAAATCTCAATTGATTTTTAAAGCTATGTTTTACTTAGGAGGAAGAAATGTGTCATTTTTGCATGTTTTATGTCTCTTGACAATAAATGATGCTGGGAGCTGACAGGGAGAATAAGAGTGAAATGGACTTTACCTGGGTGGTTGTTAGGATGCTACAGGAGGCACTATTAAGTTGCTTACCTTTCATTTCTAAAATTCTACAAAAATCACAACAAACTAAAGCTAAAGCATGGAGTCAAAATGGTACTCTTCATTAGTGGTTAAGGAATCTTAGGAAAGACCCAAGAGACTGCTGGGTTCCGGAGCTCACACCTGGATCAGTCACTGTGCTGAATATTGGGGTATTTTGATGACCCCACCTGGCTCATCACCCTCCCCTCTGCCAGTTTAAGGGAAGAGCTGTAGTGCCCACCTGACCAGGACCACACAGCTATAAGAGAGAGACAGTTGTGCAAAGGACAAACAGAGTGTTATTGTCAGAATTGGGAAAGGATGCCGGGCAGGAAGTAGTAGCAGGGACTATTCTGGGCAGTTTGGTGTCCTGATGAACTTCACTGCATGGTGTGGTGGTGGAGGTGGGCATGGCATCCTGCTTTTGTTGTGCTTGGCTCAGGATCCGTAGCTGCCTGAAACCTGTGGGTGCAGCAATTCGGTGTTTAAGGAATGAGCAAGTACACAGACCAGAGAACTAAAAATCACTGCCACTTACCTGTATGCCTGAGATTTGCAGCTTTACACTTTATATTACATGAAACAGCAAATGGTACCTACTCTGTGGTCTTTTTTATTCTTGAAGAACATGACTTGCTTTGGGGATTCTCTGCCACTATTAGAGATTTCTGTGTGATGTTTCTATTTGCTTTTTATTTTTTTGTCATTGAATAGTTTAAATATAAATTGGCTTTTTGCAAGAAACGTATGTTCCATATGGGCATGAATAAATTGTCATAGAGATCATTTAATAACAGAAAATGATTAATTTGGCTTTTTAATCATAGTTCCATTATCACATGAAACAGTCATGTCACTGGACCTGTTTCACTAAAGGAGGTTTAGTGCCACTAGGAACATATTTGCATTAATGAGGCATCACAGGTTATTAATTGAAATCTAATAGCAGCTTGGAATATTATAAGTTTGCATTAATTGGAAACAGAATTATGGATTATTGGCCATATACCTCTTGTCATTATAGAGAAACGATTCCTTGATGGAATATAAAGAGGCCATTTTTGCACCAATTGGATTTTCTGGCTCTTATACGTTGATTTTAATTTCAACTGGAATAATTCTTCCTAATTGATTTCTAAAGTGGACCTTTATGGTATGCACGGTACCATCACTGCCACAGTCTGCTTGATTTTTGACATGTTCATCAGCCAACTACAAAGTGAAATATGGAATGAACCAAGTGTGAGTCAAGGAAGGAATACTTATTGATGGCTGTCCTGTTACAGACTCACCTCTCCAGGGGGCCTGGCCCGGAAACCCCAACCAAAAAAGTTACCTTTATTAGGCTCCATTAGCGCCCCTCTTAATATCCTTTACAGCACTTATGATGAATCATAACTGTGTTAACTTGCCTTTTGTCTGTCTCTCTCATCTCTAGAGAGCAGGAATGGTGTCTGTTTTGTTTTATTGTATTTCCATCACCTAGCACTTTGTAGATGGGCAGTAAATAGTTATTGAATGGATGACTGGATCCTGGCTTGGGCTGGAGGAACCTGGGGAGAGTGAGTTCCCATTGTAAGCTGATAAGCTTTCTGTACAGAGTTTAATCCCTGGGTTTAGGACAGAGTGAAAAATGCCAGACATAAAATTTACCCTGAAATCATTCTGTGCTCTTGGTGTTTTCATTCCAGAAACTTGGCCTAGGATACTCTTCGTTCAGTCTGGTTTGCTGTCCCTGAAGCTGGAAAAAAACAAGAATAGAAAGAGTCCCTTGTAATTATGTCCCATGACAGTTGAGTGAGAGCTGTGTTTTCTAACACTTCTTAATTTAATTAATAATTTTGTAGAAACCAATATTCGTTATAAAGCTTGAAGTGGAATTCCAATGTAATAATTAATACTTTTATTACAGCTCATAGACACCAAACAGACAGGCTCATCTGGGCATAATATTGAGATTCCAAGAAGGTAATTTTAGTTGGAGCTTAGAGCCCTTGAGGGTGGAAGGTAGAGGATTAACATTGGGGAAACTGGGCCTTCTTATTATTTTATTTTTTACTGATGAATCATGGGCTTTCATTTGGTGTATCTGGAGGGAATGTGGCATGGTGAAGAGAGCTTTCAACAGGCTACTGGGAAGCACAGGTCCTAGTCTGGGCTTTACCTACTGAATAACTGAGAGACCAAAGGAAAGTCAGTTTTCTGAACTGGAAAATAGAACATTTGGAAAGTCAGTTTTCTGAACTGGAAAATCGAGACATTTATATGTCTTAAAGAATTTTCGTGAAGGTTGTTGAAAAAGATAAATAAATGTGTTTGGTAAATCATAAGGCAAATGTAAGATATTGCTATTATTTATTGGCTCAGGAGGAAAATAAACAGAAGCAGTAAGAGAGAAATTCACAGAGGCCACCATTTGACTCTTGGTTAGCTAAGAAGTAGCAGCTCTTATTTTGTTATGACAGATAAACAAGATTTTACCTGGGTTTTTGTTTGTTTGTTTGTTTGTTTGTTTGTTTTTTTTGTGGAACTTGAAAATGGGCATGAGTAAATACTGAAGTTGTACTTTAAGCAACTTAGAGACATACAAATTAAAGCAGTGAGATACAGTGTTTTAAACTACCCATTTGGAAATGATTTTTTAAAGTCATAATGCCTCATATAGGTGAGGGTGAAAATTCATGGGCATTCTTACACCCTGATGATGTGGTATGGACAGCCCATACAGTACAGACTGTAGGCAAAACAATGTGTAAAAGACCA
Organism: Hipposideros armiger; assembly: GCF_001890085.2. Classification (NCBI taxonomy): domain Eukaryota; kingdom Metazoa; phylum Chordata; class Mammalia; order Chiroptera; family Hipposideridae; genus Hipposideros; species Hipposideros armiger. Next base: position 496,537 of record NW_017731537.1, read on the forward strand.
TTTTGGTGGTGGGTCCTGGAAGATTTTTAAGGGAATTGCCTTTTATAGCTTTTCAGATCACCTTTGCTGCATTACATTTAGGTTCAGAGCATTTCTTTGAAAGTTCTTGGTTCTTCTCTTGCTTGGGAATCTGTTAGTTTATACTTTATTTTTGTATTGTGTGAAAACTGCCTGTGGGCAGAAAAATCCACACATGTCTTATATATAATATACATGCCCATGTCTTTTGATCCTCTGGAATTGACTGTAAATTGTTCTCCCCCCTGGAAAAAGCTTAATACATTTTTCTTTTTTTTTTCTTCTGGTTGAGGCATGGCATTATTAATACCCCAAATAATATTTTTAGGTAAAAATGTATTTCAAGTTATTTAAGACATCAAAAACTATTGTCATTTGTGTGTGTGTGTGTGTGTGTGTGTGTGTGTGTGTGTGTGTGTGAATGCATGCACGCTCATGTGTGTATGCATACTTCCTAGGAGCTTAAAGATGCTTTTTTCTGTTACATAGTCTGAAAACAAAATCACCTGGCAGACCAACTTTTAAGTATGCAAATGTGCTTGCCTTTCACTGGTGATCAGATGTTCACCATGCAAAACCGAGAATGGTTGCTTCTTTAACCATGCTATTTGATTTTGTAGGATCTGAACATTGGGTTATCTTTGGATCTTGTTATAGCAGAATTCATTCATTCATTGATTCATTCACCAAATATTTATGGAGTAACTTGTATGTGCCAGGCTATGTTCTCTGTGTATGATTCAGCAGCAAATAAGACAAACAAACACTCTCATGGCCATAGAGATTACATTTCAGTGGAGAAAACAAGCAGCAATTTGAAAAGGAAATAATGTAGTTTCAGATAGTGGTATGTCCTATGAAGTAAATATAAGAAGCAGATAGTGAGTGTTGAGAAGGGATGTTATTTTTGATAGGGTGTTCAGGGAACATTTTTTGAAGATATGACATTTGAGCAGTGACCTGAATGAAGCAAAGGAGGGAGTCTTGGAAAGGTCAAGAGGAAAAGAGTTGCAGACTGAAGGATGATGTCCTAGAGGTGTGAAAGAACTTGAACTATTGAAGCAGCAGCAAGAAAGCCAGTGGAGCTAGGGATTTGTGAGTTGTAAGAATCAAGGTTGGCTGGGTAGGCATGGCCAAATTAACTCAAGTGGGCCTTGTATGCTATCATACGGAATTTTCAATGGGAAGATGTGGAGAGTGTTAAGTAGTGGTGTGATCGGATTTATGTTTTTTAAAGAATTTTCTGGTGTTTTGTGGAAACCATATTATATAGGAATAAGTTTAGAAGGAGCAAGACTGGCTGAAAGGCCTTGGGAATAATTTAGAAAGATAATGGTCGTGGCTTAAATTTGATAATACTGGTAAGAAATTATCAGAATCTTGGTATATTTTGAAGACATTGGACCATATTATATAATCCAGGAATGTGAACTAATATGATAAAGTCATATCACATGATTATATAACCTATGTGCTGACTTTAGAACCTAATTTTTGGTTAGGAGGACCGTGCCATTCTTAAATCTGACTAAATGGATAGGGAATAGACAGAATTACAAAGCTGGGATAACTCTCATGTTCAACCTGTTGCCTCAAAATTCTTTGGATACAGTATTCTCCCACTAAAATAGTGGAAAGATGCCAATATAAATCCATCTAACTTTATATATGACAAAATATGATATTGCCATATTAAGCCTATTATGTTTTGTTGAGAGTCTTGGTCTTTATTGTGTAGTACATATCCATTCATGCTGAGGAGGAGGAGGAGGATGATGATGATGATGATGATGATTATGTCCAGCATTACATTTGTACCAGAGAATGACCAAAGTCAGATGGAATTCTGAGGTGTAGCTTTCTGGGGTTTGCCCTAAGAGATTAAAACATTGCCATATTTTGGCTAGGGTAGGAGCAACAAAGATTGATTCCAATATATTTTATCCCCAAAGAGAGATCCCAGTGCTGTATTCCTAAAATCCCATAGAATGCTTAAAAGCCCTCAAACATCGTCTGGTCTACCAGTGATGGCATTATGACTGCAGAAGCTCCAGCAGAAAAGGATGTACCTCTTTTATGATAGCTCCTATAGACTTCCATAGAGTGACTTGGGTAGAATGGATTAGGTCATGGGTCTACCTCTTAACAAATTCCCGTGGACAGGGGAGTGTGTAGTGCCTATTGGCTTGGCTACAGACTCATTCTCTATCCATAAGGATGGAGCCCTATATATGGGATTACAATAGAATTGAGTCCCCAATTGATGCCAGGGTTATTGCTGCAGGAAGGTGGGAAGGACTATAGGAGCAACAGGTGCTCAGTGCCCTGTGATAGCACCATAGCATCTTCAGGCTGCCTTCCTGCTGGGAGCCACCATCCAGACACCATGGAGCTCTGGACCCCTGGCTTGAGTGGCAAATATATTTTGATTAAAATACCACATGCTCTTTTTTTTCCCATTTGTTTTGTCCTTATAAGGGACAAAGAAAATGAAACTCTGAGATAGGTGTTCTCGAGACAGCTCAATAGAACAAATGCATTTTTGTTTTCAACAGAGCCCATCAGTGTTGATCCTAAAAAAAAGCATGTTGAAGTGTATATCCAATACTATTCTATGTCCAGTAGTCTATTGTGATCTATATACAGAATTTCCCCTTGGAAGTTGAAATTGATGATGCATATTTTTATAGCTGTTCTTTCTAAACTCTATTGCATAGATGCCAGAAAATGGGTGGAAGAAACTTTGAACAGGACAAAGAAACAACAACTTAACTGTATTCAAATTCTCACAGTAGTGGTTTATGCCTTTAAGATGCAATTAGGAGAGTGGTTTAAAGGAACTGGCTTTGAGAAGGGTTTTATTGTGCAAAGAAAATTATTTTACCTGCATGTCAACAGCAACAACAAAAACAGAGTGGAGGGAACCTCTTCTTGGCGGTAGAAGAGAGCTTGCTCTAAGGATTACAGTTATGTAGTGAAGGTCAAAGAACAGCAGCTAATGAACAGAGCAGGAAAGCAGAGGTAGCAGAATGAAATTTAGGGTCATATTTGCACTTACTTTGTTAAGGCTAAATGTATTTTTGTTTTGTTTTGTTTATTGGGGAACAGTGTGCTTTTCCAGGACCCATCAGTTCCAAGCCAAGTAGTAGTTTCAATCTAGTTGTGGAGGGCACAGTTCCTTGGCTGATGTGGGAATCGAACTGGCAACCTTGGTGTTATGAGCATTGCGCTCTTACCAACTGAGCTAACTAGCTGCCCCCAGGCTAAATGTATTTTTAACTGAGAAGCTTTACTTTGAATAATAGTCCATGCTCAAGAATAAGTGAAAATATACTTAAATAACACATCATTCTCCTCTAAGCAGGGGATGTAAGATCAGGCTCTAAAAGAACCAGAAGGTCTTAATTCCACAAAGGTAACCTTTGATCTCCATTATCTTTCCTTACTGGGGACCCTGACAGGTAACAGACCTTTAACTCCCATGTGCTATGACCTGTCAGTCAATTCAGATGCATGTCTGATTACCTTGCCCATGTAAGCAGCCTGGTAAATCTCCCTTAACACATTTTCTACCTAATATTTGTGGTTTTAAGTAAAAGATGCTACTGAGACTACATACGATATTAGCAAACTGTCCAAAGGTGAAATTTTATGAGAAAAATAAAGTGTAAATTAAGAGGATAAAATGAAATACTCTTCAGATCCTTCCTAACTGTCCTACATACCGTATTTATTTTTCAC
>NW_017731537.1:501225-502489 GCF_001890085.2 Hipposideros armiger
CTTGATCCTCCTGTCCTCCCTTGTCTTGGATTTGACTTCCACCCCTGCATTATGACATTCACAGCAACCAAAGCAGGAGCGCACACACAGAACGTAGTCTAGGTCGTGTTTCTACAGTGCCTCACAGTTTCAGGGCAGGATGGATCGGTTTCCTTCTCAACCCAGAGCTGCTGAAGTCTTGTCTCTTGAATCACAGGTAAGACTTTATGTATAGTCTGAGTTAAGTGTCCTTGTTCTAAAATTCCAGCTGTCTCTCATACTCAGCTGGCAGGTGAGATCTTTTCTGCAAAGGTAGAGAGTTCAAAGCATCCCTTTGGCTTCCAGGCCTGAAAGAGGTTTTGCAAACCTTTGTTTGTATTGTTGGAGGGTTTTTTTTTTCTTCCTGGTTGGGCTCATTAATACCCTTTGTGAGTACTATTTTGCTTTTTCAAATAGCTTTTTCTAAACAGCTTTCTCTCGTGGAAAATCCAATTTAGTTGCAAGCAATATTACCAGTTCCGCTCCTTTATTTTTTCTCCCTCATTGAAAGGAAAATAAAAGATCGTGTCAAAATAGAGATGTACGATTTATGGCATTAGCACTTCTATTAATAAATTTATGCAGCAATTATATATCTTACATTTTGTATCTGCCCATGACTGAAGACAGCTTCTTTATATTTCAAGGGCATATTTTTCTTCAAAATTCATTTTATTTTCTTGGATCTTAAGCTTTTGCCTCAAATTTTCATTGAAAGTGGACCTGTGGTAGGGAATTCGAGCTGTTTTACAGCTATAGATTTTGCTGTAGATTTAATCTTCGAGTTACTGAAACTCTTCACGATATTCATCTGCACAGAGGTCCTTAGGAGAACTGACCTTTCCTCCTTTCAGATGCATCCTGCTTAATCCAAATGATTTGAAGGTCGCTGCCCCCGTTCTCTTTAGCTCCCAAACTCATTCCCTTTTCATAGTGTTTGGTCATAAGAGGACTGATCGGAAGCCAAGCTCTATAGAGCCCTTCTGAACATAGTCCCCTGCAGTCATTATTGCCACCATACACAGTGAACCAGTCTGGGAATGAAATCAGATGGAGTGAAGCCGAAAGGAGAGGGGGAGATAGGAATAGTTACAATGTCATTTGAGTGTCTGGATCTAGTGGTGTGCTGCCGCTAGCCCATACCACCAGCGCAGGAGAGTCTCTTCCTATAGTTTCAGGACTTTTGTGAGCTGGTTGATAACATGTTGGTAGCTTGAAATTAGCGAATGCCACCAATCCATTATGG
>NW_017731537.1:505794-538540 GCF_001890085.2 Hipposideros armiger
CCTTCTGTTTTATCATTTTGCATGTGTGAATTCTGAGTTTGCTTCAGTTGCTGAAAACTGATGAATATTCTAGACCAGAATGCCCATCTCATAGAACTGTATGATTTTGCAGGGATTTCCTGTCTTTAAACAGTCCTCCAGGTCTGTTTTTCATCATCTAATCTAAGTTGGAAGCAAAATGCATTAGAAATGCTCCTATCTGGCATTTCCTGGGTTTGAATTTAGTTTCTAATGATTTATGGCTGATTATTATCATGTGCCTCACATGCCATTATTTGAAAGTCATTAGATAATACGCGAGCCCGCGTGGTGAAACCTGTACATAATTTACATGTAAAATGGGTACAAAAGCTGTCATCTGTTTGAGGTGGTGAGAGAGAAACACAATTTAAGAGAAATTAGACAAAAACCTTGCATGTTCAACAATGCGATTTCCTGTAACACTGAGTAGACTTGTGTATTTCTTTCAGTAGAAAATAATTCAAAAGAGAAAGACACTGGAAGCTGTCATCTGGCAGTGAGAACACCCAGATAGCACCTGAGGTGGGTCAGAGTTAGTTAAAGAATAGTGTTTGAGAGATTAGGCTAGAGTCCTTTGAATAAACCTAGACCAGTGGGAGATTCTAAAATAATATTATTGGGATTGATGTTTTTCTCTTTAACCTAGTGGGGACATGTTCACAGTGCATCACACTCCCTTTCATTTACAAAATGCTTTCTGTTTGGCAAAATATTTCCACAGACCAGTTGAAATTAGGGAAGCTTTACATTTAAGAAAAAAACGAAAACTTCAGTCAACCAAGAAAATGTTCAAGACTTCCCTAATCAAATAGTAACCAAGTATATCTCTAGTAATTTTGCCTGCTATCTCCTTTAAATGGGTGCCTTGTAACCATAGACAAGTTACTTTCCTCTTCAGGCTTCAGAATACCTGTCTGTAAACACTGTGCAAGCAAAGGGCAAAGTGTGTTGGAGAAAGCAATAGAATTACCCGCCTCCTAGGGCTGTCATGAAGGCTGTGTGTATTTCATGGAATAATCCACGCCTTGTGCTTAGCGCGGTGCCTTGCCCATCCACACTGATGAATGGGTGTAAGCTATTATTACTGTTTATATAGCTACCGGCCTTGCTCATGACATTCATTAGCTGTGTTCAGATAAATGAATCCCCACAGTGTCTTTTGCTCTGTGGGCCCTGGATAGCGTAGCCCACGTGAGAAGCCACCTAATCTCAGATGAACACATTCACACATTCATTGGAGCATTTACCCTTGCATGACTTTTAAATAAGGCACACATTTGAAGATCTTGATTTCTCTGTCCATTGCATCTTCATACATATGGCATGTCTCCTGAGGGCCAGGCACATGGGCCACTTATCATGCCTTATGCAACTTTGCAAGCTGTTGGTCTGTCTTTCTAAGGTATAACCTTATCCCACCCCACTTTACTTCCCACCCTCCAGTGAATTTTGCTTATGGATTTGGAGACTGATTACCTCAAACCTGTCATTCAATTTTGGTGACTGTCTATCATGACACTTTTATTTACTAGAGTGAGATACAAACAGAAATTTAATTTTATTTATATCAATTATTATGGGTATCAGAAAGCATAGTAGTGAGGTTAGTAAGTTCATAAAATGAAATTATGAGGATATGTACTAATACTCTTTCTTCTGCTTTTTATCTGGGTCATGATATGTCATTTAGAATACTTTTTTTGGCATATATATCTGTATATATATATATATATATGTATATAAATAGTATATCTACATCTATATATCCCTATCTATCTATCTATCTATCTATCTATCTATCTATCTATCTATCTATACTGTTTAAAGAACTGTCATTACTTGGTGATTATATTAGTTTGCCATTGCTACGTAACACCCCACAACTCAGAGATGTTAAACAATTGTTTATAATGTTTCTGTCTCTGGAATCATCGGGGTTTGGCTGACCTATCAGCTGGGTGGCTCATTTCCACACTGCAGGGACCTGATTCTGCTTCCTGTTTCATCCTCCTTAGGCTAGCAGACAGACTGGCCATGTTGTTTACTTCTCGTGTTGTGGTAGAGATGTAGCAGGGATAGCAGAAAAACGTAACACCTTGCAGGCCAAGGGCTGCAACATAGGAGACACCATCATTTCCACGAATAGGTGAAGGCCAAAGAAAATCCTAGGATCGGGTTCAAAGTTAAGGGGCCAGGGAATACATGTGGATGGACCTAGAGGCCATGATACAAATGCAGATGCAAGGAGAGGTAAAGAATTGAATCCAACAACGTTATTACCATGATTATTAAATGTGTGCTCTCCTAGCAGTAACAAATTTGTTGGCGTTTGTTCTGTATGTTTGCCATCTCCCACAAAATCACTGAAATCTTCCTGTGTATTTAGTGCATTTTAATCTCATGAATACTAAAAATTGTGCAGCAGACGCAGTTGTCTTTCTTGTGTTGTGTGTTAAAAAAAAAACAGTCTTTCTTTCTATGTGTCTCCTTTGTTCCTCATACTACTACCACACAACACTTCATTCTGACACTCTGGTCACCAAATGTGTGTGGGTTTTTCCCCCACCAAGTAATTCTCCATGACACCGTCTGGGTGCACTACAATTTCACTCAATTCTGACACTATCTAATTGGAGATAGCATCAGGCCCCACAGGTTAAAGGCTTGGTCCTAAGAGTCTGCTCCCACCCCCTTTCAGATGGCCATCACAAGTAGTAGGTCCCCAGGTTACTCACCGCTTCTGTCTGACATGGTTACAAATAGAAGGTTCCTGTGAACTCCTCCCCTCCCTTTGGATTGGATTAATTTGCTAGAACAGCTCATAGAACTCAGGGAAACAGTTGCTTACATTTACCTGTTTATTAAAAGATATGATAAAGGAGAGAGATGAACAACCAGATGAAGAGATTCCTGGGGAGAGGCCTGGGAGGGTCCTGAGTGCAGGAGTCTGTCCCTGTGGAGGTGGGATGCATCAACCCTCTCCAAATATGTGGGTGTGCTCTCCCAACTGGAATCTCTTTGAATCCTATACTGTGGGAATTTTATGGAGGGGTGCTCACATAGGCATGATTGATCCTTAACTCCGTATTCAGCGCTTCACAAGAGATTGGGATGAGGGTGGGTGAAAATGTCAAACTTCTAATCATGACTTGGTTTTTCCAGTGACCAGCCCTCATCCAGGAACAATCCAGGAGCCCACCCAGAGTCACTTCATTAGAATAAAGGACATTCCTTTCACCTAGGCAATTACAAGGGTTTCAGGAGTTCTGTGCCTGGGACCCTTGTGTGTGTGTGTGTGTGTGTGTGTGTGTGTGTGTGTGTGTGTGTGTCCTTATATATTGGGTTGTCAGAAAAGTCATGACGTATTTTGTCTATGTTTTTCATTGCAAAAATGCATCATGACTTTTCCAACAACGCAACGGTTGATTAGAGCAGCCGTATTGCTATGATTCTTATTCTTTGTCTTATTCCTGACTTTTTCCCATAACCTTTGTTTTGCTTGTTTATTTAACCTTGATTCTTAAATTGGCCTATTTTATTGTCTCATGTATGTTTAAAAAAATGCTTTGCCTCATTTCTGGTGTAAGAAGACATATAAATATATAAATAAATTTGGAATAATTTCCTACCACTATTCACCCAGTAGGCAACGTTACATATAATATAGTAACAACTGGCATTCATTGAACACTTCTTTCCTCTTGGGCCCTGTGCAAAAGGTTTTTGAGTAATCCCCAATTCTGATCCCACAGCAACTTATGAGGTAGGTACTGGTGTTATCTCTGCTGGAGCACATGCAGCTCACGGAACTCGTCCAAGGTCTCCAGCTGGTGAATGCCAGGGCTGTGCACTGAGCTGGTGCAAACTGGCTCTCAATCTCACAGCACTGACACTAGGTCATGCTGCTTCAGACTGATGTGCTGAAAGAAAAGGATAAAAGGCATGGGTGGTACTTCTTTTTTCATGAATCCTTGATTCAGCTTTCATTCCTTGCTCATCCTCTGTTTTTTTTCTTGTGTCCCTCATAAATATGCCCAATTAAAGGTCAGCTGCTAATAGCTTAAAAATACCATTTAAACTGCGTGACACTTGGCCTTCCAATCACTACAGGTTAAATAGAGAACTTTAAGGACTTAGGCAAATGAAAATGATGTGTGAACCTTCCTTACCGGTAAAGATATGTTTAGCACAACTGCCCTCGTGTTTATGATGAGCATAATACTTCCAGGTACGTTTTATGTTTTCTTGCAGAAGTTTGGTGGTAAACGTGGAAATTAAAGTGGAAAATATGGATAAATCAGCACAATTCCAAACACCTGCTCAAAACACTCATTTTATTGATTTAACAGTTGACTCTTTAGAATGTTTTTATAAAAACATTGGCTCTAGGCAGAATAAGTATTCTCAGTGAATATATTTGTTGACATATCACTTAGAAGCTACTACAGCTGACAGATTTTACGAATTTTATATGAGTTTGAATGACAAGCAGAGGCCAACTTACATGATTGTCTCTTCCTGTGTTTTGCTGGCTGACCCTCTTGTGTTTATATCCATTTAGTGATGAGGCTTTCTTGCCTGGGTCTTTCAGTATCACATTTAGCTAAATTATTTGGAAAGTCTTTAATGATTTGTTTAATGGGTATCATTGCTGCTCAGCATCACTAATTACTGTGCAACTAACATCTTTGGGGGAAACTTGAAGTAATCACTTTTCCTACTAATCATTTGTAATTCCCACAACCCTGAAGGTCTCTGAAGCTGTTTTAGTAATTATCATTTTCTATTTATCAATTTTCTGTAAAAATAGACAAGTAAAGGACTTGTGTTTTTCCTTAAGAAGGGTCAAGTCATGACTGAGCCTCAAATGGCTGCATGGCCAATAACTGATAGATCGATGTCTCCCAAACCGAGTTTCTTTCTTCTGCTTTTGGTGATCACCTTCTTCAACAAATAGTATACCTATAGCAAATACAAACATTTGCGTTCCATTTGGTGGTACAAGACAGTAACTGAGCATGACCTCTTAACCAATCCCCCCCCAAGAAGATTATATTGACCAGTGGTAACTTTGACACCCTAGATCCAGGTACATCAGGTGATGTTGTTAAGACTTTGTCTCCCCATCTTTGAGCTCTGATTCTGCTAGGTTGGCTCCTTTCATAGTTGCATACCTTGTTTCTTGTGCTGGCCCCTGACCCCATGAGGCAGTCATCTTACCAGTAGTGGCAACCTCAGCAGAAAAATCACTTTTCCCACTAGCTCATAGCAAGAGGCCCACAGAGAACTCGCATTGGTCCACCCAGATCATGTCTCCATCTGAAACCCCAGAGCTGAGGCCAAGCACCTCACCTACAGCCCTTCCTGCGAGGGCAGAAGCTGCACTTCCCCACAGGAGCATTGAGGTGCTATTATAAGAATGCAGGAATGATTGCTCAGTTAACCCCAAACCATTGTCTACTAGTATGTGTAAATGCACAGAAATAAACTATAGGAACATACCCTTAATAGTGTTACCCATCTGCAACCTGCAATTAACCAGTTTTTATAATGAAAGTTACTTAAGGTAGGGGGGGAACATTTTTTTTAAGTGAATGACTGATTCTAATTTAACTAATACAATATTCATTCTGGAAAGAACTTCAGTTAGGATGTAATTCCATACAACACAATACTGGGCTTTTGTTGTGTGCTGCGGACTATCCTATGTTCTGGAGATAGAAAAATTGAATAGCCCCTCCGTGCCCTTGACCTCCCACCCTCATTCTTAAGAGGAATAGCACACAGGACAAGAAAATGAATGGTTACAATTCTGTGTGATAAATGCAGTAGTTAAGGATTGTTCAAGACTTCTTGGAATCTCAAGAGGGATGTCTCCCCTAAACTGAGAATGCTTCTAAGCTGTCGTGATAGACTCTTCATCATCTGGCCCTTGTTCCCAAAAGCACCCTTCACTTTAGTTGTACTAAATCTTTTGTCATTCTCCAATTAGCCCATTGTCTGTCATAGTGCCACACATGTACTCATATGTTTGGCCTTGCTTGGTTTTTGGTTCTCACATCCTTTAATTCTGAGCTGACTAGTGGGTGGTACACTAGATGGTACACTGAAATCAATGTGGTGATTGGGCTCGGAGGAGCCTTTCTAACCTCCTCCTCATGTGTCTTCCTTGGTAGAAAAACAGAAAATCCAAACGTTACATTCCCCAAACTCCCTTACAGCTGAGGTTCTGAATATCCCCTCTGCTTTTTTTTTTTTTCCAGGTACAAGTATTTGTTTGTTTTATGAAGAGGCCATCTTTTTTTTTTTAATTCTCTGCAGTTTCTTCTGGCTAGAACATTGGCGAAAACATTGGGTTTTCCGGCAGCAATGTTTTAACATTCAGTCCCTAACTTTAGGGTCAGTGAAAAGCAAAGCATGCGGCATCTATTTCTTTGCTAGTGTGACTTTCTTAAAAATCCAGAGGTGTTAGTGACAACAGCTTTCTGAACACTGGTCACTATTTGGCGATATGTTTCCAATTGCAATGGCTCTGTTGGTGGCTCCCCTGGTCTTTTGCCTTCCTGGTTGTGGCAGAAGTAGCCGCACTCCTCATGGGTCACTCTGATGCCTTCTCATAGCCCACACCTCTGGCCCTTCCAGTGCCTTTGATGCACTCCATTGCCCTGTTTTGCTTCCATTTTGAGCAGCTCAGCACTGGCCAATTAACTATTCACCGCCTCTCAAACTCAGTCTTTGTCCAAAACTTGGAGATTGCAGAACCTAACTCCTAAAGTTTTCTTGAGGATGCAATGAACAGAGACATGTAAGGAGCTTAGGTCATTTGGAAGTTGTTCAGTGAATGGCACCTTTGGGCAAAGTGTTGTTGTTCACTAGTTTGAACTTGCTAGTTTGTCATTTGGATGAAAAAAATTATGTCTACAGGAAACATCTTTGACCTCAAGAAAAGTGATTTTCCTCATCTTGGAGGAGAGAGATATCTTTTTTATTTCTATTTATTAATTTATTTTTTTGTTTCTTAGATCTCATGTAGTCCACCCTTTATTAGCCATGGCCAGATCATGCCAAATTCCCCTTCTTTGGGCTCTAGTCACTCACCCCCAGTTCACATGTTGTCTACAAATGCTCAACATCCATATCTTTTCATGGTACAGGATGCTGGATTGGATAACTGTACCTTTTGACTTCTTTTGCATCGATTTAAGAATGGAGTTTCCATAGAGCCAAAAAATCTCTGTTCCACTATGAACCAAGTAAGCGCAGAACTGTGTTTTACAGCGAAAAGCCTTTGATTGGAGTCACTAAGAGTGTGAACTGAGTTTCAGCCTTCTCTTTAAAGTGGGTATAATCATTGCTGCTTCCTAAAATTGTTATGAGCCTCAGACTTCATAATTGGAAGCTCCTGCACACATGTAACTCAGAATGAAATGGACGGGGCGATGGTCAAGATAATGTTTGACTAGGTCAGTGGGCCATGAGCTATGATAAACAGGTAGCCACTGCTTTTATTTCCATTGATTACTCAGGGTCTCTCATGTGCAGACACTGTTTAAATATTTATGTCCATTACATCACTATATCTTTATGCCACCCTTGTTAGGTAGATATTCCTATCCCCATTTTGTAAGTGAAGATGACTCAGGGTAATAGATTTGTCTGAAGTCATATTGACTATGTGACTCTAATTCCCAGCTTCTTTCCATTGAATAGAGATCCAAAGCCCTTAGATTTCCTAAAAGAGTTTCTGGTATGCTGGCTACAAGGAGATTGTGTCTGACAAAAATAAAATTTAGATTCCTACTTGGTACATGAGTCACTCCTTCCACTCATTCCTCACTTTATCTCCATCAGTCTCTGTATCCTGATTGAGCTCCATGTAAATAATGACAGCCCTCATCTCATAGTTACACTATTGCAAAGACAAGCGTAATTGACATCTAGCTACCTAATGGTATCCCTTCCAGAGTGGGAATCACAGATGTAAGGTGTTTTCTCAGTTTAACTCACATTTTACTTATTTACTATTTTTAAAGTTTTGTTTAAGCATAAAGATGCATTTCTCTCACTGATGTGGGCTATTAGAAGCTCTTGTAAAAATGGATTTTACATTCCAAGGGAACTCTTGCTCCTCATCGCCTTCACTTTGCATCGTGAAATGAAATGAGAGGTGAGTTCAGTTTTTAAAATATCATTAATTACCCCTACAAGGTGTCTCTGCAATCAGGTGGCGATTCCTTAAAAGGAAACCATTCTGCCCTGGGGCGGCAGAGTGCCATTTGGGAAAAGCTACTTCAGTGTTTTCTTAATTAACTTGGTTGTTTCTGTGCATTTAGTGGAAATGTAATAATTTATTAGCTCTCACTACCTGTGTATTTTGAAATAGAAAATTGTTTGAATAATGCAGCTCCCTGGAGGTATCCATGCTAATGCCAAAAAGATATGGTATTTAAAAACAAAGTTCCCAGTTTAATGTTTTTTTTCTAATTAGAACAGATGAAATATTGAAACATAGGTGGTATGATACATCTTATCAAGTCACTGGGTTTCATTTGACACACCCTATCGAGTTTTGCCCTTTCTTTTCTCTAGTATCAAGACTGTTACTTGTCTATAGGGCATGTTTGTGCAAAATAGAGAATGCCCCCTTCAGGGAACATGCAGCCCCACTATAAGGTGCATGGTCTGACGAGAAAGGCCCAGCTGGCTATCACCTCACCACTCATCTCATGGGTCAGCACTGTGCCGTCTGCACAGCTACATGTTACAGCCCTGGGTAATAGAGGTGTTCAAGGTCATGAGCTACACAGGAACATAATTCCTGCACTTGTTTGACATTTGGGATGTATGAGGATACTCTGAAACCTAACCCTCTATAAGGATAGAAGCTGGATAAGGCTCAGCCCTAATGAAACAGAATTGTGGCAAGATTTGGAAAGGGGAGGATATTCAGTACCATGATGTATGTGTGAGAATGAGATGGGGCACCGGTATCAAGAAAGTGGTTCTGGAATCTGACATCAGAGTGGGTTTGCATAATACCACAGACATTTATATTTTCTTGGTTATGGCATGATGAAGAGTACAGAGTCTTTGGATCTGCTAGTATAGAAGTTAGTATACTTCCAGCAGTCAGGAAATGTAAGACATTTAACCTTGACGTTGAGCTCTCCATTTGCCTCCCTCTCTCCTCCTCCTGTCTTGCACTGGTAGAGGTGTGTTGATGTAACAAAACATAGCACGAAGAGGTAACGTTTGTTGGGCTCCTGCTGTTTGCCAGGCAAACCATCAAAGAAAATATACATCCCACACGACTGTGTGCCAGGTACGGGAGATTCAGTAATGAGCAAACATTGACTCTATCCTTGACCTCGTGAAGTTTACAGTTTAGTGGAGGAAATGGACAGTAAGCAATGCAAATAAATGTATTATGAATGTTGAGAAGTTTTGTGAAAAAAGTACAGACAGGATACAATAAGAGCATTCATTATTGCGGGTGGTGGCTAATTTGGATTGATTTAGAATTTGAGCCAGTCTACTATACTAATAAGAAAATGTAGGAAACAAACACTTTATTTTGCCCCTGAATCCTTTTATTTGAAAAATCTAAAGTTTTCCAACACCAAATAAAATCAACTTGTTAACTTCACAAAGTTGCTTTGACCAAGGCGCTGGTGTCTCTGTCACATCCTGTGGGCTGTGCAGGCTCCTTCCGTGGAGACCCCGACCCACTGCTAAGGCCCGAGACGAACAGCTTTGGAAAGTGAGGGGCGATTCATTTTCCTTCCCCAGTACAAAGAAATCAAAGTCGGGTTACTTCATGTAAAACCTTTCCTCCTCTTACCAAATGTCGAGATTTTGTGTCCATCTCCTTATGATGAGGGAAGAAGCTTGGAAAGGCTGGAGGTTGTGGCTATTCCAGTAAATGTTTGTGATTGAAACCCCATTGGTAGGTGTTTCAGAAATATTTGAATTGAAGTGCCAGTCTGTCGGGACAGAACCTGGGCTTAGCTGTTTGATCTGGACCATTTCCCCCCTATACATAGATTCTGTGCTTGATGCTTAAGCATCTCCTCACCTACAATCTTACATTTATGTTATTGCCTAGTCCCTTTAGATATTTTGAGGATGTGACCCTTTACCAGTGCAGCCCCAGGTGCTGACTTCATTGGTTTGCATGTGCTCCTGGCAATAAGATTTCATCAGTGGACACAATCTTTAGAATCTGTTTGTCTCCTCTGAAATTATTTCACCTTTTGGTTCCTGTGGCACCGTGTTTTCCACCCCCTTTGTCTCTCTTACAGCTCCTCTGATAACTTCCCTTTTTTCCTTGCCTCCCTCCCTTTTCCTTCTCTTTCTGTCATTCCTTTCTCTTCTCTTCCCATTTACTCCTCTCTACTCCACTCCAATTCATCTTTATTGCATGCCTGCTTGACAAATACCCTATGGTTGGAGGTTGGAGGAGTGTGTCTGTCTATCTGTTCCCTATCTATCAACCTGTCTGTCTATCATCTATCTATCTATTTATCTATTATCTATCTATCTATCTATCTATCTATCTATCTATCTATCTCGATTCACTGGCAAAACAGGTTGAACAGAACTCACTCTTGCAGAAGTGAAACCTTGTAGGACCTATAAATTTAGGTTAAGCTTGTTTGCATGTGTATATATGTGTGAATGTGTATATGTGAACTTGGTCACTGGGCTATCTATTGGGCTCAGTCTATGAGCTGTGATGGTACAAACCTATGAAATTTTGTAAAGGCATATGGCCCCATGCCACAAAACTCTGATTCTCTACTTTTTTAAAAGCTTGTGGATAAATTACGAGCTGATCTGAGAACCACTGCATTTGGAACTCTCCTAGGAAACAAATGTGCACAATTCTTTAAAGGCGAGAATAAGATATTTTTTATTAGATTACCTTTTCTAGGTATCTCTAACAGTAAGTGGTTAAGTATGTTATAGACCATAAAGTGTGAATTTCTTTCATGTGTAAATTTGCTTTGTTAAACTTATGGCACTCAATATAACAACAGAAATAATTACACAGCTTCACATCCAGAAATGATAGAACAGTGGAGGTATAAACATTCCTTATTATCAATAAAAGTAAAAAAGTTTAAAAATAACCATAAGCCCTTAATTACACAAAATTTTATATTTAGCATCATTTATAGCCCACACACTTACATAAACTAATTATCATTACTTTTCTTTTACATTCTGCAAAAGAAATATGTTAAAGTAAATATCTACGGTAGGACATTCGAACATGATGAAAATTAAATGTCAGTTCTGAACCATTCATGGGGAAAATACAAGCTGATAATTCCTCTTTTATAAACTACTGGATATTGTCACAATAATTTTACATTTTAAAAAATATTTTCAAAGTAAAATCCATAAAACTCCACTAAGTGCCATGTTGAAAGACAGAAGATTTTTTTTTAACTGCAGCAACTTTAGATAACAAAAGATTGCATCCTGTTCAATCACACAATATAAACTATGACATTTGAGGAAAATATGTACAAACAAATACAAAGCAAAAGTTATTTTATTATTTTTCAATTACAGTTGACATACAATTACATTATGAAACTAATTACATTAGTTTCAGGTGTAAAACATAGTGATTAGACATTTATATAATTACGAAGTGATCATCCCGATAAATCCAGTACCCATCTGACACCATACATAGTTATTACAATACTACTGACTATATTCCCTATGCTATACTCTACATCCCCCTGAGTATTTTGTAACTACTTATTTGTACTTCTTAATTCCCTCCCTCCTTGAGCCATCCCCCAAACCCCACCCACTTTGGGCAGCCATCAAAATGCTCTCTGTATCTAAGAGCTTTTTTTCTGTTTTGATGTTCACTTATCCTATTCTCTAGATTCCACATTTAAGTGAAATCATATGACATTTGCCTTTGTCTGACTCCACCCAGCACAATATACTCTATGTCTATCCATGTTGTTGCAGATGGCGAAGATTCCATTCTTTTTTTATGGCTGAGTAATATTCCATTGTATATATGTACCACTTCTTCTTTATCCATTCATCCATTCAGGGACAATCCGGCTGACTCCATATCTTGGCTACTGTAAATAAGGCTGCAATGATCATATGGATGCACATGTCCCTTTGAAGTAGTGTTTGGGGTTTCTTTGGTAAATACCCAGAAGTAGAATTACTGGATCCTTCTTTGTTTGTTGTTATAGCCTTTTTTTTTTTTTTAAGATTTTATTGGGGAATTGGAGGGAGGGCAACAGTGCTGGGGAATCGGGGGGAAGGGGAACTGACAAGTTGCTGTCCTTTTGTTCTTCAATCTAGTTGTGGAGGACGTTGCTTCACTGGCCCATGTTGGTATTATCATTGCACTCTTCCCAGGTGAGGCAAATCAGTCACCAGCCTCTGGATGGCCGCTCACAGCACCTGCTGGCCACTTACGCTGGCTGCCGGCTACACATGGTAGCTATGGCAGCCCACTGCAGTGGGGCCTGCAGCCTACACCATTGCTGGCGACTCACGGCAGCCCAGCTCCAGGTTGAGCTGTTGTTCAGCATCTTAGCTGTGGAGGGCAGTGTCACTGGCCCTCTTATGTGGGATCCGAACCGGGGCTCTCTGGCATCCCAAGCCAGTTCTTAACCAATGCGCCACTTGGCCTGCCCAGCCTTTTTTTATAAAGTCCATTTTGTCAGGTATAAGTATTGCTAGCCCAGATTTTTTTTTCTATTTTATGAGATTTATTTTTTTATTTCTTTACTTTCAGTCTGTGTGTCTTTTGATTTGAAGTGAGTCTCTTGTAGGCAGCATGTGTAAGGGTTTTGTTTTCTGATCCATTCAACTACTCTGTTTCTTTTTATTGGAGCATTTAATCAATTTACATTAAAAGTAATTGCTGATAGATATGTAGCTATTGCCATTTTATTATTCATATTTTTGATCTTTTTATTTTTCTTCTTCCTAAAAATGTCTCTTTAAAACATTTCTTGTAATAATGGTTTTAGTGTTGATGAACTTCTTTAGCTTTTTCTTGTCTGAGAAGCTCTTTATCTGCCTTTTGATTCTAAATGAAAGCTTTGCTGGATAGAGAAATCACCATTGTAGATCCTCGTTTTCCATCACGTTGGATATTGCCTGCCAATCCCTCATGGCCTGCAAAGTTTCTGTTGAGAAATCAGCTGACAGTCTTATGGGAGTTCCCTTGTAGGTAACTGACAGCTTTTCTCTTGCTGCTTTTAGGGTTCTCTCTCTGTCTTTAACCTTTGGCATTTTAATTATGATGTGTCTTGATGTGGATCTCTTTGGGTTCATCTTGTTTGGGACTCTCTGGATTCCTGAGCTTATGTGTCCATTTCTTTTGTCGGGTTAGGGAAGTTTTCAGTCATTATTTCTTCACATAGGTTTTCAATTCCTTTCTCTCTCTCTTCTCCAGGTATTCCTATGATGGAAATGTTGGTATGCTTGATGTCGTCCCAGGGGCTTCTTAAACTATCCTCATTTTTTTGGATTCTTTTTTTCTTTTTTGCTGTTTTGATTGGGTATTTTCTGCTACCTTATCTTCAAAGTTGCTTATTTGATCCTCTACTTCATTTACTCTGTTGTTGATTCCCTCTAATGTATTCTGTATTTCAGCTATTGTATTCTTCTTTCCTGACTGGTTCTTTTTTATGTTTTCTATCTCCATTTTTATGTTTCCTATCTCTTTGTTGAAGTTCTCCCTGAGATCACTGAGCATCCTTATAACTAGTGTTTTGAATTCTACATCTGGTATATTGCTTGTCTCCATTTTGTTTAGTTTTTTGTTTGTTTGTTTGTTTTCTGGAGATTCGTTTTGTTATTTTATTTGGCACATGCTTCTTTGTCTCCCCATTTTGGCTGCCTCCCTGTGTTTGTTTCTATGTATTAGGTAGGGCTGCTATGCCTCCCGGTCTTAGTAGAATGGCCTTGTATAGTAGGTGTGCTGTGGGGCCCAGTGATGCAGTCTCCGTGGAGATCTGAGCTGGGTGTTCCAGGTGTGTCCCTTGTGTGGATTGTGTGTGTCCTCCTGTTGTAGTTGAACCTTGGTTGCTTTTGGCACTCAGTAAGAGGGATTGACCCTCTAGCTGATTAGTTGTGAAGACTGGCTGTGACTATAGCGGAGGAGCTGTGGTGCAGGGGCTGACCTTATAGAACTATTTGTTTTAAGTATGGCTCTTGTGCTGCCCAATCTTCCCTGTGTGTGTGTGTTTTGTGGAGGTGATTGGGTTGTGCTCTGATGTGGCCTGAAGCTGGCCACCAGGTGTGTTGGTTCTGGGAACTCTTGGGGGGAGGGAGTTTCAGGTGAAGGTGAAGGTCAGCTGCTGCCTATGCCCTACCCAGGGCCTCTTGGTATGAGTTACAAAGTTATTTGCTGATGGTTACTTCCTGTGCTGGGTGTGGAGGTACCTGGGAAAAGCTAAGCTGTGAATTGAGGCCAGCATCTGCTCGTACTGGGATTTGGGCAGCTTAGCAAGAGGTACAGTGAACACTGAGTCCAGATGCTGCTTATTTGCGGTTTGTGAACCTTAGAGAGTTTAGAAAAGTCTGCAGCATGAGCCAAGACAGTCCATTTATATGGAAAAGCCACAGGAAGCAGTTTGTGTGGTCCCACAATTTGGGTCAGGAAGGGTCCCAAGGAATCATCAGGGCAGGGCAGATGGTGTTAAATAGATTGATGGAGACTCAGATATTGGGGCTGCCTGCGTCTGCACACAGGGTGGGCAGAGGGCTCAACAGAGAAACAATGGCTTCTGCCAGCACTTCTGTCTGGGAGAAAGCTTCCCCTCCACCCTTTGCCCTGAAGGCAGATAATTCATTTCCTCCCCAAATGTCCCTGGTGCCTTTCGAGCTGCTGCCCCAAAACTGGAGCTTGGAGTGCATGAGTTTGTCAGTGAGTAAGTTCATGCATGGGCCCTTTAAGAGGAACACCTGGGACTGCAGCCACGCTAATCTCTTCAGCCACAATCTCCACTGGTTTTCACATCCAGAAGGTGTGGGGACTTCTCTTCCTGGCTGGGACCCAGGTATTGGGCTGGCACCCCCTTGCTCCTCAGGTGGGAAATCCATGGCCAGGATATCCCTCCCCATTTTTAAGTGCTACACATATGTGTGGGACCAACTTGTTCCATGTTTCCACCCTTCCTACCAGTTTTGATGTATCTTCTTCTGTGTATCTTTAGTTATAGGACTTCTGTCCAGCTAGATTTCAGGCAGTTTTCAATGATAGTTGTTCTGTAGTTTACTTGTAATTTTGATGTGGTTGTGAGAGAAAGCAAGTACAGCATTTACTTATTCTGCCATCTTCACTGGAACCCTAAAACAAATATTCCAATACTTGATAATGTAGTTTTGGCAAGCCATTTTTGGAAGCAATGTTAACACCTGGTGTTAAGAACTGCCACCATTTTCAGTTTTCCATATGTTGTCTTCATGAAAGAGGAAGCCTTCTTCTAGTGTAGTTCTGGGGATAAATGTCGTGTCATTAAATTATATCACATTCTCTTCAAAATGTATATAGAGATTCTTCCAAAACATTTAAGCCATAAAACAGATGGGTGGTTTTTGTTTTCATCAAATGGATAACCACTGAAAGATCAGCTCTCTGAGGGACCAGAAAGTATTCATTACTTCTTTAATAAGGTGTGCAAATCATTCTGGATTTAGAAGCTACAGCTGAGTACATGATCTTCCTCAGGTTTGGGCAACCTCCTTTAAAGCAGCTAGAAGGTAAGGATTTAAGTTATCCAAAATAAATCTTCCTTCAAGACCTGGGAAAAAGGACCTTGGATAGTCGTCTGAGGTAATATAAATAACATTTTGATCTGATACAGATGAGGAGAAGGGAGCAAAATTTCCATTTTGTAAAGGTAGCAGCTCCCCCCAAGGAGTTCAGTACAGGCTTGGTCAGAAAACATGAATAGTGAAAGGCAAAGCTCTTGTTCAGCAGCACCTGCTGCACCCACATGGGCATCGCTTTCCTCACAGGTTTCTCCCTGGAGGTAGGGAGCTGAACGGCTGCAGCTAGAGTCCCTGGTACTTTGGCAGGCTCATTCATTGAGCTATGGAGGTAGTTGACCACAGTTTTTGTGTGTTCCCAACTTTCACTGTGTTCTGGGAAGTACGATTGTCCAGGCTTGACCTAGTGGCTGCTAACTGCATAAATCACTGCTTTCTGGAACTGCTTGTTGGACAGAGGCTCTAACACCAGTTGCCAATGCCCCTTGACTTTGTTCACATGATGTGAACTGACGAGGTAAAATCAGAGTCCCTTTGTGATTCCAGGGCTTTACTGAATCTAAGATCAGAGTAGCATAGGGTTTATGGACAACATTCATGACAAGACATTCATTCCATAAGTCTGCAAGATCCCTCCAGTGGTCCAGCTCTCTCTACTTCATGCTTCTGCAATTGTCAGTCAGGGCAAAGAACCCATCGATGAGAACCGGGAGGCCCATTTGACTCTCCTTGTCAGGTGGTAAAGGAAGAAACCAAAATGCTTCTCCTGAGAAACAAGATGTTGCTCCTTTCTCTTCATCGTATCTGCTTGATAAAGACATGGCTATTCCAATGAGTGTGTTGAATTTCAATTCATCAGCTAAACAGTCAAGTTTGCTGATAAGCCCTTGCCCACCCACGCTGTACACACCAAGATCTTTTTTTTTGTAGTCTCATCTTCTAAAACTATATTTATATGATATGTTACACAGGTTATGCTATTTCTTGGAATCTTTTTACAATAATTACTTAAAGCAGTTCCCAGAATCTTGATAGAATTCAGCTGTTCATGTTTCAGGGCCTTATTCTCACTAGCAGTCACTCTAGACATCAGTTTCTCTGTTCCTTTGGCTTCTTGGACATGTAAGGAAACATCCTGCACACTTTTCAGAAAAAGCCGCCCTGTGTCTCTATCTGCCTTAAAAGATACAAACAACTCAAGAACATTTAATGCTGTGAATTTATTTATGAATGTGTTATGTAAATGTCAGGAATAGTTTTCTTTCTGCCTCTTGGCCCAAATCCTTTAGGCAGTTACTTGTCTTTAATCTTGATTTCTCAAAATACAGTTGGATCAGTTTCTGAGTAGTACCTCTACACCTGTCTTTTAAATAGCATTTCTTTCAGAATAGTCACACCTGAATCAATTGTTCTGGCACAACATGGAAAGACCTTCAGTTATATATGGTGATGCAAATCATTCTTTAACAAATAGTTAATGTAAAAACTGAGCACAGTAATAAATAGAGCTAGGATTCCAGCTGGCACAACATCTGATTTTAGATTGAATGACAATCAAGCTACAGTATTTGCTATTTTTCAAGAGATGGGGGGAAAGTCACAAAATGGGAAACATGAGGTTTTTTTTATGCTATTTAAAATAGTCATGAACATAAACTATTTTTAGATTTAAGTCATTTGAAATGTTTCCTGTTTTAAGATAAAAAAAAAAGGCACATACATCTACGATAGTGGTTAGTGTTGCTGATTAGGCTCTGCCCAGTGTGTGAACCAGATTTGCTTTTACCATGGCTGCATCAGTGACTCTGACCCCTGCCCTTCAGGCCATTAAGACAGACTTTTAGGTATGGGGAAGAGCTAATAAAATAATCCAAAAGAACCTTTCAACTCTGCATAACTCCTTTCCCTTCTTTATTTATTTGTCACATTATTCAGTAGACCAGAGGCTTAAGACGCTGAGCTATATGCTCTACCGTTCTCAGCTTCTGATGCAGAGTGAGCTCCCCGCTTGCCTTTACCCATGCCCTGGATCGTCCCTCTGGACAGCAGATGTCCTGGCAGGGAGGGGGCAGAAGGTGTTAGAAGAGAATTTGCCTTTTATTACCCCTCTTCCTGTATTTCATTAGCAAGGGAAGGATGGAAGTTTGTGGGGTTGGGGTGGGGCAGATGCACGAAGACTTGTAAGGTTTCTTTGGCTGAGCACATCTGATTTCAAGATGCATGGGTCTGGGGAGTGCCCTCCCAAGTCGGTGCTGGTCCTCATGTCTTCATTGTCCAGCCTGGAAGTTAAACTGAGATGTGTTCACAGCTGTAAAAACGTGTTCCGTTCCAGTAACACAGACTACCT
Organism: Hipposideros armiger; assembly: GCF_001890085.2. Classification (NCBI taxonomy): domain Eukaryota; kingdom Metazoa; phylum Chordata; class Mammalia; order Chiroptera; family Hipposideridae; genus Hipposideros; species Hipposideros armiger. Next base: position 523,937 of record NW_017731537.1, read on the forward strand.
GTTCTCCATCAGATCCTTTATATCAGCTCACATTAAATTCCCGTCTCCTAGTAATCTTTCATATCTCAGTAGGTAGAAAAGCACTTCTGTGTTTTTAATTTCTCTATTGGGTAGATGTTTTATATTAACTCCTTTAGTCACTATTTCAGAATCTGAATTTCCTCCAGTCATCTAATTCAGGAACAGATTTAAGCATGATGTTCTTCTAAATATCACTTATATGTAATAAACTGTGTTAGATGGTGGGCTTAGCAATGGACATTTAGATTTTTTTAAAAAAATTCTGTTTTATTGTTGATTAGCCTGCAGAATTTCATTTCATTTACCTTTGCTGTTGAATGCAGAGCCATAAAAACCAGTGTGAAAATTAGCCAGTAGGAAGGAAGGCAAGACCAGGGGAAATGCTCATAGATTTCCATCCACCCTGTGAGTCTTATAGATACTTACCAATATGGTAGTCACACAGAGCATTCTCACTCATTGATTAATGAAGGGGCATAGACACCATTTCATAAGTATCTTCTAAGTAGGGATGATATATCAAATATGTTAATGGCTGTCCCATTCTTTTAACATCAAGGGTCTAAAATATTGCTCGCCAACACCATTAACTTTTGCTAACCTCTTAATTATTTCCCTTTTCACATGGTTTATTTTTCTTTCTCTTACAGTGAAAAGATGTGGGGTCATATGTTCATTCATACAAATAATTATTGATCTGTACTGGGCTCTGAGTTAAATGCTGGCAATCTATACATGAGCAAGGCCAATCTGCTTCTCATCCTCTTGAGGCTTGTGATGTAGTCAGGGAAGACAGTACACACACACACACACACACACACACACACACACACACAAATACAAATACAATAAAGCATTATCAGTTGTAAATATTGTGAAGGATGAAGAGAAGGAATGACAGGGGTTGGGACCAACTTAAATAAGGGCAGGAAAAGCTCTGTGGAAGAGGGGTGATATTTCAGTTCTAAAAGATGAGAAGGACTGGCTGTAGAATGTAGATGGGAAGGGAGATATTCCAAGTCAAGAGGCCATCATGCGCAAAGGTCCTGAGTTGGAAAAAAGGTCATTCTGTTTGACGAATGGCAGAAAGCCCAGTTGGCACATTATAAATAGGGAGGGTTGGGCAATTGACATCTGAGACAGTGGAAGAGTGTTTGGATATTATTTCTGATGCAATGGAGAGTCATTACCTGGTTTTAAGCAGGGGGTGGCAATTTTCGTGGAGAGAAAATAACAGGGCTACTGCATGGCGAATGAACTGTGGTGGGCAGAGGCTCCCAGGTTGAAGGCTATTGTCTCATGCTGGGGACAGATGGCCAAGGTCTCACCTAGAATGGTAACAGTAGGGGATCCTGAGGGGGTTAGTTTGGGACAAGATTGAAAGGCCGAAAGAAGAAGCCTTCTTAGTACAAGAGAGGAGGAGACACATCTGTAGGTGCCAGCTTGTGGATGTCAGGGGTGGGGACTAGGTTGTAGCTGCCCTTACTGGGTAGGAACCTTATTTTGGAAAGGAACAAAGCATAGGCAGTTTTCTTGACAAGTTGATAATGTAACATGGTAGAATAATGCTTATAATTAAGTGTGAGATTGTATGTATATGTATGAATCTGATTAAAAGATATATAAAAATGTATACATTTATGCAGTAAGACTATATATACTTTGAAAAATATGCTAGAGTTTATTCATCCTTTTAAGTCATTTTGGGAGAGGAAATAATTATTCAAGAATATGGGTATTATTTCTGTGCATGATTTCATTATTTATAAAAGTCACGTACCGAATATTTTCATTCTTTAAATTGTATAAAAATATGGGAGATCAACTGATATAAAAATGTGATGTAGAACATTTGACTTGAGAGTCCCAGTGCCTGAGCTGCAGCCTCAGACCCACGTCTTATCAGTTGTGAAGTTACTTCTCTGAGCCTCAGTTTCCTTAGTGATATAATGGGGATAACAATCACTCCCACTTCATAGAGTTGTTGTGAGCATTAAATGTGATAATCCCATCTAGCATTTAGCTTGATGCTGGACACACATCAGGACAGAATAAATGTAAACTCATCATTATGGTAATTTCAGGATTAGAAAGGATTCTAGACATGCCTTGTTTTACTCTCCAGTTTTGCAGATGAGAACACCAAAGCCAAATATGGCGTGGCCAATATCATACTGCTGGTTAGGGACAGTCCCAGACCTGGGTACTCTTACTTGTAAACCCTCGGTGATTGCTCTGCAAGATTTCTTTTCACTTTTCCCTTAGAATTGATTCCATGGGTAAAAAGAACTTTTACAAAGGTAGAAGAGGAATGGCGTATTACAAAAATACTAAGACTATGAGTTTGGATATTAAATATGTGTGAGAGAAAGAGTGAACTATGGCAAAAGAGAGAATTCCAGAAAGAAATGCAAAACACCAGAGACAGAGACACAGAGTGTGGATTAGATAAGAAGAGGTGTGTCTCTTAAATGGAAATCTAAGCATCATTCAGAAGACAAATCTGATACAAACTAAAAGTTTAGTAAAGACTGTAAAAGATATAATTATACATTATATGTTTCTAAGACCCAAAATTCAAGAATGGGCTGGATATTAATCTGAGAGGGACTTATATCTCCTTATTTTAAATTTGATAATAAAATAAACCTTGAAAAGTTTGGGGTATGAAAAAAGGGCAAGGATGAATGAGGCATAGTAGAAAACAATTAGATCGTTATACATTTGAAATGTCTTAAATTTCAAGAAACATGAATGAGAAACATGGCATGGATTTAGAATGATTAGGAAAATGTTATTATTCATACCACTGTAAAAGTAAAAATACTACTTAAAGTAGAATTAGGGCATCTCCCAGTACTTTATATACACATTGCATTACTCAGGGAAAAAAAAAAAGAATTTGATGCAGTTTAAGAGACCTGGAATGTTAACATAGATATGTAATCTGGGAAAATTTTCAAGTTGGCTTCAAAAGCCTTCAATGTGTGGTTAGCAAAGGGTCATACATACACCTATGTATATAACACGTTTGTTGAGTTTGCTCAAAGGAGACTCTCCTTGTAGGAAGCTGAGGATCTAGAAACAAATTCATGTTGTACAGGCACACCTTGAAGATACTGTGGGTTTGGTTCCAGACCACAGTAATAAAGCAGGTATCGCAATAAAGCAAGTCATAATCTTCTTACTGGTAGAGGGCCTTGCCTGAAATTTATGAAAATACAATATCTGTAAAGCTCAATAAAGTGAAGTGCTATAAAACTGGGTATGACTGTATTTAGAAAGAAGAAGAAGGGGAGAAAAAAAATCAATGAGATATTCAAAATGGCAACAGAATTATGTTGTCAGAAACTATTAAAGCAATCTATTTGGGCATCTATCCAGCAAAATGAATGTCTGCTATGTACAAAGAACTGTGTTGGGAGTTTTGAGGGATATGGGGTTTACCCCCAAGGAGCTCACAGTTCATCAGAAAGATGAGATTCATGGATCTGTTTGTTCATTTTTGGAATGTTCATTGAGCATCCATGAAATGGGCTGTTATTCCCACGTCTAACCCTCATGACAGACATTGCTAATCAATCCCAGCCCTCTTTCCACCTGATTCACAATCACTGTTGTAACCACTTGGTCACATAATGATTCTTATTTACCCTCCTGGCGCTTGGCCCTGACAGGTGCCTTTAAGGCAGAGACTGTGCCTTGTTTGCTATGATACCCTGAGTACATATCACAGTACCCAGTATAGAGTAAATGCTCAATAAATATTCAGTTCATACATTGAAGTGAAATTTACCTTCTTATAATCTTTTATTAAATGCTCAATATTATATCAGCAGTGACTCTTAAGTTACTTTGAACTTATATATACCTAAGTTACATAAGTCATATATATCTGCAAAATTTAACAGCCTGAATATTAAAGTTAGTTGTTTTGCTGAATTTGTGTAGCTTCCTAAGGCTAATAGTGTGTATGTACCCTTTTAAGCATAAAGTCAAAGTGTTTATCATTTCTGGTGAGTAACTTAGTGGATACATGATCTTGTTGAACAGGAATGAGGTTCATGTCATGGACAGTTTATTAACAACTAATAGCTGGGTGAAGTTAGAGAACATTTCCAGGGCTGGGTGGAAAGGGAGAGGAAGTCATTTTAATCATTTGCATAAGTCATTTATAGTCCTGTCATCTTCCCTGTCATGGAGATTATCACTTAATTATAATATGACATGATTTGCTGTTTAGATATCTGGCATAGAAATGCACAGGCCAGGATCAAAGTGGAAATCAATTCTCAAAAGGTCTGGGTTCTAATTAATAAAGTTAGTGCAGCTGTGTGCCTGTCCGCCCAGCCTGGGTTGGGGTGTCTGTTTTGGAAACATTAGATGAGATGAATTCTCTGGCCTCCGAGTCAGAGTGGATGACCATCTGTAATTCCAGAATGGATAGCTCAGGCAAGTGGAAGATTGCACAGTTGGAGGCAAGTTGTGAAGGTGCCTGAGCTCACGCAGGCCTGCAAAGTCTCAGGATATCCATCAGGAGAAGAGCGCCCAGGGTCCCTCTGCATTGCTTGCCTGCATTTGCCTTGAGTTGTGCAAGAAAATGGCAGTTGTGGTGGTTTGAACAAAGGTTGCTCCTTATGGAAGAATCCGTATCTATGGAGGAGCATGAGAACTCACATGGGAAGGAACACAAACAAATGGATGTTGTAAGTGATAGGGAGGATACATTTCAATTCTCCCAAATACACACATTGGGCTTTCTAAGCGTGGCCAGATATGTCATGGGAAGGTGGTTGGTAGGGGACTTCTCACACTGAAGGTCCGCTTGGCAGGGACATTGTTGAGGTAAATCTGGCGACACCCTAGCGTTTAAGAGGGTGTGCTCTGGCTTGGGTTGACCCTGGCTTGAATCCAAGTTCTGTGGCTTAACATTTATATGAGCTTTGTATCCTGAACTTCAGGGCTTTTTCACTGCAAAATAGATATCATAATTGTACCAACCTGAGAGGTACAGTTCCTGTAGAGCTTGGCATGTGGCATGTGTCCAATAAACGTTAGCTGCTTGTAATGATGTTGTTACGATCGTGGTAACTGTCAGAACTTCATGAGGGCAACAGATGATGGCCTTCTTTTTATTACCTTATTGCCCAAGTCTTAACACAGCACTTGCATCAGAGTCCCACCTGGGACAGAGAACACACTCAGATGAGAGTGAGCTCAGGAAGGATTCTTTACAGAGGTACCCTTTAGAGAGGTGTGGCTGGGGTGTATGGGAACCACAGGAACCTGGGGGAGCAGCAGTGGAATTGTCGCAACTAAAGCCCAAGGAGGTGAGTGGACGGAGTGATCCTGCTACATAGGAGGAGAAAGGATTGAGACGAGCAGGCTGCCTTGGGAGGAACCATGGATCTCTGGGAATGGGGACTTGACTTCCATTTTTTCTCCCCATCTGATCCCCTGCTGGAGCCCTCCTGGCCAGATTGCCAGAGAAAGCCAGAAGGCAAGGGGACCTATCAGTGCCATCTGTGCAGGTCAGCCTTCCAGGGCTCAGAGCAGGGCAGGAAGCGGGGGGATGGACTGAAAGGGGCACCCTGACTTACCACAGTGCCTCACACATGCAGTTCTCAATAAAAATGTATTGAATGAATAATATCTCATAGATAGTTGGATTAAATACTGTTCCTTCAAACCATGGTTTTCTTAGCATCTAGTTTATGTTAAGTGCTATGAAGGATGGAACAATGAACAAAGCTCAACTGTAGTCCTTCCCAGTATCCATAACACCTCCATTTTGAAATTTTAATTAATGCACACAATTTCCCTCTCAGGTAGGATTTATGATCCCCATTTTACAGAGAAAGAGCCCCAAGTTTTGAGAGGTAACAGACATGTTCAAAGTCATACAGAGCGTGGGAACGCCAACTCTGGCTGCCCAGCTCCTGGTCTCCATCAGTCCATCCCTGTTCCGTGAGCTTGGAGGCCAGCTTCGTGGAGGGTACTGGATGCCTCCACAGGAGGGGGTGTTGATCTGGGTCAGCATGCTCCATTTTTTTCTTTTCACTTAATAGTTGAATGAACTCAGTATATAATATTGTAGATGTTTTAGCTATATCTAACCCATTGTTCTCACAGGAGATACCCATGTATCTCCTTACTAGCTTACTAAAGAACTTATTAAAATGCAGAATTTGGTCCATTAGGTTGGGCTGTACCCATACCAAGGTCCTCAGGGGCTACAGTGTAGCTTACTCAATAGTGGACTCTGCTTTTGAGAATCACTGATGTAGATCAAACTCCTCCTTTTACAAATGAGGGAACTGAAGCCTGGAGAGTAAGAGTGGCTGGTTCATGGGCACAAAGCTAACTGGTGTCAAACATGGGTATTCATGTTGTCAATAAATAAATTGAACACCAAAACAAAGTAATAGTCACTGAGGAGTATAGCCTAAGAATGGGTGCATAAAGCTTGTTTTGCAGACATGCTCTTTTATAGAGGTGCTTCTGATAGTCAAACGTGAATTAGATGACACTTTGATCAGAGAAGATTCAACCTAACAACAGATATTTAATGTATATAGCAAGGGGAAACACTGCTCTCTAGATCTAGATCATTTTCAAAGGCAGGATAATGGAGGTGCCTAGTAATCTCTTATTTCAGATGAGTGTAGGTTGGATTATAGGAATAAGCAACCCAAAGATTTGGAAAGGCACTGCCATCAGTAAAGACAGAGAACTCAGTTTTTGTTTGTATAGTAGACATTTTGTTAGTGAACCTGATTTTAGAGCAGTTACCTGCTAGCTCATGAAATAAGGCTCCAACTACAGGGTTAACAGGGCTGGTAAAGATCTCCAGTCTCCAAACTCATCTTGTGTTTCCAGGGAGTAGATAAATTGTTGTAAAATTTTTTTAATGAATTTCTCTTAATAGATCTGAGAACTCCAACAAAATTGAGTGGCTATAGGAGTACACTCATGTAACAAATATTTCTAAGTGTCTCTCATTCCAGGTAGGATCACTCCTGAAGAATAATGATAGATTATAAATTATTTTAACAGCACTTGCACTGAGCTGCTTAATCCACTAAACTTAAAGTGGGTACTGATATTCTATCATGATTATAGAGATAAAGTTAACAAAGGAGAATTTCTTAGGTAGCTGCTGGAGCAGTTACGATGACAGTGTTTCTGTACTGATCATTTAATCATCTATTTCAACAGACTCTATCTGTATTGGTGTTTAAATACACGAATTCTTTACTCTTTCAATCTAGGCAACAATATTTTCTATAGCATGTTCAGTGAATCTAAGTATGTGGGTCATTTTTTTTAAAGAAACTGCTTTTGCATGTTTTTTTCCCATGCTTCTGTTTACTGAGTTTATTCAGTCTCTGAAGGAGAGATAATTCAAAGCTTGTTATTAAGACAATGGCTTTGACTTTGGAATGAGTTTATGTCTTTAAGGATAGTTTTCAGCAAATGAGCCAACCATATGTTAAATCAAATTTAACATTCATTATGAAACACTGAATCAGACTTTATATCTCAGTAATGATAACAAATGATCCCTTATCTCATGTTCTTCTCATTTGTACTACTTCTCATCCATCTTGCTAATATAGCACAGATTTATTAAATGAACAAGTGTCCAACTATAACTGTTAATATTAATAGCATCTTTTTATATTTTTTCTTGCTGCTTTCCTTTTCCATGCTTGCTTAAGCCCACTTTAATGTGGGTTTTAAAAGTAGTAGTTTTTCTTATTCTGAAATGATAATTAACAGAAAACTAGTAAGTTAGCAAGAGAATTATTTCAATGAAACTGTGCAATGATAGCAGCCCATTACAAGGCGGAGGAATTGCTGTGTGCTCAACCCTGGGAGCAAAGATCTTTTTTCACTAGAGTAAAATAGTTGATGTTAAAACTCTGGAAACATTTCAGATCCCTTAAGACTTAAAATTGCTACTTGTGCAGTAAAAGTTTAAATCACTTGAGTAATTTGTAATCTAATCCTTAAAGTTTAACTAACATTTATTCTTTCTACATGCTTTCCATTGGTGTAAATTGTAAGGAGTTGCTTCTATCTTTTTGGAAGACTTTACTGTGGGTCCTTAACAAATTCCAAACCTATATCTTCTCCCAAGCCCCCATTTCTGGAAGAGGTTCCATCATATTGCCCCTTCCCGTAGGCTCCAAATATGGGCCGATTACTCTCTTTTATATCCTAAATTGAATTGGCTGCTATTTTCCTTAAAAAAAGTTCTCGTAGATGTTTAAACCTCTCCTATGATCTTGTGAATGGACTCTTTTTACCTAACCCGTGGATTTCTACCCCAACCCCCTGCTTGAATTCTTAGACATTCATGTTTTTCTTGACTCCATCTTGCATTCTTGGCAAAACAAATGTTGCTCCCTCTTTGTGATCCCCAGCTTTATTTCATGAACTCAGGTGTCCCTTGAGGGCAGGGATTCGACACAGACTTGTTCCATATTCTCCCAAATTCCTGCTTTGCATCTGATGACACATATGAAATCTTATCTGATGAGGTGTTTGTGAGCAAAATTTCTTTGTAAATGGTAAACATCACACTAATATAATGTATTCTTTTTATTAGCATAATAATAATAAAAGTGATCATTTACTGAGTTTCTGCTACATGTTGGGTGTTTTATGTATGTTACCTGTAATCGCTGTACCAACCCTTAGAGGGGAAAATGATTCCTGCTTGGAATGCATGTTTCTTTCTAGAATAATTAGCAGTACAATCCAGTTGACAATCATATACTGCCATGTGCCATCTCTTCTATTATCTGCATGTGTTAAGTTATTTTTTAGCTGTTAGAAAGAGAAAAAAAAGACAACTCAGTTTTTTTGTGTGTATTTCTGTCATATATATATTTTTTTTCTCTCAGACCTTATGGTCTTTTAGGCACTCTGTTTTGAATTTCTCATATTACCTAGGAAAGCATTATACCTAGCAGGCATTGTATGAATAGTAACATAAAAGAAAATCTTTAAAAAATTTATTTCTTTGTTGACTGAAATGCTAAAATCTGACCAAAATTTGGATGAGTACTGGGAAGAAAGAATTGGGGTTTGGGGGTTAAGTCCAATTTAAAGGGCAATTCTTTTGTGAGGCACTTTATAGAATTAGCACCATGAAGCAGAATTTCAGGAGGGAAGTCAGGGGAAGGGACGGAATTCACAGGGCCACTTGTATTTAATTGCAGGGATGGGTGACTTCAGGTGGGAGGGGTGGGTTGTAGGGGAAATGCTTTCTTTTATCAGGATGGAAGTAACTCAGGTGAAATGAGGCCATGAAATGAACTCTTTTCTTTTTCTTTTTTCTTTTTTTAAATGATTTTTATTGGGGAATTGGGGGATGGGAACAGTGCTGGGGAATTGGGGGAAGGGGAACAGACAAGTTGCTGTTCTTTTGTGCTTCAGTCTAGTTGTGGAGGATATTGCTTCACTGGCCCAAGTTGGCACCATCATTGCACTCTTCCTGGGCGAGGCAGATCAGTCGCTGGCTTCTGGACCGCTGCTCACGGTGGCTGCTGGCTGCTGGCTACACACGGTAGCACATGGCAACCCACTGCAGCAGGGTTGCAGCCTATGCCTTCGCAGGTGACTCACGGCAGCCCAGCTCTAAGTTCAGCTGTTGTTCAGCATCTTAGCTGTGGAGGGCAGTGTCACTGGCCCTCATATGTGGGATCTGAACCGGGGCTCCCTGGCGTCCCAAGCCAGCTTTTAACCAAAGCACCACTCAGCCTGCCCTGAACTCTTTTCATTCACACTATTTAATGAATCCCTTGGCAGGGGTGGGGATGGATTAACATGGAGGGTGAAATGGCAGGCTGAGTTAGGGCTTCACTAATGTTTTTATCCTCTTCCCTATGTTACCTTGGTCTCCACTTCCTGATCTGTAAAATGGCGATAAAGCTTATGCCCAGGAATGTTGTGGGGAGATAGTACAAATGCATTTAAAGTGCTTAGAATAGTGTTAGGTAGAGATCTAGGACTTACACTGCTATTATTTTTATAAGCATAAAAATATTTATTAATATATGTTATATATTATAGTTATATTAGTGAATAATGTACTCCACATTATTATATTTTATTTAGTAGCATTAATATATAACAAATAACTACTACTAATGTTGTACATCAGAGCCTCACCTTCTTACAAACATGATTGCTGAGACTGGTGAACCCATATGGCTCATTGAAATTACTCACTTTTTAAGTGGTTCAGTACACTGAAGACTTGATCAATCGTTAAAAAACTTAATGCAGCCACAAAAAGTTTCAAGATTCTTCAATAACTTGGAGTATTTTTAGAGGTGAGGTAGAGGAGGAAACCCTGAAGGATCTCCCAGGATTTTAGGTAGAAGGCCTTTGACTATTCCTATGTCAAAGAGAAGGCAACTTCATTTAAAATGCATCATTAAACATAATGTAAATTGAAAGGCACAATTTGGGAACTGCTATGTGAAGACTGATATGTTGTAAGGCTTGTTCACTGCTATGTAAACAAATGGTAAGAATCAACTAGTTGAGAAATGATAAAGGCAAGAATTGACAAGCTGAGACATTTGAGCAACCGGTAGTCACCTCCACCCCCTTTCTCTATCCTACAGAAGGGAGAATGCATCCGTGTCTTAAAATTAGATCCTTACCAAAGCTCGGTGTAATGCTGAAGATGATATTGAGTATTCTGAAATAGACTGTTCAAATACTTTCTTTAAAAATTGCCATTTAGAATGTTTCCCATTTGATCCACAATTAGACTTACATTTTTTATAGCCCAGCCCTCACTGATGTCATACCCTTAATCAAATAGGAAATTGCTCCCCTTGGGTTTGGCCAAGATTGAGAGTCAAGATTGTGCATCGTCAGCATAATATTATCTAAAGTTATGCCATCCATGGTGGAACCTAATAAAAATCTGCAAGTGTCCAACGTGGAACTAAGAATTTCAGTTCAATGAGGTTTTATTTCTTTCTTTAGCCTGTGGTCACCTGACTTCAGAATCAGTTCTGGCTTTATTAATGCTTTTGTGTTAACTACCTACTGTGTTTAGTGCAAAATACTGAGCTCTGTGGAGGCAACAAAAATGATGAAGACCCAGTTCCTGTTGTCCAGAAGCGTATCCTTTGTTTGGATAGACATGTGGCTTTGGGCTGTTACATGGGCTGGTGGTCCTCCCTGCTATGAGAATGCTGAGGAGGGAGAAATTAATTTTGATGGGAGGACTGGAGAAATTTGATGGACAATGTGACACATGAGCTAGACCTTGAAAGTTTCAACTTGTGGAAATGTGGCAAAAAGGCTATAAGTTCTAGAAATAATGATTGGACTGATTAACCAGGGAGGAGGCAGCTGGCAGCTGTGAGACTGGAATGGAAGGGCAGGGACATATTTCAGAGGACCCTAAATGCCACTTAGGGGCTTTGGACTTGATTCTGAAAGCACTGGGGAGCCACCAGAGGTTTTAGAAGGGAAAATAACTGGATCAAATGTGTGTTTCCTGAGGATATATATGGTGGCTTTGTGGTTGATTGGATCAGAGCTGCAGTAGAAGCAGTAAAACTGGGAAGGAGAGAAAAGGCTGAAAAGATAGAAATGGAGTCACCAGTACTCAATGAGTGGTTAGATGCTGACAGTAGGAGGCAGGTATACGCCAGTGTTTATTTCCAGGTTTCCAGCCCAGACTAGTCTTGATTTCCTTAAATGAGATATTGATAATAAGCCATATAGAGACAGAAATAACTAATAGGAAGCCTTAATTTCAGAGAAATGATACACATGTATAAACATGTGTTTATAAGACACACACACACACATACACACACACACACACATCATACCTCCTTGATTTTGTGATGCTGCTGGTTGTAAAGAAAACCATTGATTTTATAAAATTTTGGAAAAACAGGAATGCCACCACATTAAACACATAAATAAATCATGAGATGCATCACTACTTATATTAAAAATGTAAAAACATGCATCTTCAAATTTAGGAAATATGACAATTATTAATATTTACTAACTTCTAGCTTATTGGACAAGTAAATGCTTACAGCAGGTGTGTACATTCTAATATTAGAATTCAGTTCTTACCTCTTTGTATACTAACGCTCTGTGAACTTGGGAAAGTCAGTTCACCTCTGGGGGGTGGTGATCAAAGATTCTAAAGTACTTTGGAAAAAAAAAAAAGCACTCAATATTATATCTCCACTATGTCATTTACCCCTTAACGTATCCTATCATTCAAATTAAAATGAATGATCACCAAAATGCTACCCATATTTGAATTTTAAAAAGTTAAATTAAAACAATCAAAAGAAATTATCAAACAGCTGCACATCCACAATCACTGTGACGTTTGTTAAAAGATATAAAACAATAATATCCTGGGTCTCACTTTTACCACTTGATTCAGGATTTTTGGAGAATAGAGCTCAGAATCCCATCTTTATAACAAGCTCCACAAATGATTCTGATGCACACGCAGAGTTCATACCCACGTTGCCTGGGCAGCCGTCCTTGGATTCTAAGACATCAGGGTAATGACTCTGAAGTTGCTAGTCCTTCCTCCTGTTTGAGCAGCCTTAAAGTTGCATAGAGGGGGCAGGAACCTTTTTTCTGTTCACTGGTGGTCTGTACAGTCCTGTACCTTCTCAGCCTTCATTATCTATTTACCTTTGTAACCAACTGTTTAATGGCGTTTGCTTATGTGAATTCTCTGAACATATTTTTGTCTGGACACAGCGTTGGCAAACTTTGATTCTTTATCACTTGCTTTGTTACAAGTTTAATAATAAAAAAAAGGTACAACTTAAGACATAATTCACAAGTTTCCCAATTAACCATAACATGCTCCTCAATTCTTAAGAACATAAAAGTTTTAATTAAGCGATAAAAAGTGTCATTTTTGTTGTTGTTTTTTAGAGAGGAAGTAATGGACTTTGGATCTGTCTGGATTTAATGTTGACATTATAGCACAGGAATGCTAATCACTGAAGCTGCAATAAAATTAAAAAAATAAAATAAATTCTTCTTTGCCATATGAAATTATATTCTAAATTTCAAATAGGAAAAGACAATTGTCTAACCTTTTCTACTATTTACCCAACTTCTTACTCACTAAATAAAGACATTTACAATGTTGTTGGACCCTAGGGTTCCCAGCCTGTAAAGAAATAATCTTTCTCTTCTGGATCTCAAAACTGACTGGAAATCTTATCATCATTCATTTAGTCCTATGCATATTAAAATTAAGCAATTAATTATCCTTAGTTTTAATCCACTAAGCCTGTGCAATTAACATCTGGGATTCAGTTCATCTTTTTGCTGACTTTCTAATTTAAGGCTTGGGACATAGTGGATCTCCCAAGAAAACATATCTAACAAAGATTATTTTGTGATTTAAATCTTCATTTTATTTTAACTTATGGTGCATTTTGTATTTTTTTTGTAGAGGGAGATTGCTAGCAGTAAATTACCTTTTGATTTCTGAAAAATAGGTAGCATATCAAAATAACCCATAACAGCAAAAGATTTTCAAATAGAGAAACAGTTATTTGCTATATGGTGTGATTTTGCTGCTCTTCCCTCTCTTTTTGGCTAACTTTCCCTACCTGCTTGCCTGAAATTACTTTAAAATTGGGGACCTTTAATTTCACAGCTGAAAACTAGGTAGACTGAGTATGTAATTAGGAGTACTAAGGAAGAGTTAATCCTTGGGCTCTAATTAACACTATGTTGTAATGAACAAGGGCTCTTTTCTTGGGTAGCAGTAGTCCTTGATAGGCTCTAAAAAATGGATTGTCTCACTCCTAGATAAACAGTGTCTGAAGGAGGCTGAGGAAGAATGGAACTGCATCATTGGTGGAGAAGCAAGAAAAGGGAGGCACTGATGATGGCCTTTCTGGTTTTTATTGGAGGTTGGCACTCCATCTAAATGGTGCTGCCCGCTGTTGAGAAAACATCTCCCACTGTTACACCAGATGGGGCTTCAGCATTTTTTCTATACAGCTTATATACTACCTTCTCTGAGAAGCTTTCCTGGCTTTCAACTACAGTATCAGTTCCCATGCTGTTATGCTTCTATTTCTATTTTACTTATATTACAGACTTCATACCAACATGTATCTCTTTTCCCAGAACTTTCCATAATGTCAGGAGTTATTTTTGTGTCTACTGCTGTTTTTTTTTTCTGTCATAGTCCTTTAGCACAATAACAATGGTCTTCAGTAATTATGTATGAAACTGACAAACGTCTTACAACTAATTTTTGTCTGGATCTCTGATAATTACATTGGCATAAATTTCTGGAAGGCTCTGAATGTTTTGATATATATGCCATTTTGCCCTTTCAGATGGTGTATGTCCATGAACCTTCTTCCTTATAGTCTCTGCAAATCAGATTTTTTTTTTTAAGATTTTTATTGGGGAATTGGGGGGATGGGAACAGCACTGGAGAATTGGGGGAAGGGGAACAGACAAGTTGCTGTCATTTTGTTCTTCAGTCTAGTTGTGGAGGACGTTGCTTCACTGGCCCAAGTTGGCACC
>NW_017731537.1:541810-545412 GCF_001890085.2 Hipposideros armiger
TATGTATCTCACATTCTTATAGGTAATGGAGATACAGAAGTGAAAAAGAAAGATGAGATCTTTACCTTAATGGAGATTACATCCTGGCAGGGAAAAGGGATAATATATAAGCAAAGAATTAAATGGGCAAGATAATTTCAGCCTGTGACAAGTGACATGAAGATTTGTCAGAGGACACAGCATTCATGGGGCAGGAGGAGAGGCAGCTTTAGACAGGGTGTTCAGGAAAGGTCTCTTTCGTGAGATGATATGTAAGCACAGACTCTATAGGGGACACTGTGGCTGACTCTCCACCAACGTCCCATCTGAGCCAATCAGCCTATAGCATTGGCTGGTCACTGTATGGGACCATGAGTCGGCAAATGACCTAAGAAAGGGAAGACCTATGGAGCATGGCTAGGGAAGAAATGGCTTTCTCTCTGCTGTTGGACTGCATGAAAGGCTCAGGCAGCCTTAATTGCTACTGGTTTCCATCATGCTCTGACATGGGGACTCAGCCCAGGAAGCTGATTTTTCTATCTGCTCTGGATGAGTTTACACAGTTCTCCATTTATCCTCATTTAGGTTAGAATGGTTGGGAAGCTAAAAGCCACATTCCTCAGATTCTCTTTTAGCCAGGTTCCAGGTACAGAAAAGGTTCCTCCCATTAGATGTATTCATGCGGTATTTGGCAAGGGAAAGTGAGGTGGAGGCCGTCTTGTAGCACCACTCTTGCTGTTTCTGCTGGCAAGTTGGCTGAGGAAATGTGGGGATTCTGTGTCCATTCTCCAGCTCTCTGAGGTCTAAGAAATGACGGGTGGCAGAAGCAGTGGTGGCAGCTCTCTGATCTGGCTTCCTGAGCTCTGAATGGCAGCCACAAATATTCCTTCTTCACTTGTCTGCATGTCCAGAGGGAGCTGTATTGGTTGCAGTTTCTCAATTTCATTATGGCTCTGAGGCGGCCTCAGTGGCCTCAGTGGCTCCTTGTAACTTCTCTGCAGTCAGTGGGACACTGCTTTGGGAATTTTGGCTGGAGATGCAGCCTACAGCCTGTTCCTTCAGTCCTTCCAGTGAGTATTAAAGCACCAACTTCCCCATATAAAATCCCGCCTGTTTAAAATATCTAGAGTGGGTTCTGGTTCTTGTACTTGAACCCAACTGGTACACTGATGCCTCTGTGAGCAAAGAGAAAGAATGAACCCCACACTAGATGACTTCATCCAGCCACTTATATTGTTATGTGAGACAGTAATTTCCCTTATTGTTCAAGCCAGTTTTATAATAGTTGGGATTTTCTGTTTCTTGCAACTGAAAGTGATTTTAAGAGATGCAGACATAGAGATGAGAAGGAGCAAACCTGAAAAGATCTTGGGGAATGGTGCTTCAGGAACAAAGTTGGGTGATGTTTAATTTGAAATGTCTCTTAGACGTCCAGGTAGAGATGCCTGGGAGGCTTTTGGCTGTACAAGTCTAACCCGCATAGAAAGGTTGGGTCTGCAGATACAAAGCTGTGGCAGGTCAAGATGAGGCTAGAGGCAGGGCAAAGATAGGGACCACTCATTAATTTCTTTTGTGTATAATTTGACAGCTTTTTGGCCTGTTTTTAAATTAATGTTTTTTAATATTTTTTAGGCAAAAGCATTGAATTTAAAAGTAATTAAAAGATACCGTAACTGCTTACAGCACTTCAAATATGTTTTATTTGTGCAAAATGTAATATAAATGATAGGTGTTTCCCAAATGCCCATTAAAGAAAAGTAACTGAAAAGAAACAACAGTTAACCTCATTGCTGGAAGGAAACTCATCTGCTTGGGTTGACATCATCTCTCTAGAGGCTTGGTAAGAGTCTATTACACATCCACATTTTTTAGAGAGATGTCACCACTAACTTTTATTTCTGCACTTTAGCTGCACCCTTGGTTAAAGAGCATACATCATCTTATCAGAGGGCCATTTTTTAACTTGAACTACTCTCGTCTACTTATTCTGGATTTAAGCTGAGCCTTTAATCGTATTTACATGCATTTGTTAGTGAATTCTTCAAACACTGATCTAAATTCTAAACACAGACTATTCAAAAGAATAGAACAATCAATATTCAGTGGAATTCTTTAGTAGAGGAACAATTTATACTCTTTTTTTCTCTTTGGAATAGCAGACAGCTCTGTAGTGGAATTGGTATGTAGCAGAGCTTGTCTCTGACGTCATGGATGTGCTAGTTACTTTCAACTCACATTTCAGGAGCTATTTATGAAGGACTCTCTGAGGTTCTGGTGATTATCCCATGGGGCAGGCAGAGTAGAGAAAGCTTAGCAGGGATTTGGTAGGGTAAGTTGCGATGTATGTGGAACAGAAGATTTTGATGAAATGCATTTAGATATGAAACATTTAGCAAATCTTAAAGCCAATCAAAAAGTCCTAAGCTGGAAAGAAATTTTGAGTGATTTTTATGCCACGCTCCCTTCCTTAACCCGGTGATCATGACCAGGTCTCAACCTCAATGATTACTGAAATACAAAAAATGAATAACTGAAATTAAATAACTATATTATATGTAAAGCATGGTGCTTGCCATCTTAGATAAGCTATGTCAAACATCCTTATGAAGTAGTATCAGTATCCCTATTTTACAGGTAAAGAAACTGAGGTTCAGAGAGATTAAGGGAGTTATCTGAGAACAACCGCTAGTAAAAGGCAGAGAGAGGATTTAAATTCAAGTCAGCTTGGCTCTGAAGCACACCTTGTCTACATCACTAAACCACTAACAATAGTGTCTATCCAGTGATCTTTGGATTCTCTTAGGAAGAAGTGCCTCTTACTTTCCTCAGTCATTCCTTTGAGTCCTTCTGTCCTGAAGAGAAAGTAATATAAATGTTATACAAAGCTAGAAGGGACTGTGGTGATTATTTAGTTCATCTTCATGTTGAATGGAAGAGCTTTGCAAGATGATCCCATGAGTTGGGAGGTTGTGGTTTACTCTGCTTCTCTTCCCCACTTAGAGATTCACATAGCGTGCTACATATTACATGCTCTAGTGTTTAACATGGAGCTTTCCAAATCTATTTGACCACAGACTTGTATCATCCTTCTGTGAGGTAGCCAAGCCCCTCTTCACAAGAGAGGACATTGGGAACCGGAAGGTCAGGAAGGTTGTCCTTGCAATACAGGTTTTCTGCTACTTATACAGCCATTAACACTGGACCAGTTTGGGCCTGAGTTGTGTGAATCATTGAGTATATGATCAAAATCTCTAAAATATAAGTCCTTTAACATTCCCAGTAGTTTTTCATAAATCAGCTATTGAAATAATCTGCTTCAAATGCCACTTTGGGCAATTATAACCTTATTTAAAAAGGGGGGAGGGGAAGTATAGTATATCTGTCATTAGTTTCCTTCTGGCTGCTGCTGTGGGGTAGCAACCATCTGAGAGGAAGGGGAGGAACCAGGCTGCAAAGAAGAGCTTCACCCACAGCGGTCAGATTTATGCAGACACAGGCAGGCTGGCTGAGAACAGGGCCTCCAGGTCACTGGAGTTCACTTTTACCTCCTTTCCTTGTTAAGTCTCTATAATGTAGGATCCTTATTTACACACAAGCCATTTTCTGCAGCATTTGAGAAAACC
>NW_017731537.1:551652-555235 GCF_001890085.2 Hipposideros armiger
ACCATCATTGCGCTCTTCCCGGGCGAGGCAGATCAGTCGCCGGCTTCTGGACAGCCGCTCACTGCAGCTGCTGGGCGCTCACGCTGGCTGCTGGCTACATACGGTAGCCCATGGCAACCCACTGTCACAGGGGCTATAGCCTATGCCATAGCCGGGGACTCACAGCAGCCCAGCTCCAGGTTGAGCTGTTGTTCAGCATCTTAGCTGTGGAGGGCAGTGTCACTGGCCCTCATATGTGGGATACAAACCGGGGCCCTCTGGCTTCCCAAGCCAGTTCTTAACCATCGCGCCACTCGACCGGCCCAAAATCAGAATGTTTTTATTGAAAAAAATTTTTTTTGCCTTTTTTTCTTATTAAAAATGCCATTTTGTTGTTTAAAATTGTGGTTAATTGAATATAGTGAAGTTGAATATTTTTCATATTGTGCCTCTCCATTTATATTTCTTATTTTGTGAATTATTCATGGTTTTAATCTAGTTTTCTAATGAAGCGTTTGCATCTTATCGATTTGTAATAGCTCTTTATCTAAAGATATTAGCTGTTAGTCTATAGTACATTTTTCAGATACATTTTCCTTATATTGCATTTTTACTTTGTTTATAATGGTCTTTGGAAACTGAATGAAGGTTTTAATTTTCTGTAGTGATATATATCATTTTTTTCTTTGTCATTTTATTTTAATGTTTTTATACTTAAAATGTGTATTTCCACCCAGATACATAGTTATAGTTTCTTCTAATTATCTGTGGCTCCATTTTCTGCTCTTATTTCATTAGTAAATGCATAGTGTATTTTAGCATTTGACAGGAGGGAGAAGATGTAACTTATTTCCCATAAACTATTAACCCATGTTTCTACCATTGTTCGTAGCAGTCTTTTTTTCCCTCAGGATTTGTACAGTCACCTTTATCAGATGGTAACATTTATATATACATTATGATCTCTTTGGTCTTTCTCTTCTGTCCATTGACCTAAAAAACTTTAGATCAGTATGCTTCTATCAGTTTCCTTTCCTTATTTATTTTAAAGAAGTTTTTCTCTTTAAATAAGTTTAGCCCAAGAGTACAAGATTTCTTATTTTCTCACTCAATTTAGTAGCAACATTGGTGTGTTTGTTATCTGCACATCATCCCTTATCTATAAAAAACAGTGGGAAAAGCTTGTCAATTAAATAGGAGGGTAATAGACTATTTGAGGACATGCTAATGTTGCTTACTTGTGTGTCTGTGTGCTACTAAAGAGCATGATCCTTGGAGTGGAGAGTTCAGATTCCAGTCCCAGCCCTGCCCCTGACTCTCTGTATAAACTTGAGCAAACTAATTTACCTTTCTGTGTTGAAATTTTAAAAATAGGGATATTCATCGTGACGTGACCCACGTGCCAAACCAGCATTCCTGACTCCTCAACCAGGAGCGCATCTGGGAGGATTGGGTGGGAGATGAAGAAAGAAAGAGACAGAGACAAAAGCTGGGAACAGGAGGGACTCAGACTGCTTATGGCAGACTGAGACCTCGTTTATTGGATATACACTGGTTATATAGGAAACAATTTTTCTTATCAGGGAGCAATTCCCTTATTACTAAGCAGGGAGCAATTCCCTTATCAGCAGGGGATTTTGGGACATTGAGGGAGTAGTTCCATCCTATCAGGGAACAGTTCCTTCGGAAGCAATCTTTCCGATGTGGAACAGAACAAAGTGTAACAAGTAGGAACTGTTAACAGGATGACTATCCACTCTGTACCTTTTAAGGTTGTCTGTGACATTAGCTGCTCTTCTTCAGGGGCACAGTGGAGATGAGTCAGGGGCACAGTGGAGATGGGTCAGCAACCTTCCCATGCTGCTCCCCAAGGCCTAAGAGCCTGTCAGCTTGCCAGCTGTCAGGCTTAACCCTTACTGCAGCTCTGGTCTGTAACTTTTAAGCTGCTCTCGAGCTGCTCACCCTAACATGGAGGTCTGTAGCTTGCCAGCTTACAGCCTCAGTGTCCCTGGCTGATCCCAGCCAGCTCCCCACACATAGTGCTTCCCTTGTGTAATTATGAAGATTAAATAAGTAATTTATGTAAAATGTGCTTAGCTCATTATGTATTCTTCATTTACTTTTTAATTTTTTATTGTGGTAAAATATATATAACACTAAGTTTACCATCTTAACTTTTTTTTTTTTAAAGATTTTATTGGGGAATTGGGGGAGGGGAACAATGCTGGGGAATCGGGGGAAGGAAAACAAACAAGTTGCTGTCCTTTTGTTCTTCAGTCTAGCTGTGGAGGACATTGCTTCACTGACCCATGTTGGTATTATCATCGTGCTCCTCCCGGGTGAGGCAGAGTTGTCGCCGAGCCCTGGACGGCCTCTCACGGTGGTGCTTGGTAGCTCACACTGACTGCCAGCCGCTCACGCTGGCTGCCAGCCACACACAGTAGCTTATGGCAGCCCACTGCAGCAGGGACTGCTGCCTATGCCATTGCCAGCGACTCACAGCAGCCCAGCTCCAGGTCAAGCTGTTATTCGCTATCTTAGCTGTAGAGGGCAGTGTCACTGGCCCCCACGTGGGATCCGAACCGGGGCCCTGCTGCTCAGAGCCGGCGTCCCAAGCCAGATCTTGACCAATGCGCCACTCAGCCAGCCCCATCTTAACTATTTTTAAGTATACAGTTCAGTAGTGTTAAGTACAGTCACATTGCTGTTCAATCAATCTCCAGAACTCCTTTTCTTCTTGCAAAGCTGAAACTCTATATCCTTTAAACAATTCTCCTTCCCTCTCTTCCCCACCCTGACAAATACCCTTCTATTTTCTTTCTCCATGAATTGGACTACACTAGGTGCCTTATAGAGATGGAATCAGACAGTCTTTTAGTTACTGGCTTATTTTACTTAGT
The DNA here is from genome assembly GCF_001890085.2 of Hipposideros armiger. Taxonomy (NCBI): domain Eukaryota; kingdom Metazoa; phylum Chordata; class Mammalia; order Chiroptera; family Hipposideridae; genus Hipposideros; species Hipposideros armiger. The sequence goes on from NW_017731537.1 coordinate 554,532, forward strand.
ATGATGTCCTCAAAGTTCACATACCATGTATCAGAATTTCCTTTTTACAAGGCTGTAAAATAGTCCATTGTATGTTTTTACTATGTTTTGTTTATACATTTGTCTGTCCGTGACCACTTGGGTTGTTTCTAGCCTTGACTATTGTGAATAAAGCTGTTGTCAAAATATGTGCACAAATATCTCTTCAATTCCTCATTTCCAATTATTTTGGGTATATACCCAAAAATGGAATTGCTGGATATCTGATAATTCTATTTTTAATTTTGGGGGGAGCGATCATACTGTCTTCCATAGCGGCTGTTTTGTGTATTCTTAACCCTCGTGTAGCATTAGCTTCAAGGATCCTGATGTATGCATGGCTAATAGTAAGATACAATGACTGGCATGTATAGTAGGACAAAACTCTGAATCCCAAAGGACTAATCCAGTTAGTAGGCTAGTTGTATGAGTCACATGCAAAAGTTGAATGGCTCCTTTTTCATCTTCTTTTAACTTAACTGCTAGACTGGCCTAACTGGGAAGAATATAAGGGCTGTAGTGAGATTATTTATATAGTACATGGGTGATAGCCCATTTATCTATACATTAAACAAAGTATCAAATACCTAGTATGTATCTCACATTCTTATAGGTAATGGAGATACAGAAGTGAAAAAGAAAGATGAGATCTTTACCTTAATGGAGATTACATCCTGGCAGGGAAA
>NW_017731537.1:558625-602093 GCF_001890085.2 Hipposideros armiger
CTGGAGTTCACTTTTACCTCCTTTCCTTGTTAAGTCTCTATAATGTAGGATCCTTATTTACACACAAGCCATTTTCTGCAGCATTTGAGAAAACCATTAACCACTTGCTTCTGTTTTCCTCATAATGTATATCCAGCCCCTTCTCTGTTTGGCTTTCACAGACCTGCTGGGATTTATAGGTCTTGGAATAGGAACCCTAAGGGTTGGAATTTTTTCATTTGTTTGGCTCAAGAAATATCTCTGTTTATTCTGTTTATTTTCTCTCTAGGAAAAAGCCAGAGATTGATTTTTCCCCATTGTCTAAGACTCACATATAGATTCAAAATGGGAAATTATTTCAGTTTTGAAATTGTGTTTTATGGAGCTGAATACCCTCTGAGATGCACGAGATGACATAAAAAGAAGAAATGCCGAGTCTGCTGACAAATTCCTTGTGTGAATGACATTAACTGAAGAGCTAATATTTCTTCCCAGTTTCTTCTGCTGAACTTAGAAAATCAGACCCATTTTAATATGTGGGGTGTTGGGGAGGAGAGGTCCTGGCTGAAACAGCGTTTCTGTTTCATCACTTTCTCTGTCTTCCTCCCCTGCCTCCCTTTTGCTGCATCTAGAGCAGAGTTAACAGTGTGGGAGGCTCTTTGAGTTCAGAAACTCAGTTGGTACTGGACAGACCAGCCATGGTTATCTTGAATAAAAGGGAGAATTACTAGGTTGACAATGAGAGCACATAAATCAATGAGTGGCTGAGAAACAAAGCTTAGAAAATAGAAGGAACCAAGAGATTTGAGAGCCAAGAAATGAGAATGACAAGAAATTTTAGCAAGATCAGTTGAGCCAGGAGGCCTCGGTCCTCCTGAGGGAAAGAGGGCATTATCGGGCCAGTAGTGGGAGATGGGCACCTTACACCCATCCAAGGGTCAACACAACAAGCATCCCAGCCAAACAGGACCAGGGTTGGGGAGGGACATACTGGATAGGCTGGGAACCAGAACAGAAAAAATACACAGAAAACACTGACAGCAGTCCCCTGGACGGAGCTGTTATGTGATGGACTTTTTGACTTGGTAAGAACCAACTTTTGAGGTAACTCAGTTTTAAACATCCCTTAAACAATTGCTCCTACACGTAAAGAATCTTAAACTGTGTCTAAACCTCTGTTCTGTCTAGTCAATTCAGAGGGATGCTCTCAAACAATTAAAATAAAAACATAATTCTTTATTATTGAAACAACCCCAAAGTGGACTCACTGAATTAGCTTTTAACTAATTTCCCTGGCATGGTACGTACTGTCAAAGTCAAGCAAAGCCAGTCTCCGAATCCATAAAACTGAATTAAGGTTAAATTGAGCAATCTGTCAAAGTAATCAAGCTAGTACATATATGAAGATGAAACCTTGGAGAAATGTTTAAAAGGTTTTTGTCTGCTCTAAATGCCCTTTCGAAACTTCCCCAGAATAGTGTGTGTGTGTGTGTGTGTATGTGTATGTATGTGTGTGTTCTAATTAAATGATTGAAATTGATTGTCTAGTCAGAGATACTGCTTTTTCAAAGCAAACTTAGAATGTCAACATAGAGAAAACCCTTCTTGGTATTTATAATAGATTGTATTGAAAAATATATATCTGTATATCTATATACCTATATGTCTATATATCTATATATCTATATAGTTTATTTTAATCTCTTCCTTGGTGGGTTATTCTGATAAGGGTATGAATTATATATCTGTATTTTTATCTATAAGAAAACCTATCTGTAACAAGATAGTTTACTGCGAAGTTCTATCTCTGTTAGATGCTCTGGATGTGTAAATTGATTCAACCACCACAACAGAATCCTTTGAGTTAAAAAAAAAAAAATTAAGACCTTTAAAGGTCAAAACTTGTTTAATCAAAGAATCATTTTGCTAGGTTTATAAATATTGCCCAGATTTATTTTCAAATGCATGTAAGATGTCAGTTTTTTAAAATATATTCCCCTATCATAAACCCAATATGAATTACCACTCATATTTCTTTGTTATATTTAGACATAACTATAGGAAAGGCCTATATTCCCAAACTGTTTCATTTCCTTATTAAAGAGAAATTTTTACTAGGAAGTTTCACATTTCTAAAGGATGCTAAATTAAAAATGATAAAATATAATTTTATTTAATTTAGCTATAAGGAGGCATTGCATGATTGGGACTAGATTCTGCCTCCAAGTTTCTTTAGTCCCCAAATACTGGATGTTTTCTGCCTTGCATCGATATTGTGGCTTTTAGATTCACTCCTAGAAGCAAGAGACCAGGGGGGCAGGTATCACATGCATCTTTGGGCAAATAGACTGGATTGAGGGTCCTTGCCTCTTCTGAGTATCACCTGTGTCCTTGGTTGGGCAACTGAGATTCTGTTCATTTTATTTAAAATTATTTTCTTCAAAAATGCACCCCTTACTATTAATTTTACTATTTCTTTTCTTCTTTTTAACATAATGTTGAAGGTTTCTAGAGTGAAAATAAAATACTTTGACATGGGCTTTCAAATTAAAAAAAATCCACGTTTATCTTCATATTTGAGCTGAAACTTGGGGTGTGAAAGCTGCTGCATCTCACATTTCTGTCTTGCTAACATATTTAATTACACACGGCAGATCAGAGGAAGTTAGCTCAGGGTAAAGCTAATTAAGAGATGTTTCTTTATAGGTATCATTAGCTGAGTAGAAAGCACAGCTTTAGATTCGCATATTCTTCTAAGTTTTTACTCTGATCACTAAAACAGGCATAAGAGGTCAGGTGAGGTCTGGTCCTCTACAGTTTAAATGTAACTCCCAGCAAAGGAGAGAAGCCACAGATACCTTCATCTCAAGAAATAAAAGAGTTCTGCTGTTTGTGGATTAGTAAGCATTTTGTTTCGTATTGGCACAGAGCCCAAAAGCTATATACTGTATGCAAGATTAGTGAGAGATTGTGTGTGTGTGTGTGTGCGCGCGCGTGCGTGCTTGTGCGTGCATGCATGTGTGCCTATGTGCCTCTATTTCTAAGTACTAAACTGTAGCAATAGAATCTTAGCATCTCTAAAATAAAGTTGAGAGCACATTTAAGGTAGGACAGGCAGCCTATGTTCTGAAACAGTGTTTGCAGTGCACTTAAAAGAAAAAAATCTCTGTTACATTAAGTCTTTTCCTGGCTAGTTTTGTACAACAACTTCATCTTTGGTCGGTTCAGGGGAAACAGAATACGTAGTCTTAATTAAAAAGTGTGGTGCTTTACTGTACAAGTGTGAGGTATGGGGAGCAGTCACCCAACCAGGTGTTGAAGCACACAAATTAGGCTTAACTGAACTCTTATTGTAGGATTTTAATTTTATTTTAAAACATGCAAAGACAGTAAGAGCTTCAAGAGAGGAATTAAACAAACCTCTTTGATCTTGGATTTAGCTGACTAAATAAAGCTGGTGGAGTCTGGAAGAAATATCACCTTCCTTTCTGAAAAGGAGGTTCTATTTCCCTAACAACTAAGTTTAATGGGTTCTCCTTGACGTAAGTAGCTAAAGTCAACTTTGGTGAGGTTGCTGGTTTCTTTGGTTTTCACGTGAATAACAAAGAAAAATGTGATCTGGCTTAAAAGGAAGTCTGCAATTTTCAGTTTCTCTTTCTGACCTCATGTTCTCCAAGTTCACTAATTGAATTTTGCTGTATTTCAGTGTTATTTTTATAAACACTGAAGTCCTACTCAGCTATGAACACTATGGTTATGTTTAGTTATGAACGGTGAAGTTCTCGTCCGTAACCTGTTGGTGATTGTTGTTTAGTATTGCTATGGACTGAACTGCATTCTCATTGAAAAAGATGCACCACCCTCCTCATTCTTTCTCTCTCTGTTTTCTGTACAGGCCAGTTGATTGTTGTAAAAAAAATATGGTTTAACTATGCTCCTTTCAGGACTTTTACATTGTGTGTTCAAGTCAGTCTTTATATGCTGGTGATATAAAGTCATTTATAGTCATTTGGAATGATTAAGGTTATTTCAAAGAGAGTTACAGCCAAGGCACTGAATGAGGACATTGAACACCAAATAGATTTCTTTGTGTCACATAGGTTCTATCTAGCATGGAGTTGGCATGTAATGAACACTGGCGGGTTGATGGTGGGTTGGCGAAGCGACTTCCTCAAGGCTACCTGCTGGTGAAAACTAAATGAAACCTTACCTTTTGTGTCACAGTATTCAGTATGTAGCATACTGGTTTGGTAGTACTTCCCCCCCCCCCAAAAAGTGAGTTCTGATTTTTGTGCTGTGGCATGGTTGGGAAAGAGTCTACCTTTTTCACTCCCAACAAAACCATTTAGAGATCAGGGGATGTGAATTTGAAACAGGAAGGTGAGCACATATCTGATAGAAGGCCCATTACACACAGGATTTTGCTCTCTCTCTGCCTTAAAAGTATCTGCAAGGAAGGGAACCGGATACGCCTTCTGACTCAGAAAATGATCTGCTTTTTAGAGACGATAGTATTGTGCTCATGCAAGATCATTAAAATTGGTTGTAACTTAATATGCAAGTGAAGCACAAAGGAAAACTATTTACTGGGAGGGGGAAAATATACACAATATATTTATCAAGTGTAAACAAGTCTGTCACTAGAGGAACACAGCCATCTCCTTTCATATGACAGTGGGAGGAGGGAGCTACCTGGAAAGGATAATGTGGAAAAACAAACAAGCAAGCAAACAAACAAGCTGTGCTGGGTCAAGGCAGGAAGTGCGCTATGTGCTACTTTTTTTTGTTGTTTTTTAAGAAGGCGCAACAGGATCATAAGCTTTACAATTTTCATGCTGCGAAGGTAATATTAACTGTTACATGTGCTCAGGAAGAAAAAGTTTGGGGATTGTCTGACTTCTGACAGCTCCCCATAGAGTGCCTTCTCGAACACATGACACGTCTGAGCAATTAAATGTGTCCTTGACTATACTTTTGATTTTACCCAACACAGGACTCATGTCCTTCAGTATACAGGTGTGTTATTTCTCTTAGTTAAAAAAAAAAATTATCCTACACACCCTTTTTAGCTTATTCTTCCTGAATTCTGTAATGATCTTAGTGACTGATCTTAATGAACCCAAGAACAGAAAAGAGATGAAGCACCACAGAGGAAAGTTATTGACCTGGGTGAACTTCAGTGTTAAGAGATGCTTTATTGCACATAAAGACAGAGAATTTTTCTGTTTGTTTGTTTGTTTGTTTGTTTGTTTTTTAAGTTCTCACACATTAATTTTCCAAAACAGCTAATGAGCATGTTGACCTTTGGATTTGAAGGTTCTCACTTTGTGTCTCATGGGGAGTTTTTGGATTGTGATTATAGATGTCCAGGGACCTGGAGCCTGTCCTGGAAACACAAATAAGAAATCTGAGATCATTTCGGACATAGAGTAGAAGCAAAAGTAGAAAGTGCTGGCTCCTTCACTCAGCGTCGCCTTCCCCTTTGCTCCCTGGAACCCATCTCTCAGACACACCCAGAGCACTACACTAGCTTTTGCACCAAATGCTCTATCGTGCAGTGTCATCATTTGAACAGGCTTTGATGCTCCCAACATCGGAAACCCTCAACATTATCCTCCACGGAGCCTAGTGGTTGGAATATGGAGGATGCTCAATAAATGATAGTTAAATTAAACTCATTCATCTGTCTAACATTTATTGAGCACCTACTATGTGCCAGGCATTGTGCTCAAGATAAAGGAATGATTTAGCCTTGGTCCACAGAATTCTGGGACTCACCCACTGAAAGGTGGATATTTCACCAAATGATTGTTACATTTAACTTTGCCTTGGGACAGTCATATATTCATTTGAAATCCTAGATGAAATGCCAAATGAACTGAGCCTTGAGCAGAGTTGGACTTGGGTCCAGTAGGGGTGAAGGAAGTCTTACCAAGAGGTGACAGCCAGTGTAAAATTAGACATAAAGAGTGACTTGATCAGGCATCAAGTGGCTCGGTGTGCCATGTGTCTTTGGACCATGTGGGCAATCACTGATTGATGAGGTTGGAAGGAGACCTAGGGACCAAGGTCATGGCAGACCCTGTAGTATGATGACATTTGGGCTCATTTGTTTATTCATTCCACAGCTGTTGTGTGAATATATGTGTATTTCAGAATAATAGGCAATGCAGTGTCAAGCCATATTAACAAGTTCTATGTCCTCACGAAACTATGAAACTTGCATTGCAGTAGGGAAAGCTGAAAAGAAATAAAAAATAAAAATATACCTATATATATATATCTATATCTATATATGTACACACGCGCGCACACACACACACACACACGTACATATATACTGGGGGGTGCCTAAAATGTATACAAGTGGACCCTTTGGTCAATGTTGCTCAAGCAGTAGTTTGCCAAAATCAGAAGTGTCTGGATGCTGATGGTAACCACTTTGAACACCTCCTGTAATTGCAGAAGTCAAACGTGACTTGTATTCATCTTTTGTTATCCGTATAGATTGAGTATTACAATTTCAATAGTTTTTTCCTTTCTTAGAATGTGTATACTTTTTTTTGGCACCCTCTGTATGCACACACATATATATTTGCAGATCATGTGAAAAATACCAGGAAGGAAAATAATTATAATGTGATAGAAAATAGCAGGAGTGGAGGGAGGGAAGGTAGAGACACTTGTAGAAAGGGAAGTCAGAGAGGATGCTCTGAGGAGGTGACAGCTAGCCGAGATCTCACAATGACAGGAGCCAGCCATGGAGAGGACAGAGAAGAGATTGAGGCCTGTGGAACAGGGAGTGCTCAGATGTGAGAACAGGCCAGTGAGCCTGAAGCCTAAGAGGTGTGAAGGAGAGTGGCCTAAGGTAGACACGGCTACCTGGATGGTGCCACGTCACACCATACAGGGCCTGCATGGCTAGCTTGATTATTCTCAGAAGGCAGGAATGCCAGGATGGACATTTGCATAACAAAGCCACTTTGGTTGCTGGGTAGAGAATGGATGAGTGGGGCAAGACAGGAGACTGGGAGGCCAATTAGGAGACAGTATTACAATATCCCTCAGGTAAGAGGAGATAATGGTCAGGACTGGGTGGTGAGATTTGAGACGGAAAGAGGTGAACAGTTTCAGAGTACAATTTTAGAAATAGAACCAACAGAAATGTGAACTAGTGTGTATGCCTAGCCTATAGAATCAGGACCTTAGCCATAAATGGTTTTATATAGAACTGCTCTGTTATCCAAAGGAGAAGTTGTTCTTTGATGTCACATATGCAATAATGGAGAAAAAAACATTAAGTGAAACAAGTTGTTATAATTTTGTGAGATTAGCATGGCTAATGGTATAATACTAGCATGACTACCTTCTAACTTTAGGGATAAGAAAAGAAGTCATGACTTTACCATGAATAAGAGTGGAATGAACTCATTCCAGTGTCCACCTAAACTTTGTCTTTTCAATCCCCTCTACTCCAAGACAGAACAATCCCAGTGACTTGGGATGTTTTTGATGCAAGAGTAGAAAGGAGACTCCCTGGAATGATGGGACTTGAAACATTCAAGGTCAATGTGGTAAGTCAGGAAGACTTCCCTGAATGTGCCTGCAGGTGGAAAAAACAAAAAACAAAACAAACAAAAACAAAAATCTTAGGACTGAAAAAAAAAATCTGTTTTTGTAAATAACATCATTCCAGACTTGTTCACATGCTGAAAGCAAATGATTTTGTTTGCACCTTGGCACTCATGAAGAGTTCAATGATTTCAATCACAAATAACTTTATAACAGCACTTCTTGGCTGGAGAAGGGTTTTCAGTCCTGCCCTGAGCCTGGTGAAAACAAACTGTCTGGTTGGTCTGCTTGCAAAGGTCAAGGTGGAACTGGCACCAAAAAATGGGGGAGCGGGGAGGACTCTAGGCTGTTGCTGTTAGAAACCTCGACTCTTGAGTTGTTTGAGCAGTTATCTTCAGCAAACCCTAACCACCATTAATGGAGTGCTGTGGTGTGTGGAGCATGCTGGCAGGTATTCATTCAAGAAAGAAAACCTCAGCATCTGCTGTGTCTCAGGCGGTGTGATTGCTCCGTGGGTCCATCAGCCAGAGTTGCTGCTTCCTAGGAGCTTATGCTGTAGCTGGTGAGATGAGACAAGTGTATACATATATCAGGCGAGGCCCAGGAGATAATTACCAGAGAAGACCTAAGAGTGTACAGAGGGGGAAGGGGTTGTGCCCCCCTGAGGCATACAGAGGGGACTCCAGGAAGGAACAGGGACATTATAAAGTGTCAGGATCGGGCCAGCCGAGTGGCTCAGTTGGTTAAGAGCTCGCTCAAGAGTGCGAGCTCTGAGCAACAGCAGTTTGATTCCTGGCCTGAGCGGAGCTGCTGCTGAGCTGCCAACAGGTGGCAGGATGGCTCAGCTAAAAACAAAAGTGTCAGGATCGCAGAAGGACCATTAATGGCAGAGGCTTATGGGCTAACAGCTGGCTCTCAGGTCCTCCTGTGTTGGTCTGAATCCCAGAGGAGTGACCTTGGGCGAGTTATTTTCCTTCCGGGGCATCACCTTTAAATGCAGGTTACTGTACCTCCTTCCTGAGGTGGTTGAGAGGATAATGTATGTCCCATGCTTAGCTCAGTTCCTGGAACCTAGTTAGCTATCATTATTTTCATTGTTTTTTATTGTTTTAGCCCAACCTTTATCTGATACAGTCTTACACTTGTCCTGATGGAAAGAGCAACCCCATGATACAGTAAAATAATATGAATATATTATCGTCTTACATTTCTCCTTGAACACCTTCAGAAAGGGACTCTCTCCTCCTATGCTATCCTGTTCCATTTGTGAATCATCTCAAACATCTAAAGTCCTTAACTGGTGGCTGGATAAATTATCAAGAGGTGAGGAAGGGAAGGGGGAGCCTTTCAGGTAGGAAGATGCATGAGCACAGACTAGTGGAAGTGAGAGTGGGGCATGTTCCAGCAACGGCACATGATTCCCACTGGGCTGGAATATTGGGAGCGCAGTGAGAGAGGGGGTGAGCAGGGTCTATGCAGTGGTACTGGGGAGGCCCCAAACATTGGGGTCAGCAGACAGATGTAAGTAATTTACTGTATCATGGGGTTGCTCTTTCCATCAGGACAAGTGTAAAATTAGATGAGGTGATAACAAGTGTTGAGCTAAAAGAATATTTACTTGAGGCTCTCCTGGAAAACTGGGACTGGATAGATGCAGACAAGCACGATACACACCAGAGGGGTGGTGTACTCCAAGCACGATTACCCTGGGCTCTCGGGGAGCCTCCCCACTCTTTCTGTTCAGACCCACCCTGGTTAAGAGGTAAAGCTCCCCTTTCTTACTATTCCAAATGAGGTCTCCACCCTCAGCTGGGGTTACTGCTAAGTCTCCCAGACCATAGAATGTTGGGTTACTTATAGGGGATGAGCCAGTTTAGGTTGAGCTGGTGAGTAGACTGAGATTCGATGGCCCTGGCCAACGAAATGCCTCACCTGATATTTATTTACATAAGCTATCACCTGGCCTCCTGGTCCTCCCCATAGCCTAATTCTTTAAAGACTCACATTCTTCCATTCTTTCTACGCTCTAGAGTCATAGCTTCTTGTGTCCCCCTGCCTCTTCCCCAGCCTGAGCTTTCTGTTTGCTCTGTAAACATGCAGTGAATCATTTTGTAGGTCGCCAGCACTTTAGTTCTTTGAGTTGTGCATATCTGCTTCAATTTGAACTGTGTGAAAGGGAGAGGAACACTCAAAAACAAAATAGAAACCTGTCACCAGAATGTCTGTGAGAAAGGATGATCCACAGAAAAAAAGCTGACCGACAGATGACCACTTTTAGGTGCATATGAAAACACTGGTCTTTCTAGGACCCCTCTCATCCTGAAGCTGGCTGCTAGGGAGGGGGTATGGAGGAGTGCAGATAGCTCAGGGGTTCTGGGGTTTAGCCCTGGCTTGTGGTGCACTCAGGACAAAGTCCCAGCCTTTTGCAGGACTTGATGTCCCATTTTTAAGACACGGTGGGTGAAGCAGATTAGGGCAGCTTGAGAACTAACAGGCTTTGCAGAGCTAACAGGCTATGGTTTCGCCTGTCTCAACCCATGAAAGATTTGATTTATCTGATTCTTCAACATGCGTCCGTGGCCGATTATCTAGAAAAACATCTGTACTGAAGTAGTGGAGAATTGAATTTAGCCCTTGCAGCGGGAGCTTTCCCTCTGTGAGCATGGCCGTCTTGTAAACAAACGGCCTTTCTCCTGAGCAAGACCCGTTTGTGATATAGCCATTTCCTAATCAGAAGAGGAGGGACGTGCATCTCAAATAATTTCTTGAGGCTTTATTCACTCTTTGCTTGTGCAGTGTTATATTTAGCCACATTTTAAGCTCTCCAATTTCCTTTGAAATGCCCATGGGAGGGAAATGAGGAAAGCGATTGGAAAACAATAGAAAAGGCATTTAGAACAAAGAAAGAAAGGCCTGATGAAACCTGCAAATGTTTGGGAAAGACTTCAAGACTGTCTACAAAGCCTTAAACACACCACCTGTTTCTTTCATTTGGGCCTTAAATGGGACGTGTGCGCTGCTTTCAATAGCTATCAAGAAGCTACAGAAGTTTTGCCTCCAAGTGAATAAATGTACAAAATGCATCGTCACTGCCTCCTGACTATCAGCAGACCCTGCTTCAAACCTTTTTTGTGAATAAGGCTTTATCTCAGCTTTTTACTTCCTGCTTCATAATTGCCCAGCTACGCTAATGATGCCAGTTTGGTGTTGTGAACATTCAAAGCTCTCATCTGTGTGAATGCCACTACCCTTCAATTATGTAAAACAGATATTAAAAAAGAATTCCCTGCCTCTAGCCAGGATCAAGTCTCTAGGGCTGGATCCTGAAATTTAAACCCATCCAGAGCTGTCCCTTTACACTCATAATTGTTTGCTAAATTTAAAGCCATGGCATCTCCTTCCGAGGTGTCATCTTGTTTTCTCTTCCTCTGCTGCAAATGATGGCGCAGCCCCGGGGCACCTTGCTTCCCACCCTGTTTGCCTGATGACATGAATCCTCTAAGTTAAGAATCACGACAACGAGGGAAATATGATGTGGCTTTGACATCCATTTCCCTTTCACAGGTGTCTTATTACATTTTGACAGGTGTCTGATACACGATACTGTTAGAACTGGGATTTAACCTTGGAGTGCCACCTTCAATTAGGGCGTCTCTGGACAGGAAACAAAGACATGGATCCGAGTGCTTGATGCCTCAATATTGTTATATTTAATTTCATCCCTGTACCAGATGTACTGCCTGTACGGACATTTTTTTAGGTGCTGCAAAGTAGGTGCTGCTGGTGCTCCGTCACTACAACTCCGTCACTGAGTTTGAGGAACTTGCTTGTTGAGGAAGTCACATGAAGCAGAGATGTCATCCTAAAAGATAGTCAGTGGAAGGCAGCCCTGCTGTTGTTTTGGTACCTTCACACTTAATGGGGTTTTAATTTATCATAAATGCCTGAACTGATGATAGCAATGAAACTCATTAGAAGTGATTCTGCAAATATACAAGATATAACAAAATAAATGATTGAGAATTTGAGATGGGGCAAAGGCCGTGAGTGGTAGTTGGAGCTGCACCGATTAAGAGAAATAATAATAGGAAGAAACAAGTTTGTAACAATGATGCCTTTAGTAGGCAGAGTACAGAATTTCCCCCATCCTCTAAAATGCCCCTGTTGTAATCCCTGGAAACTGTCGATACATTTCCTTACCTGGCAATGGGGAGTTAAGGCTGCAGGTGGAATTGAGGTTGCTAAATAGCTGACCTTTAAATAGGGAGATTATCCTGGGTCATCCCAGGAGTCCTAAAATGGGAGCAGGAGGTGGAAGAGTGGGCCAGAGTGACACCGTGTGAAAAGGACTGAGCTTCTGTTGTTGCCTTTGAAGATGGAGCCGTGCGCTATGGGACGTAGGCAGCCTCTGGAAGCTGGAAAAGAAGACTCCAGAAAGGAATTCAGCTCCATCCACACCTTAATTTTAACCCAGTGAAACCCCTGTCAGGCTTTCCATGTACAGAAGAGTAAGATGATACATGGGTGTTGTTTAAAGCCACTCAATTTGTGGTAATTTGATACAGCAGTCATAGGAACCTAATACAGAGTCTCCTTAGCGAGGGGATGGTTTCCTCATTTTATTTCCTAGGTTCTTGATATTTGGGCATAAAGGGGAGTTTTTCTTCCATTTGGAGTTTTTCCCTTTCTGTGGCAGAGATGTCTTTGGCACCAAGCTGGTTCTAGCATTACATATGTTTAGTTTGAGCAGATGCACAATCTGTTTCCTTTTTTCCTGCTCCCTGAGATTATGCAAAGAAATTAGTTATAATCACCTATTAATTAAGACCTTTAGTGCTGATAATTTTTTACTAACTTATAAGGTTCTTTGCTCACAGTGAATGTTGTTGTTGTTGTTGTCATCGTCATCATTTTTATTATTGTTTGCCGTTCTATCGAGCACAGGTATTTTAGCCCATCTTCTGAGATTTAGGAGGGGTTTGCTCATAATGTGTTCTACTTTCACTTCCCTCCACTCGTTATTCCTTTCCTGGTAGTTTCTTGTAAGGCTTCATTCTTACTGTACTCATCTTTAGTCTTAAATATACATGTCTGACAAGTAAGTACGTGAACTTATTGCAACGATGTTGCTAACCTTTTTTGATATCAAAGGGATTATTCATTATGAATTTGTACCAACTGGATAAGTAGTTAACCAAGTTTTACTATTTGGAAGTGCTGAAAAGTCTGCATGAAAAAGTAAGACGAAAGTGACCTGAACTTTTCTCCAATTCATGGCTCTTGCATCACGACAATGCACCAGCTCACACGGCACTGTCTGTGAGGGAGTTTTTAGCCAGTAAACAAATAACTGTATTGGAACACCCTCCCTACTCACCTGATCTGGCCTCCATTGACTTTTTTGTTTACCTGAAGATAAAGGAAATATTGAAAGGAGGACATTTTTATGACATTCAGGACATCAAGGGTAATATAATGACAGCTCTGATGGCCATTCCAGAAAAATAATTCCAAAATTGCTTTGAAGGGTGGGGTAGGTGCTGGTGCCAGTGCATAGCTTCCCAAGGGGAGAACCTTGAAGGTGGCTGTAGGTCTGATATTCAGCAATGAGGTATGGAGCACTTTTTCTAGGATGAGTTCCCAAATTTCGTTGTCCGGCTTCATATGTGTCAGAAGTAGTGGGGAGTGTCATTAACAGCTTCTAAAGGGAGACACCGATGCTGATTAGCAGGTGCCGGGTGCCATGGAGCCCTCCCCTCTGTCCTCCACCCCTGGCCACCTGTGCACTGGCCAGTGGGCTCTAGGAGCCAGTCAGGGGTATTCTAAGTGACATTTTGGTTACAGCTCCAGAGAGTTTTTTTTTTACTTTCCTGTTGACAAACTAAGGACCCTTTCTTCCCATAAATTCATCCTCAAAGACTATTTCTTACTGAAGTCAGCGGCCTAGACAGGCTTTAGCGGAGTTTAGAAAGAGTGAGCTTGTGAGAATGAAAAGTCTTACCTGCCTGGTCATTCCTGCTTCATAAGGTTTGTGAGTCAACTCTGTTTCTTGGATGAATTATTTGCATTTGCAAAGATATTTCCTAAATCAGTGGCTGGAGAGCAGTACCTTTTCCAAGGGGAACGCCATCTACCTCTGTGTCAGTGAGCTGCGCCCAGACGTTAGTGGTCTTCCAATTGTCAGTCCGAACACTGTGGCTAATCAGTTGATATAGATGAGTATGATAGGACAATATTTGGAAATAGTATTCAGTTTTTCTTACCTGCTCCATCTTCCTTTGCTCATTGATCTCCTTTACTTCTATCTTCAGGATTGTGAACCTTGACAGATCTTCTCACAATAGGTCCACAGGTCATTGTCTGCTAAGAAGCTATAACTCTTGTTTACTCTGATCTATGTTTTACCCAAAGCCTCTGTGGTCTGATTGGTAGCAGGTACATGCTGGGCCAAATCAGAGCAGCCCATCAAAGACACTTTACATCATGTCAGCTCTCAACTATCCAAGACCTCAGCGTGTCACTGTATTGGTAGCGAGCAGAAAGAGTGTTGTCATCTTTACTTCATTGGTCATTCTAAGAGGCTCCTTTGCCTTCAATTACTCATGGGTGTCAGAAGAAGAAAGGGAACACTGAAGAGGTATTATATGTTGTGACACTTCAAAGGTGATTACTTTTCTTCCCATCAATCATGTAAAGAAAATTATCCTAGCTCAATTGATAATCCTATTTTTCCTTTGAAGAAGGGAGACTGACTTGCTGCCAAAGGAGCCACCGAATTAGTAGTGTCTTACTGACTTTTGAACTCATTAGGGCTTATTTAGTATTCCCAAGCTGTAGAAGGCTCTGCAAAGCAATTTCTCCAGTGATGGATATGAAGAGGGCAATGGCAGTTTTGCAGGGAACAAATTGCAGATTGATACTTAAGATTTCCAGCCTGGAAAACTATATAATCTCATTGGTTGGGCACTTAGTGAAGGGTTAAATTTGCTTCTAGAATTAAATGCTGCAAGTTCGGATACACCACTATTGTGTGTGTGGAGGGGGGCAGTCATGGTCAGATTCCCTTTTTGATAGAGAACATTTTGGCTCTGGATCAAGAAAGAATACTTACTTTTTTCACATAGAGAATTAAGAGTTCACATATGTAAAACATTTACAACACTGCCTGACACACAGTAAGTGCTATGTAAGTGCTGGCTGTTATCTGTATTGTTACTCCATCCATTTTAATTCACCTATTTTTGTTATTGTCCTGTCATCTATAGGTGGGTCATGCTTTTAATTTTCCTGTAATGCAATAAGATTGATCTTTTTTGTCATTGTTGGGACTTGCATTTATTGGATTTGTGACCCAGAAGACCATCTGGCTGGCTAGCTGGCCTACTTCCTTCCATCCTTCCACTGAGCCGTCCATCCAGCCTGCCATCTGCACATTCATTTATTCAACATTTATTGAACTTTGTCTACTCTGTGCTAGGCAGTAGACATACAACTATGGACCCAGAGAGTCATGGTTTTTTTCCTATACAGAGCTTACAGTCTATTGGGGATACAACCAAAAGGAAAAAAAAGGGGGTGCTAAGCAGATCAATAAAATAAGTATAAACTCTGATATGTGCTACAAAAAATTAATGTGTCATAGAAACAACTCAGACTAATACTTGCTTAGATCACTGGTTATAGCTCTTTATAAGAAGTCATGCCTGAGCTAATCCACCAACATCCAAAATCACCTTTTATGGAAGCATTTGGAATTATGTTGCCAGCTGTCATCCATCCCCCCAAAAAAAGATGGGTTCCATATCATAATTGGTGATTCTTGGTGGCCTTGCCATCACACTTGGGGCCATTTGTTCTTATAAGTCCCAGGCTTCTTTTCAACTTCAGAGCCCACATTTAGGCAAACTAAAAACACATTCCTTTAAAAATGTTACCTTATGTACTCCTTCCTTAGCAAGTGTGAGTATTTATTTACTCATTCTACAAATATTTATTGAGTACCACCTACCTGTATACCACACACTTTTCTAGGTGTGGGGATATAATAGTGAATGGTACACCTAAAACTAATTATGAGCCAAGTTCTTTAACCTATTAAATATATTTGTTGAATATCTATAATGGGTGGTAAGTCCTTAGTTCTTATATAACTGTGGAAGATGCATTATCATTAAATGGAGTGAATAGAAGCAAATGGAGTAGGGTTGCTTTTATAAAGTAGGGCAGATCCTAATAATTCCCATAAGAGAGACTCATGCACAGTGTTCATTTATATAAAGGGTGAGGTCACCTCTGATTGTGGAAACCAGGGAGGCGTTTCTGAAGAAGTCAGGACTGAGATGACTTGTAAATTATAGTTAGGGTTTCTATGACATGGGGATGTGGGATGGCATTTTAGGTGGAGGGAATAGCACTTCATGCACAGAGTTATAGATTTGAGGGAAGGAAGTAATCAGCATGGCCATGTACCTAGTCAGTGAGAGCAGAGTACTACAGTGGAGTTCCCCTGACTAACATTCAAGCGTTCTTTCTACTTTCCACATGATCTTTCTAGGATCACATTTCTAATTGTAAAACTTCATCTTAAGAGCCACCTTTAATTGACAACTTGCTATGCCTGAGGCACTTTCCAAACAGCTTTTCGCTTATCCTCCCAGCATCTCTGTAGATCAGGTAGTATTGCTTTTGTACAAATGAAAAGACTGCATTTCAGAGAGGGTAAGCAATTTGTCCAAGGTCACACAGCCAGTGAGTGGCAGGTTTCATAAGTGAATGATATTTGCCTGAAGGGCACAGGAGAGGCCATTTGGAGAACTTTGAAGTTATGTCTCCTGCTGTACTCCCCTAGTGTTATGTTTCTGGTTTTTAAAGAGTATATGAGGTTCTGAAATGACAACATCTGGCATCCACTTCTACTAAATTTATGGAAACTTTCTGGAAAAAAAAATAATAACCTTAGGATTCACTTTGGCTTTGAATCTCTGCAAGTAAATGGTGTCTCATGGAAACCAAGAGAAGGATGTCTCAGGGCCTTTGTAAGAACCCAGAGCTCAAAAATGAATGAACCCTGGGTAAAACGATCTGCCCTTGGCCATCTTCTGTCTGCATGTCTACACTGTTCTTTTCTCTCCGAGGCCCCTTGTCTACCTCAGCTTAGCTCATATAAGAGGACACACAGTGGCCTGCATCTCTTGAGTTAGTGAACTGTAAAATCCAGAGCACCCTCCTTTGTCCTTGTTCTAAACACCAGAGGAAGGGATTCTGGCCTAGCTGAGATTGGGTGCCCAAGCTTGTTATCATATGGCACAGACATGGCTGCAATGATCCCATCCCTTCAGAAAGGGCGAGCCATTTACAGAGAAGGCACAGGGCACACAACTCCAAAGATGGCGCCTCTGACCCAAGGAGGAGCAGAGGTGGTACCCGCCTATGGCCTCTCTTTAGGGAGAAAGCTGACAGGAGATGGCTGAAGTAACAGTAAGGTCAGAACAGCTGGCCCATCCCTGAAGTGGAAATTGTGAAAAGAACAGGCAAGAACAGTGTAGAAAATTAGTCAGGGAAGACTTCTAAACACTTTATATGATTGGATTTCAATTGAAATCTCTAAAACAGCTGTCATGATTTCATATTCATAGCAATTCCAAGACAGCTGTAAGCTGATATGCTAGGTATTCCTAAATCCTCTCAGACTCCTCAGCGAGTTTACTCATACCTCCTTCTCTGCTTCATCTGTCTGTATTCACCGCCACAAGTTTTATACTCCAGCAATAGTGGCCATGGTTTCCAATAAATAGTTCATTAATGTCATGCCTCCTTCACAGTTCTTATCTTAATTGAAATCTTTGTTTTACTTGTATAATTACTTGTTAATGTCTGTTAGCCCACCTAAACTCTAAAATCCATGAATTCCTCACTCCTACTCTACTGTCTGGCACATGGTGGGTACTCAATATGTATGTGGGGTGAATAAAAGCGTGAATGAGTGAGCGAGTGCTGAGAGTAGCACCCTGTGAAGCTTAGGTGGGAACTAATGGAACTGGGCTCACGAAAGTCTTCAAGCATCTATAAGACCTCAAACTGATTTTTATCCTTTATTATTTTTTTCCACTTACAAAGGTAATATATGGTCACACAAATAAATGAAAAGGCTGCAAAATATGTAGAGTAAAAAGACAGTCATCTTCTCTTTCACCCTGATTCCATTTTCTAGAAGTTATTCCTCTGAACCTTTTAGTATCATCCTTCCTGACTGCTTATCTATTATTATACAAATTATATGCGTGTGTATACACACACAAGAATATATTTTATTTCTTGTTTTCTGTTTGTTGGTTTAAAAAATGATATTGCTATAAACAATGTGATTTTCCCCTCACTTCATATGTGGCAGACATCTTGCTAGACAATGCATCGATGTGTGATTTATCACAGAGGAGAGTACCAAAGGGTGAATTTGATGCTGAGAGACAATAGCTTAATATCAATACCACAGAGCATGACCTCGTCATTGTTAGCAGCTGCCTAGCTCTCACTTAAGGATGATTTAGGCTGGAGTCAGCCAACATAGACTGCAGGCCAGATCTGGCCCTCCACTTGTTTTTGTAAATAAAGTTTTATTGGAACACAGATGTACTCGTTTGTTTACATATTGTTTGCGACCCTTTCATGGCAGAGCTGAGTTGTTGTAGCAGAGGACATATGCAAACCCTGAAATATTTATTCTCTGGCCTTTCAAGAAAATGTTTCCTGACTTCTGGGATGGACTGTGAGGGCCAGGACCCAGTATCAAGGACGACGCAGTAAATTCAGCTAGTTTGTGAAAACAGTAAACGCTTATCTTAGCGCTTGTGGATATTCAAGTTTCTTCTCTCTCTCTCTTTTTTTTTTTTTTTTTAGATTTTTATTGGGGAATTGGGAGATGGAAACAGCACTGGGGAATTGGGGGAAGGGGAATAGACAAGCTGCTGTCCCTTTGCTCCTCAGTCTAGTTGTGGAGAATGCCGCTTCACTGGCCCAAGTTGGCACCATCATTGCGCTCTTCTCTGGCGAGGCAGATCAGTCGCCGGCTTCTGGACGGCCGCTCACTGCGGCTGCCGGCCGCTCACGCTGGCTGGCAGCTACACACGGTAGCCCATGGCAACCCACTGCAGCAGTGGCTGCAGCCTACCCTATCGCTGGCGACCCACGGCAGCCCAGCTCCAGGTTGAGCTGTTGTTCAGCATCTTAGCTGTAGAGGGCAGTATCGTATGTGGGATCTGAACCAGGGCTTTCTGGTGTCCCAAGCCAGCTCTTAACCAATGTGCCACTCAGCCGGCCCTCTTTTGGCATGTTTTGACAGGTGATCCAGGTAACTGGAAAGGAGACAGAAGATGCCTTGGTGTGTGTGTGCTTGTTATTACCACAGTTTCACTAATTAAGATCCTGTTTGCATTTCTCAAAAATCACACAGGAATGCACATACTCCTCAGGTCTGTTTGTTTAAATGGTGTCTTACTAGTTTTTTACTAGATAGTTAATAAACCAGGGCATAATTAAGCAATAGCCCACATTTGTTATCAGCATTTAGGAGCACAGTGTGTGAATTATACAGTCTTGGATTTCCTGGTTGGAGTCCACCCACAGTTAATATTTGGATAAGATATTCTGGCATCTTGATAAAAATGCAAATCGTCAGCCAATAGTTCCTTCAACAGGGCCTTATTACCAGTGCAGAGCACTAGCCCGAGTTGACCTTTAGTTAATGCCAAGATCACCCTGCCTTTCTTAGTGACAGGAACCAGTGTGATGCACAGAAATGGTTGCAGCAAGCCCCAGCCCTGCCTGGTGGTGACAAGGCTTTGAAGGCATCCATTTGTTGTGGGCATTGGTCAACTCCACAGTAAAACAGAGCCCTTCGGTTTCGTAAGAGGACTGGATGTTCAATTTTAATACATAGAACCACCCAAAATCTTGTTTAAAATGCAAACCCCAGGACTCCAGCCTCAGAGATTCAGGTTCAGTGGACTAGGTTTGACCACAGGCATTTGCATTTTAAATAACCAACCCCCTCAGGTGATTCTGCTGGGAACATTCTAGCACCCAACTTGGAGAAGCACTGCCTTCCTCTTTGTTTCCCCTCCTTTCCCCATATTTTTCCTCTCTTTTCTTAGCTTTCTTTATCTGTCCTCCCATGCCCATGTGTACACACTGACACAAATGATGGCCACACCCAGGAAGGAAACTAGAACACATACCTTCTCCTTTACTCCCCACTCTGTCCTGCCAAGTTCATGAGGAAATTTCTCTCTCTGTCAGTCTCTCTCATGCAAATGTTTGCATCTAAGAAAATTGCTAGATTCAATACTGGCCCCAACTGTCATCAAGGTGAAATTGCTAATCCTTACCCTTCCCAGGAACTCTATGAATTCAGACAAGCTAAGACAGGCTGGCAGCTCCATGGGCCTGGGACAGGCCTGTCTTGCTCATCATGTCATAGCACCTAGCACAGCCATTGGTGAATAACTAATTGCTCAGTAAATATTAGCTGAATAAAGAATGAACAAAAACCAAATTCAATGCACAAATGAAATGAAACAGCAGAGTAAATCTCAGAAATATTACTAGCAGCTAAGTAGGGCTGCACGTTTTTCCAGACATTTTATTTTTCTAAAACTTAGGTCTTTCCATCTCAGAAATGGCTTATGTTTAAAGATTGGATTTGAAAGATGTTTTTTTCAAATCTGAACATGTGTCTGGCAGCGACCCCTCTCCTAGCAGATGCCCCCCACTCCACCCTTGAACAGTCCTTAATCAAGAATATGATCAAATCAAATAGTGGGTTTTCCATTTGTTTTCAGTTTTCTGAAATCACAGAAGGTATCTCAAGAGAGTGATTTTGAGACTTATGTACCCTACTAGGGATGTTTCAACCCTTTAGGACCTTCGTAATTTTTTATTTTTTCTGGATCCACATTTTGTACTGTTGAGTAATGGGAAATCACATTGAAATAACACAGAAAAGATTCCTCCCCCCTTCAGGATTGAGTTAACCCAGCTTGAGTTATAGACATTCTCTGTCATTAAAATAATGACAATGAATGATAGTTTACGATGTTTAAAACACATTGGAATGAAAATATAATCAGTGCATCTTTACTGTGACTTTTTACTAGTTAGCATAAAACCATTTGACATCTTGAGTATTTCTGCAGAGTTCACGAATAGTAAGAATGCAGCCCACATCACACCCCTCATTCATTTTCTGCCTTTCAGTCATCATCTGGGCTTCGGCAAGGACTGCGATTCCTGGTTGCTCAGGAGCCTAGTGTGCATTGGAGGAAGAACGTAGAACTCAGCAGTTGGGGAAGTAAGCTCATCATTCATTTTCTTCCCACTCATCTTGCTCGATGAGAGAGGGAAAGGTAGGCTCTCAGGAGGGGGTGACACATGAGTGACTGATGGCAAAATAGAGGGAGGGGAAAGACGATATACCAGGGACAAGGAGAAGAAAAGCCAAGAGAAAGAACAGCTGAGGAGAGCGGGCAGCAGAGGGAGGCTTGGCAAAAGAAACCACTATTTTTAAGTATTCTAAGGCCATGTTACAAGTAAACAGAACAACAACAACATCAAAAATCCCTCTTCTAAGAAAGACCCTACCTACCACTGCTTTCATCCTCCCATTGTTGAAAGAGTAATGTCTCCAGTAATATAGAAACATTTAACAAATAATAAAAATAAAAGGCCCCGTTTAAAAGCAGGTATGAGTTACCTGTGTTCTTGTTCCGGACACGACAGCATCGTGTCTCCAGTGCTCAGATGACTGACCGCGTGTGCTCCCAAATTGCCTTTGTAACATTAATGCCCTCCAGTAGTGCTGCTCTGTTTTAGACTCACCAAAAACAGCAGTAGCTATTGCTTATACAAGACTTCATGGGCTTTGCAGCATCTTGTTTGTCCTCACAGAGACCTCGCAGAGAAACTGAGTCTCAATGAGGCCAAGTAATGAGTTCAAGGATACTTATAAGTGGTAGAGCTGAGATTTGAACTCAAGTTGGGGTGTGTGTCTGACTGTTTGTCTGTCTCTGTTTTTATAACTTTTAATTTTGGATAATTTTAAACTTAGAAAACAGTTGCAAGAATTATACCATCACCCTTCAGGTTCTCTGGATATTAATACTTGACTGCACTTACTTCATCATATCCCCTCTCTCTCCTTCTCCCTTTTTAATTTTTTTTCCCAAAATCTTTGAAAGTAAGTTTCAGACTTGATGCCCCTTTTCTTTTAAATACTTTAGTGTGCAGTTTCTTAAAAGAAGGACATTCTCTTCAAAACACACAGTGCAATGATCAAGCCAGGAAATTAACATTGATATGATACTATTTCTGTCACAAAGACCTCATTGGGGTTTTCCAATGTCCTGTTTTCCTGGTCCAAAATCCATTTCAGGATCACACGTTGCGTTTCATTTTCACGCCTCTTAGCATGCTTTAATCTCAAACCACACCTCGGACTCTTAGAATTTCATGACCTTGACATTTCTGATAAGTATGGACCTGTTGCTTCTAGGATGTTCCTTAATTTGGCTTTGTCTGATGTGATGTTGATTCATGATTACAGTTTTGCAGTTTTGACAGGAATACCACATAAGTGATATTGTTATCTTTCTTAGTGCATTATATCAGGAGGCACATGGATATGTCTGTCCTTTTCTTGGTAACATTTGTTAATTTTGATCACTTCGTTGATGTGGTGTCTGCCATGTTTCTCTACTGCAGAATTGCTATTTTTCACTTTGTAACTAATAAGTATCTTATAGGGAGACAAATTTAGACAATTTAAATATCTTCTTTCTTATAATTTTACCATTCATTTTAGCATTTACTAATGCTGCTTACCTGGAGCAATTATTGTGGTGATTGACAATGGATGATTTTTCTAACTTAAGAGTAGTTATTACTTTTATATTTATTAGTTGGAATTCTACTAAGAATGAGCTTTTTTTTCTCCTCTTTTTTATCATTTATTTATATCAGTATATACTCATAGATTTATTTTTATTCTATGGTTATAATCAGTAACATCATTATCATAATTATTATTATTATTATTATTGTTATTATTATTTGCTCAAATTGTCCCAGATTTACACATAGGAACCCCTTCATGCTCACTCGTGTGTCCCTTTGCCAGGAGCCCTGTAATTATTTTCAGTCATTTCTTGCTTTCTGGCTCCACAAGATATTCCAAACTCACCTAATTCCTTTCCTGTCTTATCCATGGAATCAGCCATTGCTCCAAGGTGCTCTCATGCTTTTTATTGAAGAGGGGTGTTTAGAAACCAAAATCTAGATGTCAGGTGTGGTCACTGGTGCTGGGGTCTCAGGGCTTCTCAGCCTCCCAGTGGATACAGTTAGGGAATATACGTATGTGTACTTACATGTGATACATCTACATGGATCTTTCTTTCAGTTCTTATATTAAAAAGTATGGACTTACAGTGACATTTTCAATCTGTGTAGTAAGTCCTCTTTGTAGGCTCCTCTCCTTCCTGTCTGAAATAGATACTTTAGAGTCTTAGACTGATTTTTACTTGTCACTATTTTCAACAACACTTCTCTTTTAAATGTGTTGTTTTTTCCCATAGGAAGTTATATTTCTATGTCTACTAAGTTCTATGTATCTTATTTAACCAATTATTCATTATAAAGAAATCACTAGCATAAAAAAACCCACAAAAAGAGTAACTTAATTTTTTGCCTTAAACTGTCTTCAGTTGTTTTTCCCAGAAGAGAGGAAAATGTTTTCCTTCCACATTTTGACCATATACTACTTTGGTGACTATTTCACTTTTTATGCTTGTCTTAGGAGTAAAACACAGAGTTTGATTTTTTTTTCTCCTGATCAGGATTACTTTAATGACATCAATCATCTTTGTTTCTTTTCTTTTTTTCTCTTCAAAACTATTTGAAAAATGATTGTTTTACGTCTAGGAATCCTCAACAGCTGTGCTACTATCCCAAAGTACCATTAGAACCTCTCTGTTAGGTGTTATGAGGTGACAGCCTCCCCTGATCTCCCTGTGTCTCCCTACACAAATGTGAGCTGTTAATCAATCTACCTCTAATATACTTTCTTGGGAAGAGAGAGAAAGGGAGAGAGAGAAATGCAAGAAAAAGGAGGCAGAGGAGGAGGAGGAGGAGGAGGAGGATGAGGAGGAAGAGGAAGTAGTGCAAATCCTTCCAAAAGCTTTTGGTTTGGCCTTATTACCACATGGTGTGGTTTTTAAAACCTTCCTCCACAAGTAACATAATGAGAGTTTATGAAGGAAACGTGATTCATTTTCTAAGTTGGCTATTGAAAGAAAGAGCAGTAGGCTCTTCTGACTTTCATACATATCCAACTTAATGTTATAGTATTGGGCTTCATTCTGGATATTTGGAATACTTATGGTGCTTGATATTTGAACTTTTTAAAAGATCATTTGAAAATGAAGTCAATTTCATTTTAAAGTAGGACAAGGTGACCATGAAAAAGGGAAGAGCTTTTAATGGAAATCGTGATGTCTGTTGTCCTGTAGCAGGTCTTAGTTTCTTGTACTACTTGTATTTTTAATTGCTTTCCTTGTATGAGATGATTGCGTCTTGACTTTTGAAAGTATTTCAGCTCAAGGACTGAGGCTTTCACAACAAACTGATTATCATGTTTACCTGGCACTTAGGTTTCAGCCCAAGTGACCATTGCAGATATGAACAAATCAGCAGTATTCACTGAAATTCCTGTCCACATTTTATTCTTTAGTTAAGGTACTTTCGCTTGCACGTGATAGTTGTCAGTTTAAACTACCTCAAGAACAAAAAGAGACTTCATTATAAGGATTCAGGAGTGTGCCATAACCATAAGAGGGGGAGACAAGCTGGGCTTTATGTGAAGGGCAGCCCTTAGGACCAGGAACTAAAGGCATCATTTCCTTAGCTTCTCTGTGTCTTGTATAATGCATGACCATGGAGTTATAGAGAGAACAGCAGTCCTAAAAGATAGTCCATAGTAAAAGGGATCTTTGGACAGATCACTTTGAGAAATGCTGCACACCGCTTGCACCAGCTCTTAGAGTTTCACAAATCACATTAGAATATTCAAGTCTCTGAAAAGTTCCATGGTCAAGAAACCTGTTTCACCTTCTT
Organism: Hipposideros armiger; assembly: GCF_001890085.2. NCBI lineage: Eukaryota > Metazoa > Chordata > Mammalia > Chiroptera > Hipposideridae > Hipposideros > Hipposideros armiger. Next base: position 583,337 of record NW_017731537.1, read on the forward strand.
TAATTCTCAAACTCGTTTGACCGTTGTTTTGAAAAAGATCCTTTTAGACAAAGCACCTGAATGATATAGAATTAAGTTTAATTGGATCCATAGAATTCTGTATTATTTTTAAATGATATGGATGAAGACTTAAGTGATGGGTTCAAGGTCACGCTATTTTTTTTCAGACTCTTGGTCCAGTGCAGTTCAAGCTGGTGCTTACAGTTGTGGACCTGGGCTGTGGAACTGTTTGCTGTCAGTTGTTTACTTTATACCCACACCCCATAGGCCTCGCATTTAAAGAAGCTCCCATTTTAAATGTAGTGATGTGTTACATTATTGGTCCTCTTGACAGGCAGCCTAGCATTTCACAGACAATCCATCAGCTCTAATTAAGGATGTGCCTTTATTTCCTGTGTGTGACTAATCTATCTTTAGCTGTTTCTGGTCATAGGCACTTTGGTTCCAAATCTCGTTAAGGTTTTTGTCATTCCAAATGATGACATTTCAAAGGACCTGAAACTGGCTAGCATGTTAACCTAATTCTTCAATTCAACCAAATTTCATTTTGGTTTTCCAAGATTCATTCAGTTTTATTTCTTTATGTCCTAGGTACAGTGTGGAAGGGAGGACGTGTGTCCAATGTTCTAAGAGCCTATAGATTCAGTGGCCTTAGTAAGTAAACCAGTTCAACCAAATAATGCTAGTGAGGACAGTAAGATGTTCCAGGAATAAGTCTTCTGGAAAAGTGGGAAGCTCTACAAAGAAAGAGAGTAATAGAATATCAGAAGTGAACAGCTGAGGAAGTGTGTTCTCTGCCAAGAGAATACACTTTTGTAGTTTCTATCAACTACAGCATGTTCTTAAAGTGAATGCCATTTTTTTCTTATAAATAATTCATAGGAATAGCAGAAGCAGTGACATCATCATGTCAGATGCAACTGTCTGTTGGCCATGACACTGGGCCAGGTATTAAATGCCTTTGAGATGGAGGTTTATTTCTAATATGTAGTCATTTGCTAAGTGGATAAATGAATGAGCACATTTTAATTTGGTTCTACTTAGGGGTAAGGATTTTTGATGCTGGGGTGGGCAAAGATGAATGAGACATATTTTGCCTCAAAGTGGTTTACAATGTAATAAAGGAGAGAAGACAAGACACACACAGGTAAAAGTGTCATAGGAGAGGTAACACTGTGGACATTTAGTAACAAAGGAATATTTCCATTGGAGTAATCCGGGAAAAGGAAAAAAAAATTAAGGATTACTATTGTTAATGGGTGTATCAGCTAGCTATTTCTGCTGTGTAACAAACCACCCCAAAACATGATGTCTTGATACAATAATAATTTATTCTAACTCATGTGTCTGTGTGTCAGTGAGGCTGAGCTGGACTCCAGGATGCAGGTCAGGTTCATGTACCACTCATCCTCCAAGGTCTCGCAGAAAACAAGACACATTCTTCTCATGGTAAAAGTCAGGATTACAAATCATATATCAAGCGTTTGCTCAAGTCACATCACTTTGTATCCTGTTGGCCAAATCAAGCCTAATATCAAAAGAATGTGGAAATACACTCACCCCAGGGAGGGAAAGTGAAGAGAGATCAAATATATTCTGAGTAACAATCTAATGTACCTCATCAGGGAATAGAAGGTTCTTTTGTATGTCTAGAGAACTGGTTGAAAAGTGGCAGGGTTTAGGTCCTAAAAGGGATATAAAGGTTGCCAGGGAAAGGTACTAATATTACAAAAGACTAGTATAGAGTGAATTCTTATGGGGGGGTCAGGGTCCACGGGATCGACAAGGGAGATGGGCGCTAAGAACACCTGTTCTAAAACATTCACTTAGTGGGGTGATTTTGATATCTTTTGAGGAAACAGGTTTAGTAGAAGAATAAAAGCAGCAACCAGATTGTAAATGGCTAAAGAGAGTGAAGTAGAGGGAGTTGATATCAAATAGTATCTCTTTTGAAGACATGAAGGGCAGGGGAAAAGAGAGGTTTTGAAATAAAAGAGAGTAAAAGTGACAAACACACACACACATACACACACACCCTACGAGGGCTTATATTCAAAGAAGGGTGATTCTGGGGCTATTCGGTATCCCAGGATAATTAGTCGTAAATGGTAGAAATAGAGCTGTCATCCTTATCTGTCATTCAATATGAGGTATTTTGTAAAATGACGAGGCAAGGCAGTCCCCTTTCCCAATGTCTTTGTTACATGTTAACTTGTTAATGTGATATATTGAAGGGATGCACGAAACCCCTGAATCTAGTGATCACCCCTACTATTTAATATGCTCAAGGGACCATATTTTCAAATAGTAGGTGGGGGCACAATATTTATCTGTGTAGTTATCAAGCGACTTACTAACACTGTCAGTTATTTGAGTTGCTAATTAATGTTTAATTTTTTTTTAATTGCTCACACCTGCAGAAATTTCCTCCAATAGGCGAGAAGACCTAGTTTTAATGCTGGATGATTGGAGTTGGAATGTTTTTCCATGAATTAAGTAATTGCAGCTCCTGTTTTTCCCTGGGATTTAGTGATATAATGCAGTCATCCTTTGAGTGTATAATGACCATGAGCTTAGAGGAGGGCATGTTGGTATTGAGGTCCAAATAGGACAGATTGGCATGTGGCGGGGCTAGCGGGGTGGGAGGGTGGAAGATGGTCAACTCTCTCCCCTCAATCAGTAACCCACCCAGCAGAAGAGAAGGCATGCACAGAAGACATCACGAGTAATGAAGTATTACATCCTGCTACTGTAGAATGCTAGCCTGGATGCTGTCAGTAAAGGGTGATAGTACAGTAGATGAAGAGTGGTTACACTGAAAGGGTTAAGAGCAAGAGCTCAGAATGAGATTGTGTGGGTTTATTCATTCCTTCAGAGCCTACTGGTTGATTGCAGGGACCTGGTTTAGGTCATGACCCCACTGCGTCCCAGCTGAGTGACCTTGGACAAATTACTTAACCTTTGTAATGCCTCAGTTTCTACTTTTGTAAAATAAGAATAATTCTACTTCTTTCACAAGATTGGGGTAAGGATTAAATACCTGAAGGGTGCTTGCCAAAGTCCTGACACAGGGATAGACTGAAGCTGCATGTTAGCAAATGGACGATGGTTTACAACTCTGCCTACTGGCTTTGTCACTTTGGGCAAGTACTTCACTTGTCTTAAGTATATCTCAAACCCCCCATCTTTAAAACAGAATGAAAGTAGTACTTACCTCACATGTCCATTGTGAAGATCAAATAGGGTCCTATAAAGTCCTGTGGGACAGTGCCAGGGGCAGAGGAAGTGGTATATAGTGTGAGCGGCTGCTACTTCTGCTGCTGTCACTGTGAATTCTAGTGTTTGTAGCAGTGGTGGTAGTTTTACTTGCAAGGCAGACAAGGGTGAGCTACACAGAAGGTATAGGAGTGTTCGCTGAGTGCTCAGAGAAATGCAGGGTTACGAGGAATCCAGCTTTTCTTTGTTTTCTGGGGTCAGCTAATTAAGACTTTAATACTTTGCTTATTTTCCCAGACTCTTGAGCCATGGTCATTGGTATGCAAGAAATTACTTTCTTTCCTCTCAGCGGGGTATTTCTGCAGTTCTGTAGCTAATATATCCTTTCTTGCCGGTCTCAACTGCCTGTGGCTAAGTGGATAGGAATGTGCTTCATGGAAACGTGCTCCGTAACCCTGAGCTCTGTGCCAGAAAAGAACAAAGCAGACCCTGGCATTTGGGGCTTTTGTGTTTTCTGACTGTGTGTTGCCTAGTCTGGGTTGATTTTCATTGCTGGACCAACAACATAAGTGTTTACAGAAAATGTATGAACCTCCCCAAACAACAGAAGATACAATGCTCATCAAAATTTCTGATGCATGGAGGCCCAAGAACCAAAGAAAACCTGTTCTCTATCTTCTATCTTGTTCTCCCATCCAGCTTTGGGAGCTGACTTTCAGGCCAAGGTGACTTTTGCTTGTATAGAGGCCCCCTCCCCCAGCTTTGGGGGCTTTGCATGCAAACTCATTACCCTCCTTATAGGAAATGGTTTCACTTTCCTTGTCAGGAGTATACCACAAGACAACCATTTAAAGCCTCTCCCCAATGTAAGAAGTCAGTGAAGCCTGATCTCCCCATGCCATCCCTATCTGCGTACCTTTCTCTCAAGAATGGTTTACCCTGAGGAGAGTCAGGGAAACCACTGCTGTCAAAAGTCAGAGGTTCTCAAACTATGGTGTCTATCAAAATTGCCTAGGATCCTGATTAAAATGCAGTGTGGGGAAGGTCCCCTAAGATCCTGATTTGGTGGGTTTGCATGGCACCTGGAGGCTGCGTGGGGAACCACATTCATGAGAAGTTTTGATGTTGGTGATGCAAGGAGCACACCGTGCCTCCAGAAATGTTATATAAAGGACTAAGTCTTCCCCAGCCCTGACCTATCTGCAGATCTCCTTGGCAACAGCTCCTATGCAGAGTGTAGAGTTTGAGAAATGCTCTAGGATAATGGTATTTATTTAAAGAGTGACAGAGTTCTGAGTTTCTACAAGTAAGGGCTTGTCTGATGTCTGCAGAACCATTTCAGGGTAGGGGCAAGGAGGGCTTAGCAAGCCAGGTCCTACACCCTTGCCTCCTTTCACATCAGCCCAAACAACTCAATTTTGATTTTTTTTTTGCATGTGTGTTATTCACATCTATTGGTGATTTAGTTCAAATAAAGATATTTCAAAGCTTGTTATATACTCGGCTTTGGGGATACCAAAAAGAACACAGCAGACATGGTCCCTGCTGTCATGGAGTGTGTTGCAGAGTGCAGACAAACTAGTAGACAGTGTGTATACACAGTAATGACATGTTTTGGTTGGTGCTAAGAGAAACCTAAACAGGTTAGGACAGGAAATCAGTGGATGAGACACATTCTACGTGGGTTGGTCAGGAAGCTCCTTACTCCAGAGACTCCACAGAGCTGCATTTGTTAAGAGTGAACAGCAGTCAGGCATGGCAAGCATGGGTACAGTCATCCAGGTGAAAGCAAGGTGTAGGGAAATGCTTGTCATAATACAGGAATGACAAGGCCAGTACGAAGAGGCAGTGCTGCCCAGACAACGTGTAGTTTTAAGTTTTCTAGGAACCACGATAAAAATAAGTGAAAGAAACATGTGAACTTAATGTCAAGAATGTATTTTATTGAACTCAGTATATGCAAAATAGTATCATGTCAACATATAATCAATGAAACAACTTTTATGGGGTTCTTTTTTTTCTTGTACTAAGTCTTTGAAACCTGGTTTGTATGTTACATTTACAGTACCTCTGAATTCGGGGTAGTCACAATTCAGGTGCTCAGGAGCCCCATGTGGCTGGGGTGAAGGGTGGGGCTGCTCCACTGGACAGAGCAGAGTCAGTGCCTGATAAACAGGGAAGAGAGTGGAGCGGATGAAGGTGGAAATAAAGGCAGGAGCAAACGAGAAAGGGCTTTATAGACTATGATAAAGCCTACATGAAGTGTAATAAGAGATTCTCATAAAGAGAACCCGAGAGCAAAAGCCATTAGCAAACTATAACTAGTCTTCATGTTGCCATGTGAGTGGACCTGCGGTGATGGTGCCCTTCCCAGCTTAGGAGATGGCACACAGCAGTGGGTGTTAGCTGAATCTTTTGACGGTAAGAACAATGACTATAGAAGACCATTTTTAAGAAAGCTTTATGGAATTTACTTAAAAAGCCCACAGAGTAAAATTAGGAAGGAAAATCTATGTAGCCCCACTATAATTTCTCCTATCTCACTGACTGTACCCTTATATTGAGCCAGAGGCACCCTGCCTCTTGGCCAGCTGCCTCTGCTTCTAGCTCACCTCTAAACACAGCTGAGCCCACTGCTGCCGTCCTGAAAGTATCTGAATGTTGGCATCTAATGAACATGGCAGGAGCCCCCCGATCATCATTGGTCTTCTGACCCACCAGCCCTAGGACATAGGGATACCTCTGACAGTTGGGCTCTCTAAGCTGATTCAGATGTCAGGTAACTCAAGAAAATCTTAATAAAAACTATGAGTAATCATGACCTTGATGCATTTTATGTCATTATTCAGCTGTAGGTGCTCAGTACGTATTTGTTGAAAGAACCAGTAGATGAAGGAGCAATTCTTTATTGGGCACCAACAACACACAGGTACTGTTAGAAGCTGTTGCCACAATGCCTAGTAATATAGAGACAGGTACAGTCCACACCTACATTGTTATTTATTGGGATTAACTGTTTCAGAACCCCAGGAGAGCTTTTCGAAATATGAATATCAGACCCTTCCCTACCTGGTGCATCAGTCCTTGCACGTTGGAGTAGAACCAGGGCCTCTCTCAGGCGATTCTGGGACCAGTGTTATGGAGAAGGACACCAAGTTGGCCATTACAAAACAGCATGGTTGTCACTTGTGGGGACTGAGGGTTGGAGATGACAGCAAGCAATGGAAGCATGCAAGGGGGACCCCTAAGCCAGCCCAGAGCTCTTTCTGGAAGAGGGAACATCTAAGCTGTGAGCTAAAGGACAAGAGCAAGCTAGTGAGTAAAGAGCAGAAGGACAAGTATGCCAGACAGAAGGAGGTTTTGAAATCATAAATTTATACTGTCTTGCTCCTGCATTAATGAGTCATCCTCCTCTTAGGACACCGCGCATGTGAAAGTGTTTGGAAAGATAAAAACCCCTGGACGAATGTAAAGTATTGTTATTTTATGGATTCCGTTTGAGGGAACCTAAGCTGATTGATGGGTGAGGTGGATGAATATTTGATGGGCAGGGACTGAGCTGCATGGCTCAGAATGTCTCTGAGAAGGAACTTAAGTGGAAGCAAGTCCCTCCTGTAGCCACGGGGCCTGGCACATTGTAGGTAATTGAATTATTTAATAGGAAAATAATGGTTAATCTGAAAATCTCTCTAAAATGCTTATGCCTTTTTTACTGACTTGGACTAAAGCTCAATGCAGGCCAGGGCCCCCCCTGACTTTTTACTGGCCAGGAGCACGTTTTACGTAGTGGGCATGCTCGTGAGCACTTGCTGTCAGAATGAGGAATTGACAGGGACGGATGACGTTAGGGATGCCATCTTTAAACCGATTCAGAATTTTGGCATGAATTGTAATAGGTTGGGATAAAGCTATATGAACTACGCTGGACAAATTTTGCTGTCATTTTGTATCTATTTGTACATTTTTTATAGCACAATTAACATATAAGTAATTCTCATTATGTAAAAAAATATATTTCAAATTCCATAATACAAAACACGAAATTCCCCTATTTACCTGTCCCTCTTCAGGGATTGCCACTCTCAGAAGACTGGTGTGTATCCTTTCAGGCCCTTCTCTATCCCTTAACCCCCTCTGTGTGTAAATGTGTATACATTTAAGAAATATACTAACAGGATCACATTATACGTATCGTTCTGTGCTTCCATTTTTGCCTTTAAGAGTATGTTTTGGTGCTACCGTAAGTCCTCAGTGTTGTCGATAGGTTCTTGGCCTCTGTGACTTAAAGCAAAGTGAGGGATAAGGAAAGCAATTTTACCACAGGCTAGCTAATACAGGCAAGAGTTCAGTTCCTAGCATTTCATCAACATTATAATGGAAGGACGTTGAACAAAAGGACATTACTTGAAGGCCTGCTGTATGTCCTTGTGAGGGCATTTATAAGGCTATCCACTCTTTGTAATCACATCATAGGATTTCATGTATGGAAGTACCATAATTTATTTAGCTACTCCTATGTTTTAGCATTTCAGAAACAGTATTGCTATAACTACTCTTCTATGTTAACTTTCTGAATATGAATGTAATTATTTAGTATAGATTCTTAGGACTTTTGGATTTTTAAAAACATAGCATTTCTATTATCCAGCCATTTCCCTCTTTTGTTTGTTTGTTTTTTGCCTCTTTTTACTAAAAATCAGATACAGAAAATGTTGTTTTTCATGAAGCATTTTTAGTTGATAGCTTATTTGAAATTTTAACTGTGAAATTTAAATGTATTTTGGAATCATCTATACAAATAAGCAGATAGTTTCTAAATGTCTTTTGGAACATTGACTATTTTGTGCCCCTTGCACTGGGGAACGCTGTCACTCAAGGGTGCCTTGCTTCACACCCATGTGTGTGGTGTTCCTACCACTCCCCCACCATTCATATCATAGTCTTAGCAATAGTACCCCCTGAACTTGAACAGTGCACAACTCACACAACCATACAAGGCGACCTTGACTTCTGGAATTTTCCACCATCACAAATGCCATTGTTTTCCTGTTGTCAGGACCTCCAGCTTCACTCTGGGTACTTTGGATGCAGAGTCAGGATTAGTTATGCTGTGCCGTTGAGAAAAATTAGGTAAGATATATGTCCCTTCAGGAAAGCAAACAACATTTTAAGCTTGGCAATAAACGTGGGGACCTGTCGATAAATGTTTTGTTGAAGGAACAAAATGAACGAATGAAAGTAAAACAAATGAAACTAAACTTGTGGCTCCTTGGAGTATTTTCTATGTCAATTATTGCCCCTTACAGTGTTGGCCTGATCTGCTGCCACTGTGAGGTATGGGCAAGAGCATGCAGGTTTAATTGGGACATCCATCTAGATAACAAGTTCTAACTGGGTGTTTAATGATGGAATGGGGCTGGCAGGTGGAAATTCCCAGAGCCACCAACACTCCAGCCTTCATGTTAACTAGAAAAAAATGTGAGGAGTTGCTGTACAAGTGACTTTAGCAAGATACAAGGCCTTCCCCGATCAATACCCACCAAACAACAAAGGCGCTTGATAAGTTAAGCTGTGATGAGCTCGATAGCACCTGTGTGCTCTCTTGACAAATGTGACTAACAAGTGCTTTCCATTGTACATCATGTAAGGTAAAAAGCTAAGAGGAAACAGGGTTTTTTTTTACTTTGTCCAGTTAAACAGCGTATGGAGTTTTGACTGCCCATCTATTTTAGTTAAGATTATCTTTTCATTACATAAAAGAAAGTGCATTCATTCATAGTGAGTTTCTTGCCATGTGCATGTGTATACTTATTCATTCAACTAATATTTATTAAGAATCTGTAATGTGGCCACCATAGGACTAGACCTTGGGATATACTTCCATGTCTATGTAGCAAAATGTAACCATGGGTATTAGACATTTCCCCTAATATAAATCTGATCATTACCATCTCAACCTTAGTACTGAATTAGCTGAAAAGATGATAAGATGCTCAAAGCCATGGACAAGTTTATACCAGGGTTTAGTCTCTGGGTCTTTTTTTAAGCTGTGCTCATTTGTGGCGGTTTATTGGATAAGCTGATCAACAATTCCTGCTACATTATAGCACTTAATGAAAAAATTTGAAGTGCCTACCACAGTGATAGGCACTGTTGACCCAGAGAAGGATATACCTGCCAAAAAGGACTCCTCATGGTTAACTGGGCTCAAATTCATAAGCAGAGTGTAGCATTGTTCACCGAGGCTCCTCATGCATGCTGCATTTCGGGGAAAAGCCACAGATGGGTTGCCCCTCCTGCACTCTGTTCCTGCCTCTGAGTCAACCCTAATAAGAACGCTCCTAGGATTGAAATTCAGCCAAAAAGGACTGAGACTTTCCCTGTCCATTCAGAGCTGTGCAGCTTTATCCTCATTTGCATCTGACCAATCAGAACAGTGCTTTTAGGATCAATCAAACTATGAGGATTTGGAATCCTCATTTGCATGAGCACAGACCTATCAGGGACTGGGGCAGGCACTATTCTCTATGTAAGCCAGCTTCACCTCTGCCTCACTGGAGTGCACTTCAGTTCCAATGGAAGACTGCATTTCCCTGGCTAAAGCAGCAACATCAGAGCTGGAGCAGTTAATGCAGGGGCTGGAGCTGGCTCCTGCGACCAGAGCTATAACACCAGGCCACCTCACCTGGGCCACCTCACTCCAGCTGTTTCACAACCATGCTATTCCACTGCTGTCCAGTATCACAACTGAGCTGTTTCAATGCTGTGCTATTTCACATTTGTGCTGTTTATACTGAATAAATCTCTCCCCTCACCACACCCCAAATTGGGGATTCCTGTTGGCACTGGATTGGTGAACCTTTGATTGACAGCACTGAGAGTGTCTAGGAAAAACTTATACAGCACTTTGTCGGTACCCACAGGTTTATAACCTGGTCAAAGAGTAAAAATCAGACCTATAACAAAGAGTTAATTGACAGTATAAGGTGGCATATGATTCTATGACTAAAAGGTATGCAGACATTTTGAAACAGAGGGGGATTGATAGGGCAAAAACAGTTTAAATCTCTGTCTCATTATCTCCATGTTTCAAACATGACCTGTGGGCATGAGAATATAATATATGCATAGAAATATTGACAAAGTGCTCTAATTAGCAGAACATTAATAATTAAGTAAATAAAGGCTAAATTCTCTGAAATCACTGGGCCAGCCTGGGAATGGGAAGCTCTTGGATATCACTGGGAAATTTATTCTGAGGATCAAGACAAAAACGAGAACAAAGTAAGAAACGAGCTTCAAAAATAAGCTAGAAATTGAGTCATAATTTAATTAGGAAAAAATAAAATAGAGCTTTCACAGTTAGGGATTTCCCAAGACAGCTGGGCAGTGTCCTGAGATTTTGTACTAATCCTTGCCATTACCTTGGTCCAGAGAGTATCAGTGTCCATTGGAAAAGGAGCTTTATCATTTAAGAGTGAGTCTAGCTGCATGTGATAGAAAAACCTGCCTACCAGTAGCTTAAACAAATAGAAGTATATTTCCTTATGTAAGAAGCCCTCCTGGAGTCAGGGAGCATGTTGGTTATTCTTCTGATCTGTTCTTTTTCAAGATGGCTGCCCTGTTTTCTGGCATCTTGATTAAATTCATGGCAGGAAGAAAGGAAAGACAGGAAAGCTGTCTATTCCTTTTATTGGAAAAGCATATATTTTCCCAGAGTATCCCCCAGCAGATTTTTGTTCACCTCTCATTGGCAAGAATTTTCCTGCGGTAGCCACATTTGGCTTCAAAGGCAGCTGGAGACTGAATAGTTAGATTGTCATGGGGTGGAGGTAGGCAGGAGAGAAGGGGGTTGAAAATGAACAGTCCGTAAACCAACCAACAGTTCCTAACGTAGGAAGTTTTCTAAAGGTGACATTCAATACAAAATAAAAACTCAGAAGTCTATCTTGAGTAGGATCTTGCCCCTGACTGATCAGGTTTCCCTTTCTTGCCATGTAAAACAAGGTATTGCCTGGGGTAATATATATTTAAGGTGTTTTCCTCGTATAAGAATCTAGAATTTCTTAGACACTTTTATAATGATTAAGAACTTTATAAAGCTTGCAAGGCAGCTTCACAATCCAATGTAGTCTATCTCCACATCCTGGCCATACACACACATACACATACACATAAATATGTGCACACACACAGACACACACACACACACACACACGTGTGTGTGTATACAGGGTACAAAAAATATTGGTAGCATCTTCCTTACAAAGAAGTGTTCCCAAGCTGCTTTTCTGTTTGTTCTTTCTCTGCTTTAATTGGTTATTTGGCTAGAAGGATTACTAGGGGAAGACCTCAGGAACACTCCAGCATGTTAGCAGAAGAAAGCGCATGGCCTTTGGAGAAAGGGAGCCCTGAGGTTAAATTCAGGACCTACCGTTTACTCACTTTATGTGTAACCCAAACAACTTAACTTGTGAGCTGTTTTTTCTTCAGTAATCTGAAGGGGATAATTCTTAGTGAATTGTTTTAAACTTTGGAAAATCATAAACGGCAGGCACGTAGCCCGGGGCTTAGAAAGTAGGAGGTGCTCAGAAAACGGTCGTGTTATGACCGGCATTGGAACTCAGCTCATCGTCAGTGTCACTGAATTCTGAGTTACACATTTTGTGAATTCCGTAGTGTGTGCTACACACATATTCTCATTGTTCACTGTTTCAACACTTCCTCTTCCTAACCCCGTGGCAGAGTGTCTCAGGAGAAGACCATGTCTAATTTTCTGTTTGGTTGTTGAGAACACATTACGTACTCGGTCAATACTTATTGATTAGTATTGTATTGATTGGTAATCTTTCAGAGATCTGAAAATTCTTCCTTCTACATTCATGGTAACAACCTAAGAAAATTGAAATTCACTATATTAGAAAATGTTTGATTTCTTCCCTGCCTGCCTTACTTTGAGTCAGTTTTCTCTATTGTGACTTGAGACGTATCTGCATTTTTTTTTCCTTCTAGGGATAAATCAATCTTTTTCATTTCTTGCTATTTTCTAAATTCCCTTTCTTAAGTCTTTCTTTCTCTTCCTCTCCTGTGCATGAATGTTCTCCTGTTCTTCTGGTTGAAATTCATCTTGGGTGTCATAAATGCCCTTATTTCTATGTGATTCTCCTGTCTACTTTTCCTCCAGATGATATATTCACCTTATTTGAAAGAAAACATCATTTGTTTTCTAGCATCTGATCTGAGTAACAGTAAAATGTTTGTTTAAAATGAAGGCTTTGAGCAAAGAACCCTCTCTGTTTACTTGAGTTGTGATATTTTAATATTTAACACACTCTGATATAAAACGTGTGGAAGAAAAATATCCTGGTGTGATCTGGTTGCCTAACAATTTACATTCAGCTGAAATATTTTGTTCACTATAATTACTCACTGACAAAACAGGGAATCAAAATGCAAAACTACAAAATGCTCTCGGTTTGCATTTTACTTTGCAATGTGAAAAACCCTCAGCTCTTGAGAATGAGCATAAGAAAAGGAAACCCAGCTCAGTCAGTGTCAGATATCCATCTGTACAAACTGACTCTTCCACTGTAGGACTCAAACCGGAATGGAGCCTGTAGGGCTTTCAGAGAGTTTTGTATAGAGGCTGGATGCTGCAGATTTAAGATTGGAGGGCAGGGCCTGGGATCATCACATTTCATCTCTTACTCAGAGTCCCCTGTGACTTTGCATAGGTCGTTTCACTGCATGGCATCTTTGCATCTGCTCTTAAATCTTTGAAGTTTCTTAGATGAAAGGTAGGACCCCACTGAGCTCTTACTGTAGAATAGCTAACTCTGGTGCTCTTTTCCTTCCTATTATTTACATTCTTGAGAGCAGGATTGTGGATCTGAGTGGAGCATGACGGCCCACACATAGGCATTGTGTGTACCAAGCAGTAACATGGCCCTTGATTTCTACCAGACGGAAAAAGCCTCCCCTAGATCCAGAGGTAGGGACTCATATATTCCTTATTCATATCTTAGCTCTTTCACATATTCACCCCACCCTCATTTGCTGTTTGAAAAATGAAAAGCATTTCTGTTTCTGAGATTCTGAATAGGATTGCCACAATGCAGTTTTCCAAGGAAAATTGATAGAGGAAATCAAAGCAAGATGTTTCTCTCTCTCTCTCTCTCATTCTCTCTCTCTCTCTCTCTCTCTCTCTCTCTCTCTCTCCATTCAATATTATATTAATTTCAGGTGTACAGCATAGGGGTTAGACATTTAAATAATTTAAGAAATGATCCCCCTGACTACTCTAGTACCCACCTGGCACTATACATACTTATCACCATATCATTGACTATATTCCCTGTGCTTTACCTTACATCCCCCATCACTATTTTGTAACTACCAATTTGTACTTCTTAATCCCTTCACGTTTTCACCCTGCCCCCAACCCCCCCCACCTATCACCCCAACAAATCTAATGGGTATTAGATTTGACACCATACCTAGTTATTACATTATTATTGGCTATATTCCTTATGCTACACCCTACATCCCCATGACTTCTTTGTAACAACTTTCTAAATCCTTTCTACTTTTTTACCCACCCCCTAACACGCCTGCCATCTGGCAACCATCAAAACATTCTCTGTATCTATGAGTTTGTTTGTTTTATTTGTTTTGTTGTTTAGATTCCACATATAAGTGAAGTCACATTGCATCTAACTTTCTCTGTCAGACACACTTCACTCAGCACAACACCCTCCAGGTGCATCCATGCCACTGCAGAGAGCCAGAGCCTATTCCCTTCCATGGCCGAGCACTATTCCGTTGTATATAGGTACCACCTCCTTTTTATCCATCCTTCCATCAACACACACCCAGGCTGCCTCCATATCTTGGCCATTGTAAACAATGCTGCAATGAACATATGGATGCACACGTCCCCTCAAAGTAGCATCTTTTTGGGTTTCTTTCGATAAATACCCAGAAGTGTGATTACTAGGCCTTTCTTTGTCTCTTTTTATAGCCTTTGTTTAAAGTCTATTCTGTCTGGTGTAAGTATTGCTACCATAGCTTTATTTATTTATTTATTTTTCATTTTCATGAAATATCTTCACCCTCCTTTTTCTTTCAGTTTGTATGTCTTTCACTCTGGAGTGAGTCTCTTACAGGCAACATGTGTAAAGGTTTTGTTTTCTTATCCATTGAGTCACCCTCTGTTTTGATTTGAGCATTTAATCTATTTACATTTAAAGTAATTGTTGATAGATATGTAGTTATTGTCATTTTTTAATTTTATTATTCATATAATATTTTTTTTCTTTTTTCTTTTTTTTAGTCATAAAGAAGTATCTCTAAGGTTTCTTATAATATTGGTTTGGTGGTGATGAACTCCTTCAGCTTTTTCTGGTCTGGGGATGTCTTTATCTGTCCTTCAACTCTAAATGATAGCTTTGCTGGGTAGAGTAATCTTGGTTGTAGGGCCTTGCTTTTCATCATGTTGAATATTTTGTGCCAGTGATTTCTGGCCTGCAAAGTTTCTATTGAGAAATCAGCTCATAGTCTTATGGGAGCTCCCCTGTAGATAACTAACTACTTTTCTCTTGCTGCTTCTAAGATTCTCTTTGTGTTTTAACCTTTGCCATTTTAATTATTACATGCCTTGGTGTGGGCCTGTTTGGGATCATCTTTTTTTAGGATTCTGTGTGCTTTCTGGGCATATATGTCTATTTCTTTCACCAGGTTAGGGAAGTTTTTGTCATTATTTCTTCAAATAGGTTTTCAGCTCCTTGTTCTCTCTTTCTTCTACTTCTAAGACCCCTATGATACAAATGTTGGTACACTTGATGTTGTCCCAGAGGCCCCTTAAACTGTCCTCAATTTTTGGATACTTTTTTCTTTTTGCTACTCTGGTTGGATGTTTTCTGCCACCTTTTCTTCTAAATCACTGATTCAGTTTTCTGCTTCATCTAATCTACTGTTGATTCCCTCTAATATATTCTTCATTTCAGTTATTGTATTCTTCATTTCTGACTGGGTCTTTTTTATGTTTTCTATCTCCATTTTTATGTTTCCTATCTCTTTGTTGAAGGTTTCCCTGAGATCACTGAGCATCCTGATAACCAGCTTTTTGAACTCTGTGTCTGTTAGATTGCTTGTCTTCATTTTGTTAAGTTCTATTTCTGGCGCTTTGTTCTGTTCTTTCATTTGGGACATGTTTCTTTGTCTCCCCATTTTGACTGCCTCCCTGTGTTTGTTTCTATGTATTAGGTAGGGCTGTTATGCCTCACAGTCTTAGTACAGTGGCCTTACATAGTAGGTGTGCTGTGGGGCCCAGTAGCACAATCTCCCTGGTCATCAGAGCTGGGTGCTCCAGGTATGTCCTTGGTGTGTGTTGTATGTGCCCTCCGCTTGTAGTTGAGTCTTGGATTCTATTTGTACACCAATGGGAGGGATTGATCTTCAGACTGATTGGTTGTGGGGACTGGCTGTGACTATAGTGGAGGAGCTGTAGAGAGTGGACACTGACCCTATGTAGCAGGGTTCACTTTAGCAGGGCTCTGGTGCCTGCCCCATCTGCCCTTTGGGTGTTCCATCCTCAGAGGCAGCTGGGTGATGGTCCAGATCAGTCCGAAGCTGGCCTCTCAGCATGTAGGTTTCCAGGGCCTCCTGGGAGGGGCCCTCCTGCAGGCCAAGTTTAGCCACAGCCTGTGCCCTGCCTGTGGCCACCTGGCATGGGCCACAAAGCAATCCCCAGATGGCCATTACTTGAGCTGGGCTTGGAGTGCCTTAAGAAGCCCAGCTGAAAATCAAGACATATTATGGCTAGAGTTGGGTTTATGCCTGCTTAGCAAGAGGTAGGGGCTATGCTGAAGCCAGATGCTGCTTGTTTGGGTTTTGTGAACCTCTGAGAGATTTTAGGAAAGTCTGAAGCATGAACCAAGACAGGCTGTTTATACAAAAAAAAGCTACTGGAAGTAGCTTGGATGTGCATAAAGGTTTAGTGGAACAAGGTCTCCAGAATCACCTGGGGTGGAGTGAACAAAGGGCATTAGCCAGGTTGATGCAGACTCAGATCTGGTGGCCACCTATGTCAGCACGCTGGGAGAGAGAAGAGCTCAACAAGAAACAATGACTTCAGCCAGCTCCTCCATCTGGGAGAAAGTCGCCCCTCCAGCCCTTATGCCAGACAACTCAGTTACTCCCCTATGCCTCTGGTGCCTTTTGAGCTGCTGCCCAATGCTGGAGCTCAGAATAACTGAGCCCATCAACGAGTAAGTCCATGTTTGGGCCCTTTAAGAGGAGCGCCTGGGACTGCAGCCACCCTCTGTCTCACTCAGCCATAATCTCCACTGTTTTTCACAACCAGAAGTTATGGGGACTTCTCTTCCTGGCACTGGAATCCTGGGCTGGGGAGCCCTGTATGGGGCTGGAAACCCTCGCTCCTCCAGGGGTGGAGGGAACCTTTACAGTTGATATACCCCTTCTCACACATGGGTGTGAGACCAGCCCGTTCCACGTCTCTGTCCCTCTTACCAGTCTCAGGGTGGCTTCTTCTGTATGTCCTTAGTTGTAGGGCTTCAGTTCAGCTCTAGACTTCAGGCAATTCTCAATGATGGTTGTTCTGTAGTTTACTTGTAATTTTTATGTGGTCATGAGAGGAAATAAGCACAGTGTTTACTTACTCTGCCATCTTGACTGGAAATCGAAGAAAGCTTCTTCTTTATGATTAAACTCAACAAGTATTCTCCAGTTTAAAAGGAAAGAAAAAGAAAGAAAAAATATTTGATTTCTGTATCAACCTGGGGGCAAAAAGTGATAACCCCGTTTTTTTTTAATCTGAAAATGACTACGACAACCATGTATTGATTCCTTATAATTCAAAATTTCATTTTTCTCCTAATAAGCTACTTTTTCCCAAATGTGCAGCAGTTTTCATGTTGCTTATTCAAAGTAGGTAGTATACTTTATAGGAGAAACAATATGAAATAGTTTACCAAGAACAGTTAATATGTATTCCAATATCCCTGACATATAAAGCAGTTAATTCAAAGAATTAATCATTACATAAACCATGTGTTTGCAGGATTTAGGGAAAGGTCTTAGAAATAAAGACAGTGTTATGTGATGCATATTAAAGACAGTGTTATGTGATGGAATTTTTCCCAAGCAATCGATAACACACAGGGTTTAGTGATTCTTAGTCCCCAAGTATTGATTCTGTGATCTGAATTCGTTTTAATTTTATTTTTAGATAGCAAGAAAGTTGATTTTTGCATTGAAGAATTTCTTTCATTCCAAAGAAACATTTTTTATGTAACATGAAGATGGATTTCAACAGTTTATTTTTCAATGCTAATTATAATTTCCAGTAGCTTCTTTGTTTATGGTTCAAGCAAGTTTTAGAGATTCCCCAGGGTTAAAAATCTTTTTTAATGTGCTTTCATATGACCATATAAATTAAAATTTTTCTTTTTATATATTTTAATATTGCTATATTTATACCAATAATAAGAAATTGTGTAACTACCCATTTTCCTCCATGCATCTGGATATGTTGTCTATCAAAGCACAGAAAGCTCATGAAACATAATAAAATGCCTGTGAATTGAAATTGCTCTCTGTGGATGACACATTATATGGCTACCGTACCTACCAAGGCCCTGTTGAAGTTGGACTATTTTAGATTTAAGGAATACACACTAAAATTTTATGACAGGAAGAAAGATTTATTCCAAGGCTGTATGGAGTCTTGCACTGGCAGGAGAAAGCAGCAAGAAGTAAGGAAGTGCTAAGCAGCCCTTACTCATGAACTTCATTATCACAGAAAATCTTCTCTATTTTATGCTTCCCAACTATTTAGATGTCCTTGCTTACCTGGTTCCCAGGACCTCAGAAGGTCATCTTGCCTTTGGCCGTCATCATCTGTCTGTACCATAACCTCTCCACCTTAAGTTCTTGTCACTTGGTCTGTGTTTTTCAAGTCACATGTCCAAGAGCAATAAAAAATATTTTCTTGTATGTTGTCTGGCTTTTCTGTGTGTCATTGTGAAAGGGCTTTACAAATAAATCATGTGATTTATCCCTCTTGTACCTGGAAACATCTTCAGCATCCTTCTAAACACAATGTTCTTGGCAGCCACTATCAGTGGATTAGAGTTGATGTGCCTACAGTCAGTGGTCTTCTATGTCTCTCCACCACTAGCAAGAGGTAATTCTAAGACAGAGCCATGAAAAAAAGACATGAAATGGAGAAGAAGGAGATATTATTGTTTTTATGATGGTAAAACATATGTAATAGAAAATTTACCATCTTACCTCTTTTGAAGTGTACCGTTCATTGAGTGCATTCACACTGTTGTACAACCACCACCACTATCCATTTCCAGAATGTCTACATAGTTCCAAACTGAAATCGTGTACCCATTAAACAGTAATTCCTCATTCTGTCCTCTCCCCAAGCCACTGGTATCCTCTATGGTACTTTCGGTGTCTATGAATTTATTCTAGGTACCCCATATTAGTGGAACCATACAATATTTGTCCT